>NW_027478385.1:1515151-1818181 GCF_051014685.1 Ptiloglossa arizonensis
CCATCAAAATTTTCGCAATTCTGATGCTAGAAACGAATAAATGGAATGACCTAGGGGAAAAGTACACACACCATTCTAATCGGTAGACTTTCTACTTTCAGATGCAACAGGAAATAATCGAGTTCGTCAATCCGTTCGCGAGATATGGGAGTTTGAAGTTAAGGAATGGTTGAGAAACCATCAAAATTTTCGCAAGTCTGATACTCGAAACCAATAACTGGAACGGCCTAGGGGAAAAGTACACACACCATTGTAATCTGGCAAGTTTCTACTTTCAGAGGCGACAGGAACTTCTCGAGTTCGCCAATCCGATCGCGAGGTATCGGAGTTTGAAGTTAAGGAATGGTTGAGAAACCATCAAAATTTTCGCAAGTGTGATTCTCGAAACCAATAACTACTATGGCCTAGGGCAGAAATACACATACCGTTGTAATCGGACGAGCTTCTGGTTTCAGATGCAACAGGAATTTCTCGAGATCGTCAATCCGTTCGCGAGATATGGGAGTTTGAAGTTAAGGAATGGTTGAGAAACCATCACAATTTTCGCAATTCTGATGCTAGAACCGATTAACTGGAATCACCTAGGGGAAAAGTACACACACCATTGTAATCGGTAGACTTTCTACTTTCAGATGCAACAGGAAATAATCGAGTTCGTCAATCCGTTCGCGAGATATGGGAGATTGAAGTTAAGGAATGCTTGAGAAACCATGAAAATCTTTGCAAGTCTGAAACTCGAAACCAATAACTACAGAGCCCTAGGGGAAAAATACACATACCCTTGTAATCGGGCGAGTTTATACTTTTAGATGCAACAGGAATTTCTCGAGCTCGTCAATCCGTTCGCGAGATATGGGTGTTTGAAATTAAGGAACGGTTGAGAAACCATCAAAATTTTCGCAAGTCTGATACTCGAAACAAATAACTGGAATGGCCTAGGGGAAAAGTACACACACATATCTAATGGGGCGAGTTTCTACTTTCAGATGCAACAGGAATTCCTCGAGTTCGTCAATCCGTTCGCGAGATATGGGAGTTTAAAGTTAAGGAATGGTTGAGAAACCATCAAAATTTTCGCAAGTCTGATACTCGAAACCAATAACTACTATGGCCTAGGGCAAAAATACACATACCGTTGTAATCGGACGAGTTTCTGGTTTCAGATGCAATAGGAATTTCTCGAGTTCGTCAATCCGTTCGCGAGATATGGGAGTTTGAAGTTAAGGAATGGTTGAGAGACCATCACAATTTTCGCAGGTCTGATACTCGAAACCAATAACTGGAATGGCCTAGGGGAAAAGTACACACACATATCTAATGGGGCAAGTTTCTACTTTCATGTGCAACAGGAATTTCTCGAGCTCGTCAATCGTTCGCGAGATATGGGAGTTTGAAGTTAAGGAACGGTTGAGAAACCATCAAAATTTTCGCAAAACTGATACTCGAAACCAATAACTGGATTGGCCTAGGGGAAAAGTACACACACCATTGTAATGGGGCGAGTTTCTAATTTCTGATGCAACCGGAATTCCTCGAGTTCGTCAATCCGCTTGCGAGATATGGGAGTTTGAAGTTAATGAATGGTTGAGAGACCATCACCATTTTCGCAAGTCTGATACACGAAACCAATAACTACTATGGCCGAGGGCAAAAATACACATACCGTTGTAATTGGTCGAGTTTCTGCTTTCAGATGCAACAGGAATTTCTCGAGTTCGTCAATTCGTTCGCTAGATATGGGAGTTTGAAATTAAGGAACGGTTGAGAAAACATCAAAATTTTCGCAAGTGTGATACTCGAAACCAATAACTGGAATGGCCTAGGGGAAAAGTTCGCACACCATTGTAATGGGGCGAGTTTCTACTTTCAGATGCAACAGGAATTTCTCGAGCTCGTCAATCCGTTCGCGAGATATTGGAGTTTGAAGTTAAGGAATGCTTGAGAAACCATCAAAATTTTCGCAAGTCTGAAACTCGAAACCAATAACTACAATGCCCTAGGGGAAAAATATACATACCCTTGTTATCGGGCGAGTTTATACTTTCAGATGCAACAGGAATTTCTCGAGCTCGTGAATCCGTTCGCGAGATATGGGTGTTTGAAATTAAGGAACGGTTGAGAAACCATCAAAATTTTCGCAAGTCTGATACTCGAAACCAATAACTGGAATGGCCAAGGGGAAAAGTACACACACCATTGTAATGGGGCGAGTTTCTAATTTCTGATGCAACAGGAATTCCTCGAGTTCGTCAATCCGTTTGCGAGATATGGGAGTTTGAAGTTAATGAATGGTTGAGAGACCATCACCATTCTCGCTAGTCTGATACTCGAAACCAATAACTACTATGGCCTAGGGTAAAAATACACATACCGTTGTAATCGGACGAGTTTCTGCTTTCAGATGCAACAGGAATTTCTCGAGTTCGTCAATCCGTTCGCGAGATATGGGAGTTTGAAGTTAAGGAATGTTTGAGAAACCTTCAAAATTTTCGCAAGTGTGATACTCGAAACCAATAACTGGAATGGCATAGTGGAAAAGTACACACACCATTGTAATGGGACGAGTTTCTACTTTCTGATGCAACAGGAATTCCTCGACTTCGTCAATCCGTTCGCGACATATGGGAGTTTGAAGTTAAGGTATGGTTGTGAGACCATCACAATTTTCGGAAGTCTGATACTCGAAACCAATAACTGGAATGGCCTAGGGGAAAATTACACACACCATTCTAATGGGGCGAGTTTCTACTTTCAGATGCTACAGGAATTTCTCGAGCTCGTCAATCCGTTCGCGAGATATGGGAGTTTGAAGTTAAGGAATGGTTGAGAAACCATCAAAATTTTCGCAATTCCGATGCTAGAAACGAATAACTGGAATGACCTAGTGGAAAAATACACATACCACTGTAATCGGGCGAGTTTCTGTTGTCAGATGCAATAGGAAATTCTCGAGTTCGTCAATCCGTTCGCGAGATATGGAAGTTTGAAGTTAAGGAATGCATGAGAAACCATCAAAACTTCCGCTGGTCTGATACTCGAAACCAACAACTGGAATGGCCTAGGGGAAAAGTACACACACCATTGTAATCGGTCGACTTTCTACTTTCAGATGCAACAGGGAATAATCGAGTTCGTCAATCCGTTCGCGAAATATGGGAGTTTGAAGTTAAGGAATGCTTGAGAAACCATCAAAATTTTCGCAAGTCTGATACTCGAAACCAATAACTACAAAGCCCTAGGGGAAAAATACACATACCTTTGTAATCGGGCGAGTTTATACGTTCAGATGCAACAGGAATTTCTCGAGCTCGTGAATCCGTTCGCGAGATATGGGTGTTTGAAATTAAGGAACGGTTGAGAAACCATCAAAATTTTCGCAAGTCTGAAACTCGAAACCAATAACTACAAAGCCCTAGGGGAAAAATATACATACCCTTGTAATCGGGCGAGTTTATACTTTCAGATGCAACAGGAATTTCTCGAGTTCGTGAATCCGTTCGCGAGATATGGGAGTTTGAAGTTAAGGAACGGTTGAGAAACCATCAAAATTTTCGCAAAACTGATACTCGAAACCAATAACTGGATTGGCCTAGGGGAAAAGTACACACACCATTGTAATGGGGCGAGTTTCTAATTTCTGATGCAACAGGAATTCCTCGAGTTCGTCAATCCGTTTGCGAGATATGGGAGTTTGAAGTTAATGAATGGTTGAGAGACCATCACCATTTTCGCTAGTCTGATACTCGAAACCAATAACTACTATGGCCTAGGGTAAAAATACACATACCGTTGTAATCGGACGAGTTTCTGCTTTCAGATGCAACAGGAATTTCTCGAGTTCGTCAATCCGTTCGCGAGATATGGGAGTTTGAAGTTAAGGAATGGTTGAGAAACCATCAAAATTTTCGCAAGTGTGATACTCGAAACCAATAACTGGAATGGCATAGTGGAAAAGTACACACACCATTGTCATGGGACGAGTTTCTACTTTCTGATGCAACAGGAATTCCTCGACTTCGTCAATCCGTTCGCGACATATGGGAGTTTGAAGTTAAGGAATGGATGTGAGACCATCACAATTTTCGGAAGTCTGATACTCGAAACCAATAACTGGAATGGCCTAACGGGAAAATTACACACACCATTCTAATGGGGCGAGTTTCTACTTTCAGATGCAACAGGAATTTCTCGAGCTCGTCAATCCGTTCGCGAGATATGGGAGTTTGAAGTTAAGGAATGGTTGAGAAACTATCAAAATTTTCGCAATTCTGATGCTAGAAACGAATAACTGGAATGACCTAGGGGAAAAATACACATACCACTGTAATCGGGCGAGTTTCTGCTGTCAGATGCAATAGGACATTCTCGAGTTCGTCAATCCGTTCGCGAGATATGGAAGTTTGAAGTTAAGGAATGCATGAGAAACCATCAAAACTTCCGCTGGTCTGATACTCGAAACCAACAACTGGAATGGCCTAGGGGAAAAGTACACACACCATTGTAATCGGTCGACTTTCTACTTTCAGATGCAACAGGAAATAATCGAGTTCGTCAATCCGTTCGCGAGATATGGGAGTTTGAAGTTAAGGAATGGTTGAGAAACCATCAAAATTTTCGCAATTCTGATGCTAGAAACGAATAACTGGAATGACCTAGGGGAAAAATACACATACCACTGTAATCGGGCGAGTTTCTGCTGTCAGATGCAATAGGAAATTCTCGAGTTCGTCAATCCGTTCGCGAGATATGGTAGTTTAAAGTGAAGGAATGGTTGAGGAACCATCAAAATTTTCGCAAGTCTGATACTCGAAACCAATAACTGGAATGGCCTAGGGGAAAAGTTCACACACCATTGTAATGGGGCGAGTTTCTACTTTCAGATGCAACAGGAATTTCTCGAGCTCGTCAATCCGTTCGCGAGATATGGGAGTTTGAAGTTAAGGAATGGTTGAGAAACCATCAAAATTTTCGCAATTCTGATGCTAGAAACGAATAACTGGAATGACCTAGGGGAAAAATACACATACCACTGTAATCGGGCGAGTTTCTGCTGTCAGATGCAATAGGAAATTCTCGAGTTCGTCAATCCGTTCGCGAGATATGGGAGTTTGAAATTAAGGAATGGTTGAGAAACAATCAATATTTTCGCAAGTCTGTTACTCGAAACCAATAACTACTATGGCCTAGGGCAAAAATACACATACCGTTGTAATCGGGCGAGTTTCTGCTTTCAGATGCAATAGGAATTTCTCGAGTTCGTCAATCCGTTCGCAAGATATGGGAGTTTGAAGTTAAGGAATGGTTGAGAAACAATCAAAATTTTCGCAAGTCTGATACACGAAACCAATAACTACTATTGCCTAGGGCAAAAATACACATACCGTTGTAATCTGGCGAGTTTCTACTTTCAGATGCAACAGGAACTTCGCGAGTTCGTCAATCCGTTCGCGAGATATGGGAGTTTGAAGTTAAGGAATGGTTGAGAAACCACCAAAATTTTCGCAAGTCTGATTCCCGAAACCAATAACTACAAAGGCCTAGGGGAAAAATACACATACCGTTGTAATCGGGCGAGCTTCTTCTTTCAGATGCAACAGGAATTTCTCGAGTTCGTAAATCCGTTTGCGAGATATGGGAGTTTGAAGTTAAGGAATGGTTGAGAAACAATCAAAATTTTCGCAAGTCTGATACTCGAAACCAATAACTACTATAGCCTAGGGGAAAAGTACACATACCACTGTAATCGGGCGAGTTTCTGCTTTCAGATGCAATAGGAATTTCTCGTGTTCGTCAATCCGTTCGCGAGATATGGGAGTTTGAAGTTAAGGAATGGTTGAGAAACCAACAAAATTTTCGCAAGTCTGATACTCGAAACCAATAACTACTATGACCTAGGGCAAAAATACACATACCGTTGTAATCGGGCGAGTTTCTGCTTTCAGATGCAATAGGAATTTCTCGAGTTCGTCAATCCGATCGCAAGATATGGGAGTTTGAAGTTAAGGAATGGTTGAGAAACAATCAAAAATTTCGCTGGTCTGATACTCGAAACCAATAACTGGAATAGCCAAGGGGAAAAGTACACACACCATTGTAATGGGGCGAGTTTCTACTTTCAGATGCTACAGGAATGTCTCGAGTTCGTCAATCCGTTCGCGAGATATGGGAGTTTGCAGTTAAGGAATGGTTGAGAAACCATCAAAATTTTCGCAAGTCTGATTCCCGAAACCAATAACTACAAAGGCCTAGGGTAAAAATACACATAGCGTTGTAATCAGGAGAGTTTCTACTTTCAGATGCAACAGGAATTTCTCGAGTTCGTCAATCCGTTTGCGAGATATGGGAGTTTGAAGTTAAGGAATGGTTGAGAAACAATCAAAATTTTCGCAAGTCTGATACTCGAAACCAATAACTACTCTGGCCTAGGGGAAAAATACACATACCGTTGTAATCGGGCGAGATCCTGCTTTCAGATGCAGCAGGAATTTCTCGAGCTCCTCCATTCGTTCGCGAGATATGGGAGTTTGAAGTTAAGGATGGTTGAGAAACCATCAAAATTTTCGCTGATCTGATACTCGAAACCAATAACTGGAATGGCCTAGGGGAAAAGTACACATACCGTTGAAATCGGGCGAGTTTCTGCTTTCAGATGCAATAGGAATTTCTCGTGTTCGTCAATCCGTTCGCGAGATATGGATGTTTGAAGTTAAGGAATGGATGAGAAACCATCAAAATTTTCGCAAGTCTGATACTCGAAACCAATAACTACTATGGCCTAGGGCAACAGTACACATACCGTTGCAATCGGGCGAGTTTCTGCTTTCAGATGCAATAGGAATTTCTCGAGTTCGTCAATGCGTTCGCAAGATATGGGAGTTTGAAGTTAAGGAATGGTTGAGAAACCATCAAAAATTTCGCTGGTCTGATACTCGAAATCAATAACTGAAGTAGCCTAGGGGAAAAGTACACACACCATTGTAATGGGGCAAGTTTCTACTTTCAGATGCAACAGGAATGTCTCGAGTTCGTCAATCCGTTCGCGAGATATGCGAGTTTGTAGTTAAGGAATGGTTGAGAAACCATCAAAATTTTCGCAAGTCTGATACTCGAAACCAATAACTACTATGGCCTAGGGCAAAAATACACATACCGTTGTAATCGGGCAAGTTTCTGCTTTCAGATGCAATAGGAATTTCTCGAGTTCGTCAATCCGTAAGCGTGATATGGGAGTTTGAAGTTAAGGAATGGTTGAGAAACCATCAAAATTTTCGCACGTCTGATACTCGAAATCAATAACTACAATGGCATAGGGGAAAAATACACATACCGTTGTAATGGGGCAAGTTTCTACTTTCAGATGCAACAGGAATGTCTCGAGGTCGTCAATCCGTTCGCGAGATATGGGAGTTTGAAATTAAGGAATAGTTGAGAGACCATCAAAATCTTCGCAAGTCTGATACTCGAAACCGATAACTACTATGGCCTAGGGGAAAAGTACACACACCGTTGAAATTGGGCGAGTTTCTACTTTCAGATGCAATAGGAATTTCTCGAGTTCGTCATTCCGTAAGCGTGATATGGGAGTTTGAACTTAAGGAATGGTTGAGAAACCATCAAAATTTTCGCATGTCTGATACTCGAAACCAATAACTACAATGGCATAGGGGAAAAATACACATACCGTTGTAATCGGGCGAGTTTCTACTTTCAGATGCAACCGAAATTTCTCGAGCTCGTCAATCCGTTCGCGAGATATGGGAGTTTGAAGTTAAGGAACGCTTTAGAAACCATCAAAATTTTCGCAAGTCTGATGCTCGAAACCAATAACTACTATGGCCCAGGGCAAAATTACACATACCGTTGTAATCGGGCGAGTTTCTGATTTCAGATGTAAAAGGAATTTCTCGAGTTCGTCAATTCGTTCGCGAGATATGGGAGTTCGAAGGTAAGGAATGGTTGAGAAAGCATCAAAATTTTCGCAAGCCTCATACCCGAAACCAATAACTACAAAGGCCGAGGGGAAAAATACACACACCGTTGTAATCGGGCGAGTTTCTACTTTCAGATGCAACAGGAATGTCTCGAGTTCGTCAATCCGTTCGCGAGATATGGGAGTTTGAAGTTAAGGAATGGATGAGAAACCATCAAAATTTTCGCGGGTCTGATACTCGAAACCAATAACTGGAATGGCCTAGGGGAAAAGTACACATACCGTGATAATCGGGCGAGTTTCTACTTTCAGATGCAACAGGAATTTCTCGAGTTCGTCAATCCGTTCGCGAGATATGGGAGTTTGAAGTTAAGGAATGTTTGAGAAACCATCAAAATTTTCGCAAGCCTGATACTCGAAACCAATAACTACTATGGCCTAGGGGAAAAGTACACACACCATTGTAATCGGGCGAGTTTCTACTTTCAGATGCAACAGGAAATTCTCGAGTTCGTCAATCCGGTCGCGAGATATGGGAGTTTGAAGTTAAGGAACGCTTGAGAAACCATCAAAATTTTCGCAAGTCTGATACTCGAAACCAATAACTACTATGGCCTAGGGCAAAAATAAACATACCGTTGTAATCGGTCGAGTTTCTGCTTTCAGATGCAATAGGAATTTCTCGAGTTCGTCAATCCGTTCGCGAGATATGGGAGTTTGAAATTAAGGAATGGTTGAGAAACCATCAAAATTTTCGCAAGTCTGATACTCGAAAGCAATAACTACTATGGCCTAGGGGAAAAGTACACACACAACTGTAATCGGGCGAGTTTCTGCTTTCAGATGCAATAGGAGATTCTCGTGTTCATCAATCCGTTCGCGTGATATGGGAGCTTGAAGTTAAGGAATGGTTGAGAAACCATCAAAATTTACGCGATGCTGATGCCAGAACCCAATAACTACAAAGCCCTAGGGCAAAAATACACACACCATTGTAATCGGGCGAGTTTCTACTTTCAGATGCAACCGGAATTTCTCGCGTTCGTCATTCCGTTCGCGAGATATGGGAGTTTGAAGTTAAGGAATGGTTGAGAAACCACCAAAATTTTCGCTGATTTGATACTCGAAACCAATAACTGGAATGGCCTAGGGGAAACGTACACATACCGTTGAAATCGGGCGAGTTTCTGTTTTCAGATGCAATAGGAATTTCTCGAGTTCGTCATTCCGTAAGCGTGATATGGGAGTTTGAAGTTAAGGAATGGTTGAGAAACCATCAAAATTTTCGCATGTCTGATACTCGAAACCAATAACTACAATGGCCTAGGGGAAAAATACACATACCCTTGTAATCGGGCGAGTTTCTACATTCAGATGCAACAGGAACTTCTCGAGTTCGTCAATCCGTTCGCGAGATATGGGAGTTTGAAGTTAAGGAATGGTTGAGAAACCATCAAAATTTTCGCAATTCTGATACTCGAAACCAATAACTACTATGGCCTAGGGGAAAAGTACACACACAATTGTAATCGGTCGAGTGTCTGCTTTCAGATGCAATAGGAATTTCTCGAGTTCGTCAATCCGTAAGCGTGATATGGGAGTTTGAAGTTAAGGAATGGTTGAGAAACCATCAAAATTTTCACACGTCTGATACTCGAAACCAATAACTGGAATGGCCTAGGGGAAAAGTACACAAAACATTGTAATGGGGCGAGATTCTACTTTCAGATGCAACAGGAATTTCTCGAGTTCTTCCATCCGTTCGCGAGATATGGGAGTTTGAAATTAAGGAATGGTTGAGAAACCATCAAAATTTTCGCAAGTCTGATACTCGAAACCAATAACTACTATGGCTTAGGGGAAAAGTACACACACAACTGTAATCGAGCGTATTTCTACTTTCAGATGCAACCGGAATTTCTC
Organism: Ptiloglossa arizonensis; assembly: GCF_051014685.1. NCBI lineage: Eukaryota > Metazoa > Arthropoda > Insecta > Hymenoptera > Colletidae > Ptiloglossa > Ptiloglossa arizonensis. Next base: position 1,525,005 of record NW_027478385.1, read on the forward strand.
GAGTTCGTCAATCCGTTCGCGAGATATGGGAGTTTGAAGTTAAGGAATGGTTGAGAAACCACCAAAATTTTCGCTGATTTGATACTCGAAACCAATAACTGGAACGGCCTAGGGGAAAAGTACACATACCGTTGAAATCGGGCGAGTTTCTGTTTCAGAGGCAATAGGAATTTCCCGAGTTCGTCAATCCGTTCGCGACATGTGGGAGTTTGATGTTAAGGAATGGTGGAGAATCCATCAAAATTATCGCAAGTCTGATACTCGAAACCAATAACTACTTTGGCGTAGGGGAGAAGTACTCACACCTTTGTAATCGGGCGAGTTTCTACTTTCAGATGCAACCGAAATTTCTCGAACTCGTCAATCCGTTCGCGAGATATGGGAGTTTGAAGTAAGGAACGCTTTAGAAACCATCAAAATTTTCGCAAGTCTGATGCTCGAAACCAATAACTACTATGGCCCAGGGCAAAATTACACATACCGTTGTAATCGGGCGAGTTTCTGATTTCAGATGCAAAAGGAATTTCTCGAGTTCGTCAATTCGTTCGCGAGATATGGGAGTTCGAAGGTAAGGAATGGTTGAGAACCATCAAAATTTTCGCAAGCCTCATACACGAAACCAATAACTACAAAGGCCGAAGGGAAAAATACACACACCGTTGCAATCGGGCGTGTTCCTACTGTCAGATGCAAGAGGAATTTCTCGAGTTCGTCATTCTGTTCGCGAGATATGGGTGTTTGAAGGTAAGGAATGGTTGAGAAACAATCAAAATTTTCGCAAGTCTGATACTCGAAACCAATAACTACAAAGGCCTAGGGAAAAATACACATACCTTTGTAATCGGGCGAGTTTCTACTTTCAGATGCAACAGGAATTTCTCGAGCACGTCAATCCGTTCGGCAGATATGGGAGTTTGAAGTTAAGGAATGGTTGAGAAACCATCAAAATTTTCGCAAGTCTGATACTCGAAACCAATAACTACAAAGGCCGAGGGGAAAAATACACATACCTTTGTAATCGGGCGAGTTTCTACTTTCAGATGCAACAGGAATTTCTCGTGTTCGTCAATCCGTTCGCGAGATATGGGAGTTTGAAGTTAAGGAATGCTTGAGAAACCATCAAAATTTTCGCAAGTCTGAAACTCGAAACCAATAACTACAAAGGCCGAGGGGAAAAATACACATACCTTTGTAATCGGGCGAGTTTCTACTTTCAGATGCAACAGGAATTTCTCGAGCTCGTCAATCCGTTCGCGAGATATGGCAGTTTGAAATTAAGGAACGGTAGAGAAACCATCAAAATTTTCGCAAGTCTGATCCTCGAAACCAATAACTACAAAGGCTTAGGGGAAAAATACACATATCGTTGTAATCGGGAGAGTTTCTTCTTCCAGATGCAACCGGAATTTCTCGTGTTCGTCAATCCGTTCGCGAGATATGGTAGTTTGAAGTTAAGGAATGGTTGAGAAACCATCACAATTTTCGCAAGTCTGATACTCGAAACCAATAACTACAAAGGCTTAGGGGAAAAATGCACATACCGTTGTAATCGGGAGAGTTTCTTCTTCCAGATGCAACCGGAATTTCTAGTGTTCGTCAATCCGTTCGCGAGATATGGGAGTTTGAAGATAAGGAATGGTTGAGAAACCGTCAAAATTTTCGCAAGTCTGATACTCGAAACCAATAACTGGAATGACCTAGGGGAAAAGTACACACACCATTGTAATCGGTCGACTTTCTACTTTCAGATGCAACAGGAAATAATCGAGTTCGTCAATCCGTTCGCGAGATATGGGAGTTTGAAGTTAAGGAATGGTTGAGAAACCATCAAAATTTTCGCAAGTCTGATACTCGAAACCAATAACTACTATGGCCTAGGGCAAAAATACACATACCGTTGTAATCGGACGAGTTTCTGTTTCAGATGCAACCGGAATTTCTCGAGTTCGTCAATCCGTTCGCGAGATATGGGAGTTTGAAGGTAAGGAATGGTTGAGAAACCATCAAAATTTTCGCTGGTCTGATACTCGAAACCAATAACTGGAATGGCCTAGGGCAAAAATACACATACCTTTGTAATCGGGCGAGTTTCTACTTTCAGATGCAACAGGAATATCTCGAGTTCGTCAATCCGTTCGCGAGATATGGGAGTTTGAAGTAAAGGAATGGTTGAGAAACCATCAAATTTTTCGCAAGTCTGATACTCGAAACCAATAACTACAATGGCCTAGGGGAAAAATACACATAGCGTTGTAATCGGGAGAGTTTCTATTTTCAGATGCAACAGAAATTTTTCGGATTCGTCAATCCGTTCGCGAAATATGGGAGTTTGGAGTTAAGGAATGGTTGAGAAACCATAAAAATTTTCGCAAGTCTGATCCTCGAAACCAATAACTACTATGGCCTAGGGCAAAAATACACAAACCGTTGTAATCGGACGAGTTTCTACTTTCAGATGCAAGAGGAATTTCTCGAGTTCGTCAATCCGTTCGCGAGATATGGGAGTTTGAAGTTAAGGAATGGTTGAGAAACCATCAATATTCTCGCAATTCAGATGCTAGAAACGAATAACTGGAATGACCTAGGGGAAAAGTACACACACCATTGTAATCGGTCGACTTTCTACTTTCAGATGCAGCAGGAAATAATCGAGTTCGTCAATCCGTTCGCGAGATATGGGAGTTTGAAGTTAAGGAAAGCTTGAGAAACCATCAAAATTTTCGCAATTCTGATGCTAGAAACGAATAACTGGAATGACCTAGGGGAAAAGTACACACACCATTGTAATCGGACGACTTTCTACTATCAGATGCAACAGGAATTTCTCGAGCTCGTCAATCCGTTCGCGAGATATGGGAGTTTGAAATTAAGGAACGGTTGAGAAACCATCACAATTTCCGCAAGTCTGATGCTAGAAACGAATAACTGGAATGACCTAGGGGAAAAGTACACACACCATTGTAATGGGGCGAGTTTCTACTTTCAGATGCAACAGGAATTCCTCGAGTTCGTCAATCCGTTCGCGAGATATGGGTGTTTGAAGTTAAGGAATGGTTGAGAGACCACCACAATTTTCGCAAGTCTGATACTCGAAACCAATAACTAGTGTGGCATAGGGAAAAAATACACATACCTTTGTAATTGGGCGAGTTTCTACTTTCAGATGCCACAGGAATTTCTCGAGTATGTCAACTCGTTCGCGAGATTGAGAGTTTGAAGTTAAGGAATGCATGAGAAACCATCAAAATTTCCGCAAGTCTGATACTCGAAACCAATAACTACAAAGGCCGAGGGGAAAAATACACATACCTTTGTAATCGGGCGAGTTTCTACTTTCAGATGCAACAGGAATTTCTCGAGCTCGTCAATCCGTTCGCGAGATATGGGAGTTTGAAATTAAGGAACCGTTGAGAAACCATCAAAATTTTCGCAATTCTGATGCTAGAAACGAATAACTGGAATGATCTAGGGGAAAAGTACACACACCATTGTAATCGGTCGAGTTTCTACTTTCAGATGCAACAGGAAATAATCGAGTTCGTCAATCCGTTCGCGAGATATGGGAGTTTGAAGTTAAGGAATGCTTGAGAAACCATCGAAATTTTCGCAAGTCTGATACTCGAAACCAATAACTGGAATGGCCTAGGGGAAAAGTACACACACCATTGTATTGGGGCGAGTTTCTACTTTCAGATGCAACAGGAATTTCTCGAGTTCGTCAATCGGTTCGCGAGATATGGGAGTTTGAAGTTAAGGAATGGTTGACAAAACCATCAAAATTTTCGCAAGTGTGATACTCGAAACCAATAACTGGAATGGCCTAGGGGAAAAGTACACACACCATTGTAATGGGGCGAGTTTCTACTTTCAGATGCAACAGGAATGTCTCGAGTTCGTCAATCCGTTCGCGAGATATGGGAGTTAGAAGTTATGGAATGCTTGAGAAACCATTAAAATTTTCGAAAGTCTGATACTGGAAACCAATAACAGGAATGGCCTAGGGGAAAAGTACACACACCATTGTAATCGGGCGAGTTTCTACTTTCAGATACAACAGGAATTTCTCGAGTTCGTCATTCTGTTCGCGAGATGTGGGTGTTTGAAGGTAAGGAATGGTTGAGAAACCATCAAAATTTTCGCAAGTCTGATAATCGAAACCAATAACTACAAAGGCCTAGGGGAAAAATACACATACCTTTGTAATCGGGCGAGTTTCTACTTTCAGATGCAACAGGAATTTCTAGAGCACGTCAATCCGTTCGGGAGATATGGGAGTTTGATGTTAAGGAATGGTTGAGAAACCATCACAATTTTCGCAAGTCTGATACTCGAAACCAATAACTACAAAGGCCTAGGGCAAAAATACACATACCTTTGTAATCGGGCGAGTTTCTCCTTTCAGAAGCAACAGGAATTTCTCGAGCACGTCAATCCGTTCGGGAGATATGGGAGTTTGAAGTTAAGGAATGGTTGAGAAACCATCAAAATTTTCGCAAGTCTGATACTGGAAACCAATAACAGGAATGGCCTAGGGGAAAAGTACACACAGCATTGTAATCGGGCGAGTTTCTACTTTCAGATACAACAGGAATTTCTCGAGTTCGTCATTCCGTTCGCGAGATATGGGTGTTTGAAGGTAAGGAATGGTTGAGAAACCATCAAAATTTTCGCAAGTCTGATACTAGAAACGAATAACTGGAATGACCTAGGGGAAAAGTACACAAACCATAGTAATCGGACGACTTTCTATTTTCAGATGCAACAGGAAATAATCCAGCTCGTCAATCCGTTCGCGAGATATGGGAGTTTGAAGTTAAGGAATGCTTGAGAAACCATCAAAATTTTCTAAGTCTGATACTCGAAACCAATAACTGGAATGGCCTAGGGGAAAAGTACACACAACATTGTAATCGGGCGTGTTTCTACTTTCAGATGCAACAGGAATTTCTCGAGGTCGTCATTCCGTTCGCGACATATGGGTGTTTGAAGGTAAGGAATGGTTGAGAAACCATCAAAATTTTCGCTGGTCTGATACTCGAAACCAATAACTGGAATGGCCTATGGAAAAAATACACACACCATTGTAATCGGTCGAGTTTCTACTTTCAGATGCAACAGGAAATAATCGAGTTCGTCAATCCTTTCGCGAGATATGGGAGTTTGAAGTTAAGGAATGCTTGAGAAACCATCAAAATTTTCGAAATTCTGATACTGGAAACCAATAACTACAAAGGCCTAGGGGAAAAATACACATACCTTTGTAATCGGGCGAGTTTCTACTTTCAGATGCAACAGGACTTTCTAGAGCACGTCAATCCGTTCGGGAGATATGGGAGTTTGATGTTAAGGAATGGTTGAGAAACCATCACAATTTTCGCAAGTCTGATACTCGAAACCAATAACTACAAAGGCCTAGGGGAAAAATACACATACCTTTGTAATCGGGCGAGTTTCTACTTTCAGAAGCAACAGGAATTTCTCGAGCACGTCAATCCGTTCGGGAGATATGGGAGTTTGAAGTTAAGGAATGGTTGGGAAACCATCAAAATTTTCGCAAGTCTGATACTGGAAACCAATAACAGGAATGGCCTAGGGGAAAAGTACACACAGCATTGTAATCGGGCGAGTTTCTACTTTCAGATACAACAGGAATTTCTCGAGTTCGTCATTCCGTTCGCGAGATATGGGTGTTTGAAGGTAAGGAATGGTTGAGAAACCATCAAAATTTTCGCAAGTCTGATACTAGAAACGAATAACTGGAATGGCCTATGGCAAAAATACACACACCATTGTAATCGGTCGAGTTTCTACTTTCAGATGCAACAGGAAATAATCGAGTTCGTCAATCCGTTCGCGAGATATGGGAGTTTGAAGTTAAGGAATGCTTGAGAAACCATCAAAATTTTCGAAAGTCTGATACTGGAAACCAATAACAGGAATGGCCTAGGGGAAAAGTACACACACCATTGTAATCGGGCGAGTTTCTACTTTCAGATATAACAGGAATTTCTCGAGTTCGTCATTCTGTTCGCGAGATATGAGTGTTTGAAGGTAAGGAATGGTTGAGAAACCATCAAAATTTTCGAAAGTCTGATACTCGAAACCAATAACTACAAAGGCCTAGGGGAAAAATACACATACATTTGTAATCGGGCGAGTTTCTACTTTCAGATGCAACAGGAATTTCTCGAGAACGTCAATCCGTTCGGGAGATGTGGGAGTTTGAAGTTAAGGAATGGTTGAGAAACCATCACAATTTTCGCAAGTCTGATACTCGAAACCAATAACTACAAAGGCCTAGGGGAAAAATACACATACCTTTGTAATCGGGCGAGTTTCTACTTTCAGAAGCAACAGGAATTTCTCGAGCACGTCAATCCGTTCGGGAGATATGGGAGTTTGAAGTTAAGGAATGGTTGAGAAACCATCACAATTTTCGGAAGTCTGATACTCGGAACCAATAACTACAAAGGCCTAGGGGAAAAATACACATACCTTTGTAATCGGGCGAGTTTCTACTTTCAGAAGCAACAGGAATTTCTCGAGTTCGTCAATCCGTTCGCGAGATATGGGTGTTTGAAGTTAAGGAATGCTTGAGAAACCATCAAAATTTTTGAAAGTCTGATACTGGAAACCAATAACAGGAAAGGCCTAGGGGAAAAGTACACACACCATTGTAATCGGGCAAGTTTCTACTATCAGATACAACAGGAATTTCTCGAGTTCGTCATTCTGTTCGCGAGATATGGGTGTTTGAAAGTAAGGAATGGTTGAGAAACCATCACAATTTTCGCAAGTCTGATACTCGGAACCAATAACTACAAAGGCCTAGGGGAAAAATACACATACCTTTGTAATCGGGCGAGTTTCTACTTTCAGAAGCAACAGGAATTTCTCGAGGTCGTCATTCCGTTCGCGAGATATGGGTGTTTGAAGGTAAGGAATGGTTGAGAAACCATAAAAATTTTCGCTGGTCTGATACTCGAAACCAATAACTGGAATGGCCTAGGGCAAAAATACACACACCTTCGTAATCGGGCGAGTTTCTACTTTCAGATGCAACAGGAATTTCTCGAGGTCGTCATTCCGTTCGCGAGATATGGGTGTTTGAAGGTAAGGAATGGTTGAGAAACCATCAAAATTTTCGCTGGTCTGATACTCGAAACCAATAACTGGAATGGCCTAGGGCAAAAATACACACACCTTCGTAATCGGGCGAGTTTCTAGGTTCAGATGCAATAGAAATTTTTCGAGTTCGTCAATCCGTTCGCGAGATATGGGAGTTTGAAACTAAGGAATGGTTGAGAAACCATCAAAATTTTCGCAAGCCTGATACTCGAAACCAATAACTACTATGACCTAGGGCAAAAATACACATACCGTTGTAATCGGACGAGTTTCTACTTTCAGATGCAAGAGGAATTTCTCGAGTTCGTCAATCCGTTCGCGAGATATGGGTGTTTGAAGTTAAGGAATGCTTGAGAAACCATCAAAATTTTTGAAAGTCTGATACTGGAAACCAATAACAGGAAAGGCCTAGGGGAAAAGTACACACACCATTGTAATCGGGCGAGTTTCTACTATCAGATACAACAGGAATTTCTCGAGTTCGTCATTCTGTTCGCGAGATATGGGTGTTTGAAAGTAAGGAATGGTTGAGAAACCATCAAAATTTTCGCAAGTCTGATACTCGAAACCAATAACTACAAAGGCCCAGGGGAAAAATACACATACCTTTGTAATCGGGCGAGTTTCTACATTCAGATGCAACAGGAATTTCTCGAGTTCGTCATTCCGTTCGCGAGGTATGGGTGTTTGAAGGTAAGGAATGGTTGAGAAACCATCAAAATTTTTGCAAGTCTGATACTAGAAACGAATAACTGGAATGACCTAGGGGAAAAGTACACAAACCATAGTAATCGGACGACTTTCTACTTTCAGATGCAACAGGAAATAATCCAGCTCGTTAATCCGTTCGCGAGATATGGGAGTTTGAAGTTAAGGAATGCTTGAGAAACCATCAAAATTTTCTAAGTGTGATACTCGAAACCAATAACTACTAAGGCCTAGGGGAAAAATACACATACCTTTGTAATCGGGCGAGTTTCTACTTTCAGAAGCAACAGGAATTTCTCGAGCACGTCAATCTGTTCGGGAGATATGGGAGTTTGAAGTTAAGGAATGGTTGAGAAACCATCAAAATTTTCGCAAGTCTGATACTGGAAACCAATAACAGGAATGGCCTAGGGGAAAAGTACACACAGCATTGTAATCGGGCGGGTTTCTACTTTCAGATACAACAGGAATTTCTCGAGTTCGTCATTCCGTTCGCGAGATATGGGTGTTTGAAGGTAAGGAATGGTTGAGAAACCATCAAAATTTTCGCAAGTCTGATACTAGAAACGAATAACTGGAATGACCTAGGGGAAAAGTACACAAACCATAGTAATCGGACGACTTTCTACTTTCAGATGCAACAGGAAATAATCCAGCTCGTCAATCCGTTCGCGAGATATGGGAGTTTGAAGTTAAGGAATGCTTGAGAAACCATCAAAATTTTCTAAGTCTGATACTCGAAACCAATAACTACTAAGGCCTAGGGGAAAAATACACATACCCTTGTAATCGGGCGAGTTTCTACTTTCAGATGCAACAGGAATTTCTCGAGCACGTCAATCCGTTCGCGAGATATGGGTGTTTGAAGGTAAGGAATGGTTGAGAAACCATAAAAATTTTCGCTGGTCTGATACTCGAAAACAATAACTGGAATGGCCTAGGGCAAAAATACACACACCTTCGTAATCGGGCGTGTTTCTAGCTTCAGATGCAATAGAAATTTTTCGAGTTCGTCAATCCGTTCGCGAGATATGGGAGTTTGAAACTAAGGAATGGTTGAGAAACCATCAAAATTTTCGCAAGCCTGATACTCGAAACCAATAACTACTAAGGCCTAGGGGAAAAATACACATACCTTTGTAATCGGGCGAGTTTCTATTTTCAGATGCAACAGGAATTTCTCGAGCACGTCAATCCGTTCGGGAGATATGGGAGTTTGAAGTTAAGGAATGGTTGAGAAACCATCACAATTTTCGCAAGTCTGATACTCGAAACCAATAACTACAAAGGCCTAGGGGAAAAATACACATACCTTTGTAATCGGGCGAGTTTCTACTTTCAGAAGCAACAGGAATTTCTCGAGCACGTCAATCTGTTCGGGAGATATGGGAGTTTGAAGTTAAGGAATGGTTGAGAAACCATCAAAATTTTCGCAAGTCTGATACTGGAAACCAATAACAGGAATGGCCTAGGGGAAAAGTACACACAGCATTGTAATCGGGCGGGTTTCTACTTTCAGATACAACAGGAATTTCTCGAGTTCGTCATTCCGTTCGCGAGATATGGGTGTTTGAAGGTAAGGAATGGTTGAGAAACCATCAAAATTTTCGCAAGTCTGATACTAGAAACGAATAACTGGAATGACCTAGGGGAAAAGTACACAAACCATAGTAATCGGACGACTTTCTACTTTCAGATGCAACAGGAAATAATCCAGCTCGTCAATCCGTTCGCGAGATATGGGAGTTTGAAGTTAAGGAATGCTTGAGAAACCATCAAAATTTTCTAAGTCTGATACTCGAAACCAATAACTACTAAGGCCTAGGGGAAAAATATACATACCTTTGTAATCGGGCGAGTTTCTACTTTCAGAAGCAACAGGAATTTCTCGAGCACGTCAATCCGTTCGCGAGATATGGGTGTTTGAAGGTAAGGAATGGTTGAGAAACCATAAAAATTTTCGCTGGTCTGATACTCGAAAACAATAACTGGAATGGCCTAGGGCAAAAATACACACACCTTCGTAATCGGGCGTGTTTCTAGCTTCAGATGCAATAGAAATTTTTCGAGTTCGTCAATCCGTTCGCGAGATATGGGAGTTTGAAACTAAGGAATGGTTGAGAAACCATCAAAATTTTCGCAAGCCTGATACTCGAAACCAATAACTACTATGGCCTAGGGCAAAAATACACATACCGTTGTAATCGGACGAGTTTCTACTTTCAGATGCAAGAGGAATTTCTCTAGTTCGTCAATCCGTTCGCGAGATATGGGTGTTTGAAGTTAAGGAATGCTTGAGAAACCATCAAAATTTTTGAAAGTCTGATACTGGAAACCAATAACAGGAAATGCCTAGGGGAAAAGTACACACACCATTGTAATCCGGCGAGTTTCTACTATCAGATACAACAGGAATTTCTCGAGTTCGTCATTCTGTTCGCGAGATATGGGTGTTTGAAAGTAAGGAATGGTTGAGAAACCATCAAAATTTTCGCAAGTCTGATACTCGAAACCAATAACTACAAAGGCCCAGGGGAAAAATACACATACCTTTGTAATCGGGCGAGTTTCTACTTTCAGATGCAACAGGAATTTCTCGAGTTCGTCATTCCGTTCGCGAGGTATGGGTGTTTGAAGGCAAGGAATGGTTGAGAAACCATCAAAATTTTTGCAAGTCTGATACTAGAAACGAATAACTGGAATGACCTAGGGGAAAAGTACACAAACCATAGTAATCGGACGACTTTCTACTTTCAGATGCAACAGGAAATAATCCAGCTCGTCAATCCGTTCGCGAGATATGGGAGTTTGAAGTTAAGGAATGCTTGAGAAACCATCAAAATTTTCTAAGTCTGATACACGAAACCAATAACTACTAAGGCCTAGGGGAAAAATACACATACCTTTGTAATCGGGCGAGTTTCTATTTTCAGATGCAACAGGAATTTCTCGAGCACGTCAATCCGTTCGGGAGATATGGGAGTTTGAAGTTAAGGAATGCTTGAGAAACCATCAAAATTTTCTAAGTCTGATACACGAAACCAATAACTACTAAGGGCTAGGGGAAAAATACACATACCTTTGTAATCGGGCGAGTTTCTACTTTCAGATGCAACAGGAATTTCTCGAGTTCGTCAATCCGTTCGCGAGATATGGCAGTTTGAAGTTAAGGAATGGTTGAGAAACGATAAAAATTTTCGCAAGTCTGGTACTCGGAACCAATAACTACTATGGCCTAGGGCAAAAATACACATACCGTTGTAATCGGGAGTGTCTCTTCTTCCAGATGCAACCGGAATTTCTCGAGTTCGTCAATCCGTTCGCGAGATATGGGAGTTTGAAGTTAAGGAATGGTTGAGAAACCATCAAAATTTTCGCAAGTCTGATACTCGAAACCAATAACAGGAATGGCCTAGGGGAAAAGTACACACACCATTGTAATCGGGCGAGTTTCTACTTTCAGATACAACAGGAATTTCTCGAGCACGTCAATCCGTTCGGGAGATATGGGAGTTTGAAGTTAAGGAATGGTTGAGAAACCATCACAATTTTCGCAAGTCTGATACTCGAAACCAATAACTACAAAGGCCTAGGGGAAAAATACACATACCTTTGTAATCGGGCGAGTTTCTACTTTCAGGAGCAACAGGAATTTCTCGAGCACGTCAATCCGTTCGGGAGATATGGGTGTTTGAATTTAAGGAATGGTTGAGAAACCATCAAAATTTTCGCAAGTCTGATACTCGAAACAAATAACTACAATGGCCTAGGGGAAAAATACACATAGCGTTGTAATCGGGCGAGTTTCTACTTTCAGATGCAACAGGAAATAATCGAGTTCGTCAATCCGTTCGCGAGATATGGGAGTTTGAAGTTAAGGAATGCTTGAGAAACCATCAAAATTTTCAAAAGTCTGATACTGGAAACCAATAACAGGAATGGCCTAGGGGAAAAGTACACACACCATTGTAATCGGGCGAGTTTCTACTTTCAGATACAACAGGAATTTCTCGAGTTCGTCATTCTGTTCGCGAGATATGGGTGTTTGAAGGTAAGGAATGGTTGAGAAACCATCAAAATTTTCTAAGTCTGATACTCGAAACCAATAACTACTAAGGCCTAGGGGAAAAATACACATACCTTTGTAATCGGGCGAGTTTCTACTTTCAGATGCAACAGGAATTTCTCGAGTTCGTCAATCCGTTCGCGAGATATGGCAGTTTGAAGTTATGGAATGGTTGAGAAACGATAAAAATTTTCGCAAGCCTGGTATTCGAAACCAATAACTACTATGGCCTAGGGCAAAAATGCACATACCGTTGTAATCGGGAGAGTCTCTTCTTCCAGATGCAGCCGGAATTTATCGTGTTCGTCAATCCGTTCGCGAGATATGGGAGTTTGAAGTTAAGGAATGCTTGAGAAACCATCAAAATTTTCGCAAGTCTGATACTCGAAACCAATAACTGGAATGGCCTAGGGCAAAAATACACATACCTTTGTAATCGGGCGAGTTTCTACTTTCAGATGCAACTGCAATTTCTCGGGTTCGTCAATCCGTTCCCGAGACATGGCAGTTTGAAGTTAACGAATGGTTGAGAAACCATCAAAATTTTCGCAAGTCTGATACTCGAAACCAATAACTATATTACAATGGCCTAGGGCAAAAATACACATACCGATGCAATCGGGCGAGTTTCTGTTTTCAGATGCAACAGGAATTTCTCGAGTTCGTCAATCCGTTCGCGAGATATGGGAGTTTGAAGTTAAGGAATGGATGAGAAAGCATCACAATTTTCGCAAGTCTGATACTCGAAACCAATAACTACAATGGCCTAGGGCAAAAATACACATACCCCTGTAACCGGGCGAGCTTCTACTTTCAGATGCAATAGGAATTTCTCGAGTTCGTCAATCCGTTCGCGAGATATGGGAGTTTGAAGTTAAGGAATGCTTGAGAAACCATCAAAATTTTCGCAATTCTGATGCTAGAAACGAATAACTGGAATGACCTAGGGGCAAAGTACACACACCACTGTAATCGGTCGAGTTTCTGCTTTCAGATGCAACAGGAATTTCTCGAGTTCGTCAATCCGTTCGCGAGATATGGGAGTTTGAAGTTAAGGAATGGTTAAGAAACCATCAAAATTTTCGCAAGTCTGATACTCGAAACCAATAACTACTAAGGCCTAGGGGAAAAATACACATACCTTTGTAATCGGGCGAGTTTCTACTTTCAGATGCAACAGGAATTTCTCGAGTTCGTCAATCCGTTCGCGAGATATGGGAGTTTGAAGTTAAGGAATGCTTGAGAAACCATCAAAATTTTCGCAAGTCTGATACTCGAAACCAATAACTGGAATGGCCTAGGGCAAAAATACACATACCTTTGTAATCGGGCGAGTTTCTACTTTCAGATGCAACTGCAATTTCTCGGGTTTGTCAATCCGTTCGCGAGATATGGCAGTTTGAAGTTAAGGAACGGTTGAGAAACCATCAAAATTTTCGCAAGTCTGATACTCGAAACCAATAACTACAAAGGCCTAGGGGAAAAATACACATACGTTTGTAATCGGGCGAGTTTCTACTTTCAGATGCAACAGGAATTTCTCGAGCACGTCAATCCGTTCGGGAGATATGGGAGTTTGAAGTTAAGGAATGGTTGAGAAACCATCACAATTTTCGCAAGTCTGATACTCGAAACCAATAACTACAAAGGCCTAGGGGGAAAATACACATACCTTTGTAATCGGGCGAGTTTCTACTTTCAGGAGCAACAGGAATTTCTCGAGCACGTCAATCCGTTCGGGAGATATGGGTGTTTGAAGTTAAGGAATGGTTGAGAAACCATCAAAATTTTCGCAAGTCTGATACTCGAAACCAATAACTACAATGGCCTAGGGGAAAAATACACATAGCGTTGTAATCGGGCGAGTTTCTACTTTCGGATGCAACAGGAAATAATCGAGTTCGTCAATCCGTTCGCGAGATATGGGAGTTTGAAGTTAAGGAATGCTTGAGAAACCATCAAAATTTTCGAAAGTCTGATACTGGAAACCAATAACAGGAATGGCCTAGGGGGAAAGTACACACACCATTGTAATCGGGCGAGTTTCTACTTTCAGATACAACAGGAATTTCTCGAGTTCGTCATTCTGTTCGCGAGATATGGGTGTTTGAAGGTAAGGAATGGTTGAGAAACCATCAAAATTTTCGCAAGTCTGATACTCGAAACCAATGACTACAAAGGCCTAGGGGAAAAATACACATACCTTTCTAATCGGGCCAGTTTCTACTTTCAGATGCAACAGGAAATAATCCAGCTCGTCAATCCGTTCGCGAGATATGGGAGTTTGAAGTTAAGGAATGCTTGAGAAACCATCAAAATTTTCTAAGTCTGATACTCGAAACCAATAACTACTAAGGCCTAGGGGAAAAATACACATACCTTTGTAATCGGGCGAGTTTCTACTTTCAGATGCAACAGGAATTTCTCGAGCACGTCAATCCGTTCGGGAGATATGGGAGTTTGAAGTTAAGGAATGCTTGAGAAACCATCAAAATTTTCTAAGTCTGATACACGAAACCAATAACTACTAAGGGCTAGGGGAAAAATACACATACCTTTGTAATCGGGCGAGTTTCTACTTTCAGATGCAACAGGAATTTCTCGAGTTCGTCAATCCGTTCGCGAGATATGGCAGTTTGAAGTTAAGGAATGGTTGAGAAACGATAAAAATTTTCGCAAGTCTGGTACTCGGAACCAATAACTACTATGGCCTAGGGCAAAAATACACATACCGTTGTAATCGGGAGTGTCTCTTCTTCCAGATGCAACCGGAATTTCTCGAGTTCGTCAATCCGTTCGCGAGATATGGGAGTTTGAAGTTAAGGAATGGTTGAGAAACCATCAAAATTTTCGCAAGTCTGATACTCGAAACCAATAACAGGAATGGCCTAGGGGAAAAGTACACACACCATTGTAATCGGGCGAGTTTCTACTTTCAGATACAACAGGAATTTCTCGAGCACGTCAATCCGTTCGGGAGATATGGGAGTTTGAAGTTAAGGAATGGTTGAGAAACCATCACAATTTTCGCAAGTCTGATACTCGAAACCAATAACTACAAAGGCCTAGGGGAAAAATACACATACCTTTGTAATCGGGCGAGTTTCTACTTTCAGGAGCAACAGGAATTTCTCGAGCACGTCAATCCGTTCGGGAGATATGGGTGTTTGAATTTAAGGAATGGTTGAGAAACCATCAAAATTTTCGCAAGTCTGATACTCGAAACCAATAACTGCAATGGCCTAGGGGAAAAATACACATAGCGTTGTAATCGGGCGAGTTTCTACTTTCAGATGCAACAGGAAATAATCGAGTTCGTCAATCCGTTCGCGAGATATGGGAGTTTGAAGTTAAGGAATGCTTGAGAAACCATCAAAATTTTCAAAAGTCTGATACTGGAAACCAATAACAGGAATGGCCTAGGGGAAAAGTACACACACCATTGTAATCGGGCGAGTTTCTACTTTCAGATACAACAGGAATTTCTCGAGTTCGTCATTCTGTTCGCGAGATATGGGTGTTTGAAGGTAAGGAATGGTTGAGAAACCATCAAAATTTTCTAAGTCTGATACTCGAAACCAATAACTACTAAGGCCTAGGGGAAAAATACACATACCTTTGTAATCGGGCGAGTTTCTACTTTCAGATGCAACAGGAATTTCTCGAGTTCGTCAATCCGTTCGCGAGATATGGCAGTTTGAATTTAAGGAATGGTTGAGAAACGATAAAAATTTTCGCAAGCCTGGTATTCGAAACCAATAACTACTATGGCCTAGGGCAAAAATGCACATACCGTTGTAATCGGGAGAGTCTCTTCTTCCAGATGCAGCCGGAATTTATCGTGTTCGTCAATCCGTTCGCGAGATATGGGAGTTTGAAGTTAAGGAATGCTTGAGAAACCATCAAAATTTTCGCAAGTCAGATACTCGAAACCAATATCTGGAATGGCCTAGGGCAAAAATACACATACCTTTGTAATCGGGCGAGTTTCTACTTTCAGATGCAACTGCAATTTCTCGGGTTCGTCAATCCGTTCCCGAGACATGGCAGTTTGAAGTTAACGAATGGTTGAGAAACCATCAAAATTTTCGCAAGTCTGATACTCGAAACCAATAACTATATTACAATGGCCTAGGGCAAAAATACACATACCGATGCAATCGGGCGAGTTTCTGTTTTCAGATGCAACAGGAATTTCTCGAGTTCGTCAATCCGTTCGCGAGATATGGGAGTTTGAAGTTAAGGAATGGATGAGAAAGCATCACAATTTTCGCAAGTCTGATACTCGAAACCAATAACTACAATGGCCTAGGGCAAAAATACACATACCTCTGTAACCGGGCGAGCTTCTACTTTCAGATGCAATAGGAATTTCTCGAGTTCGTCAATCCGTTCGCGAGATATGGGAGTTTGAAGTTAAGGAATGCTTGAGAAACCATCAAAATTTTCGCAATTCTGATGCTAGAAACGAATAACTGGAATGACCTAGGGGCAAAGTACACACACCATTGTAATCGGTCGAGTTTCTGCTTTCAGATGCAACAGGAATTTCTCGAGTTCGTCAATCCGTTCGCGAGATATGGGAGTTTGAAGTTAAGGAATGGTTAAGAAACCATCAAAATTTTCGCAAGTCTGATACTCGAAACCAATAACTACTAAGGCCTAGGGGAAAAATACACATACCTTTGTAATCGGGCGAGTTTCTACTTTCAGATGCAACAGGAATTTCTCGAGTTCGTCAATCCGTTCGCGAGATATGGGAGTTTGAAGTTAAGGAATGCTTGAGAAACCATCAAAATTTTCGCAAGTCTGATACTCGAAACCAATAACTGGAATGGCCTAGGGCAAAAATACACATACCTTTGTAATCGGGCGAGTTTCTACTTTCAGATGCAACTGCAATTTCTCGGGTTCGTCAATCCGTTCGCGAGATATGGCAGTTTGTAGTTAAGGAACGGTTGAGAAACCATCAAAATTTTCGCAAGTCTGATACTCGAAACCAATAACTACAAAGGCCTAGGGGAAAAATACACATACATTTGTAATCGGGCGAGTTTCTACTTTCAGATGCAACAGGAATTTCTCGAGCACGTCAATCCGTTCGGGAGATATGGGAGTTTGAAGTTAAGGAATGGTTGAGAAACCATCACAATTTTCGCAAGTCTGATACTCGAAACCAATAACTACAAAGGCCTAGGGGAAAAATACACATACCTTTGTAATCGGGCGAGTTTCTACTTTCAGGAGCAACAGGAATTTCTCGAGCACGTCAATCCGTTCGGGAGATATGGGTGTTTGAAGTAAAGGAATGGTTGAGAAACCATCAAAATTTTCGCAAGTCTGATACTCGAAACCAATAACTACAATGGCCTAGGGGAAAAATACACATAGCGTTGTAATCGGGCGAGTTTCTACTTTCAGATGCAACAGGAAATAATCGAGTTCGTCAATCCGTTCGCGAGATATGGGAGTTTGAAGTTAAGGAATGCTTGAGAAACCATCAAAATTTTCGAAAGTCTGATACTGGAAACCAATAACAGGAATGGCCTAGGGGGAAAGTACACACACCATTGTAATCGGGCGAGTTTCTACTTTCAGATACAACAGGAATTTCTCGAGTTCGTCATTCTGTTCGCGAGATATGGGTGTTTGAAGGTAAGGAATGGTTGAGAAACCATCAAAATTTTCGCAAGTCTGATACTCGAAACCAATGACTACAAAGGCCTAGGGGAAAAATACACATACCTTTCTAATCGGGCGAGTTTCTACTTTCAGATGCAACAGGAAATAATCCAGCTCGTCAATCCGTTCGCGAGATATGGGAGTTTGAAGTTAAGGAATGCTTGAGAAACCATCAAAATTTTCTAAGTCTGATACTCGAAACCAATAACTACTAAGGCCTAGGGGAAAAATACACATACCTTTGTAATCGGGCGAGTTTCTACTTTCAGATGCAACAGGAATTTCTCGAGTTCGTCAATCCGTTCGCGAGATATGGCAGTTTGAAGTTAAGGAATGGTTGAGAAACGATAAAAATTTTCGGAAGCCTGGTATTCGAAACCAATAACTACTATGGCCTAGGGCAAAAATGCACATACCGTTGTAATCGGGAGAGTCTCTTCTTCCAGATGCAACCGGAATTTCTCGTGTTCGTCAATCCGTTCGCGAGATATGGGAGTTTGAAGTTAAGGAATGCTTGAGAAACCATCAAAATTTTCGCAAGTCTGATACTCGAAACCAATAACTGGAATGGCCTAGGGCAAAAATACACATACCTTTGTAATCGGGCGAGTTTCTACTTTCAGATGCAACTGCAATTTCTCGGGTTCGTCAATCCGTTCGCGAGATATGGGAGTTTGAAGTTAAGGAATGGTTAAGAAACCATCAAAATTTTCGCAAGTCTGATACTCGAAACCAATAACTACTAAGGCCTAGGGGAAAAATACACATACCTTTGTAATCGGGCGAGTTTCTACTTTCAGATGCAACAGGAATTTCTCGAGTTCGTCAATCCGTTCGCGAGATATGGCAGTTTGAAGTTAAGGAATGGTTGAGAAACGATAAAAATTTTCGCAAGCCTGGTATTCGAAACCAATAACTACTATGGCCTAGGGCAAAAATGCACATACCGTTGTAATCGGGAGAGTCTCTCCTTCCAGATGCAACCGGAATTTCTCGTGTTCGTCAATCCGTTCGCGAGATATGGGAGTTTGAAGTTAAGGAATGCTTGAGAAACCATCAAAATTTTCGCAAGTCTGATACTCGAAACCAATAACTGGAATGGCCTAGGGCAAAAATACACATACCTTTGTAATCGGGCGAGTTTCTACTTTCAGATGCAACTGCAATTTCTCGGGTTCGTCAATCCGTTCGCGAGATATGGCAGTTTGAAGTTAAGGAATGGTTGAGAAACCATCAAAATTTTCGCAAGTCTGATACTCGAAACCAATAACTACAATGGCCTAGGGCAAAAATACACATACCTTTGTAATCGGGCGAGTTTCTACTTTCAGGAGCAACAGGAATTTCTCGAGCACGTCAATCCGTTCGGGAGATATGGGTGTTTGAAGGTAAGGAATGGTTGAGAAACCATCAAAATTTTCTAAGTCTGATACTCGAAACCAATAACTACTAAGGCCTAGGGGAAAAATACACATACCTTTGTAATCGGGCGAGTTTCTACTTTCAGATGCAACAGGAATTTCTCGAGTTCGTCAATCCGTTCGCGAGATATGGCAGTTTGAAGTTAAGGAATGGTTGAGAAACGATAAAAATTTTCGCAAGCCTGGTATTCGAAACCAATAACTACTATGGCCTAGGGCAAAAATGCACATACCGTTGTAATCGGGAGAGTCTCTTCTTCCAGATGCAGCCGGAATTTATCGTGTTCGTCAATCCGTTCGCGAGATATGGGAGTTTGAAGTTAAGGAATGCTTGAGAAACCATCAAAATTTTCGCAAGTCTGATACTCGAAACCAATAACTGGAATGGCCTAGGGCAAAAATACACATACCTTTGTAATCGGGCGAGTTTCTACTTTCAGATGCAACTGCAATTTCTCGGGTTCGTCAATCCGTTCCCGAGACATGGCAGTTTGAAGTTAACGAATGGTTGAGAAACCATCAAAATTTTCGCAAGTCTGATACTCGAAACCAATAACTATATTACAATGGCCTAGGGCAAAAATACACATACCGATGCAATCGGGCGAGTTTCTGTTTTCAGATGCAACAGGAATTTCTCGAGTTCGTCAATCCGTTCGCGAGATATGGGAGTTTGAAGTTAAGGAATGGATGAGAAAGCATCACAATTTTCGCAAGTCTGATACTCGAAACCAATAACTACAATGGCCTAGGGCAAAAATACACATACCTCTGTAACCGGGCGAGCTTCTACTTTCAGATGCAATAGGAATTTCTCGAGTTCGTCAATCCGTTCGCGAGATATGGGAGTTTGAAGTTAAGGAATGCTTGAGAAACCATCAAAATTTTCGCAATTCTGATGCTAGAAACGAATAACTGGAATGACCTAGGGGCAAAGTACACACACCATTGTAATCGGTCGAGTTTCTGCTTTCAGATGCAACAGGAATTTCTCGAGTTCGTCAATCCGTTCGCGAGATATGGGAGTTTGAAGTTAAGGAATGGTTAAGAAACCATCAAAATTTTCGCAAGTCTGATACTCGAAACCAATAACTACTAAGGCCTAGGGGAAAAATACACATACCTTTGTAATCGGGCGAGTTTCTACTTTCAGATGCAACAGGAATTTCTCGAGCACGTCAATCCGTTCGGGAGATATGGGAGTTTGAAGTTAAGGAATGGTTGAGAAACCATCACAATTTTCGCAAGTCTGATACTCGAAACCAATAACTACAAAGGCCTAGGGGAAAAATACACATACCTTTGTAATCGGGCGAGTTTCTACTTTCAGGAGCAACAGGAATTTCTCGAGCACGTCAATCCGTTCGGGAGATATGGGTGTTTGAAGTTAAGGAATGGTTGAGAAACCATCAAAATTTTCGCAAGTCTGATACTCGAAACCAATAACTACAATGGCCTAGGGGAAAAATACACATAGCGTTGTAATCGGGCGAGTTTCTACTTTCAGATGCAACAGGAAATAATCGAGTTCGTCAATCCGTT
The DNA here is from genome assembly GCF_051014685.1 of Ptiloglossa arizonensis. Taxonomy (NCBI): domain Eukaryota; kingdom Metazoa; phylum Arthropoda; class Insecta; order Hymenoptera; family Colletidae; genus Ptiloglossa; species Ptiloglossa arizonensis. The sequence continues at coordinate 1,545,552 of NW_027478385.1, forward strand.
CGCGAGATATGGGAGTTTGAAGTTAAGGAATGCTTGAGAAACCATCAAAATTTTCGAAAGTCTGATACTGGAAACCAATAACAGGAATGGCCTAGGGGGAAAGTACACACACCATTGTAATCGGGCGAGTTTCTACTTTCAGATACAACAGGAACTTCTCGAGTTCGTCATTCTGTTCGCGAGATATGGGTGTTTGAAGGTAAGGAATGGTTGAGAAACCATCAAAATTTTCGCAAGTCTGATACTCGAAACCAATGACTACAAAGGCCTAGGGGAAAAATACACATACCTTTCTAATCGGGCGAGTTTCTACTTTCAGATGCAACAGGAAATAATCCAGCTCGTCAATCCGTTCGCGAGATATGGGAGTTTGAAGTTAAGGAATGCTTGAGAAACCATCAAAATTTTCTAAGTCTGATACTCGAAACCAATAACTACTAAGGCCTAGGGGAAAAATACACATACCTTTGTAATCGGGCGAGTTTCTACTTTCAGATGCAACAGGAATTTCTCGAGTTCGTCAATCCGTTCGCGAGATATGGCAGTTTGAAGTTAAGGAATGGTTGAGAAACGATAAAAATTTTCGGAAGCCTGGTATTCGAAACCAATAACTACTATGGCCTAGGGCAAAAATGCACATACCGTTGTAATCGGGAGAGTCTCTTCTTCCAGATGCAACCGGAATTTCTCGTGTTCGTCAATCCGTTCGCGAGATATGGGAGTTTGAAGTTAAGGAATGCTTGAGAAACCATCAAAATTTTCGCAAGTCTGATACTCGAAACCAATAACTGGAATGGCCTAGGGCAAAAATACACATACCTTTGTAATCGGGCGAGTTTCTACTTTCAGATGCAACTGCAATTTCTCGGGTTCGTCAATCCGTTCGCGAGATATGGGAGTTTGAAGTTAAGGAATGGTTAAGAAACCATCAAAATTTTCGCAAGTCTGATACTCGAAACCAATAACTACTAAGGCCTAGGGGAAAAATACACATACCTTTGTAATCGGGCGAGTTTCTACTTTCAGATGCAACAGGAATTTCTCGAGTTCGTCAATCCGTTCGCGAGATATGGCAGTTTGAAGTTAAGGAATGGTTGAGAAACGATAAAAATTTTCGCAAGCCTGGTATTCGAAACCAATAACTACTATGGCCTAGGGCAAAAATGCACATACCGTTGTAATCGGGAGAGTCTCTCCTTCCAGATGCAACCGGAATTTCTCGTGTTCGTCAATCCGTTCGCGAGATATGGGAGTTTGAAGTTAAGGAATGCTTGAGAAACCATCAAAATTTTCGCAAGTCTGATACTCTAAACCAATAACTGGAATGGCCTAGGGCAAAAATACACATACCATTGTAATCGGGCGAGTTTCTACTTTCAGATGCAACTGCAATTTCTCGGGTTCGTCAATCCGTTCGCGAGATATGGCAGTTTGAAGTTAAGGAATGGTTGAGAAACCATCAAAATTTTCGCAAGTCTGATACTCGAAACCAATAACTACAATGGCCTAGGGCAAAAATACACATACCGTTGCAATCGGGCGAGTTTCTGCTTTCAGATGCAACAGGAATTTCTCGAGTTCGTCAAACCGTTCGCGAGATATGGGAGTTTGAACTAAGGAATGGTTGAGAAACCATCAAAATTTTCGCAAGCCTGATACTCGAAACCAATAACTACAATGGCCTAGGGCAAAAATACACATACCTTTGTAATCGGGCGAGCTTCTACTTTCAGATGCAATAGGAATTTCTCGAGTTCGTCAATCCGTTCGCGAGATATGGGAGTTTGAAGTTAAGGAATGGTTGAGAAACCATCAAAATTTTCGCAATTCTGATGCTAGAAACGAATAACTGGAATGACCTAGGGGCAAAGTACACCCACCATTGTAATCGGTCGAGTTTCTGCTTTCAGATGCAACAGGAATTTCTCGAGTTCGTCAATCCGTTCGCGAGATATGGGAGTTTGAAGTTAAGGAATGGTTAAGAAACCATCAAAATTTTCGCAAGTTTGATACTCAAAACCAATAACTACAATGGCCCAGGGCAAAAATACACATACCGTTGCAATCGGGCGAGTTTCTGCTTTCAGATGCAACAGGAATTTCTCGAGTTCGTCAATCCGTTCGCGAGATATGGGAGTTTGAAGTTAAGGAATGGTTGAGAAACCATCAAAATTTTCGCAAGTCTGATACTCGAAACCAATAACTACAATGGCCTAGGGGAAAAATACACATAGCGTTGTAATCGGGCGAGTTTCTACTTTCAGATGCAACAGGAAATAATCGAGTTCGTCAATCCGTTCGCGAGATATGGGAGTTTGAAGTTAAGGAATGCTTGAGAAACCATCAAAATTTTCGAAAGTCTGATACTGGAAACCAATAACAGGAATGGCCTAGGGGGAAAGTACACACACCATTGTAATCGGGCGAGTTTCTACTTTCAGATACAACAGGAATTTCTCGAGTTCGTCATTCTGTTCGCGAGATATGGGTGTTTGAAGGTAAGGAATGGTTGAGAAACCATCAAAATTTTCGCAAGTCTGATACTCGAAACCAATGACTACAAAGGCCTAGGGGAAAAATACACATACCTTTCTAATCGGGCGAGTTTCTACTTTCAGATGCAACAGGAAATAATCCAGCTCGTCAATCCGTTCGCGAGATATGGGAGTTTGAAGTTAAGGAATGCTTGAGAAACCATCAAAATTTTCTAAGTCTGATACTCGAAACCAATAACTACTAAGGCCTAGGGGAAAAATACACATACCTTTGTAATCGGGCGAGTTTCTACTTTCAGATGCAACAGGAATTTTTCGAGTTCGTCAATCCGTTCGCGAGATATGGCAGTTTGAAGTTAAGGAATGGTTGAGAAACGATAAAAATTTTCGGAAGCCTGGTATTCGAAACCAATAACTACTATGGCCTAGGGCAAAAATGCACATACCGTTGTAATCGGGAGAGTCTCTTCTTCCAGATGCAACCGGAATTTCTCGTGTTCGTCAATCCGTTCGCGAGATATGGGAGTTTGAAGTTAAGGAATGCTTGAGAAACCATCAAAATTTTCGCAAGTCTGATACTCGAAACCAATAACTGGAATGGCCTAGGGCAAAAATACACATACCTTTGTAATCGGGCGAGTTTCTACTTTCAGATGCAACTGCAATTTCTCGGGTTCGTCAATCCGTTCGCGAGATATGGGAGTTTGAAGTTAAGGAATGGTTAAGAAACCATCAAAATTTTCGCAAGTCTGATACTCGAAACCAATAACTACTAAGGCCTAGGGGAAAAATACACATACCTTTGTAATCGGGCGAGTTTCTACTTTCAGATGCAACAGGAATTTCTCGAGTTCGTCAATCCGTTCGCGAGATATGGCAGTTTGAAGTTAAGGAATGGTTGAGAAACGATAAAAATTTTCGCAAGCCTGGTATTCGAAACCAATAACTACTATGGCCTAGGTCAAAAATGCACATACCGTTGTAATCGGGCGAGTTTCTACTTTCAGATGCAACTGCAATTTCTCGGGTTCGTCAATCCGTTCGCGAGATATGGCAGTTTGAAGTTAAGGAATGGTTGAGAAACCATCAAAATTTTCGCAATTCTGATGCTAGAAACGAATAACTGGAATGACCTAGGGGCAAAGTACACCCACCATTGTAATCGGTCGAGTTTCTGCTTTCAGATGCAACAGGAATTTCTCGAGTTCGTCAATCCGTTCGCGAGATATGGGAGTTTGAAGTTAAGGAATGGTTAAGAAACCATCAAAATTTTCGCAAGTTTGATACTCAAAACCAATAACTACAATGGCCCAGGGCAAAAATACACATACCGTTGCAATCGGGCGAGTTTCTGCTTTCAGATGCAACAGGAATTTCTCGAGTTCGTCAATCCGTTCGCGAGATATGGGAGTTTGAAGTTAAGGAATGCTTGAGAAACCATCAAAATTTTCGAAAGTCTGATACTGGAAACCAATAACAGGAATGGCCTAGGGGAAAAGTACACACACCATTGTAATCGGGCGAGTTTCTACTTTCAGATATAACAGGAATTTCTCGAGTTCGTCATTCTGTTCGCGAGATATGGGTGTTTGAAGGTAAGGAATGGTTGAGAAACCATCAAAATTTTCGCAAGTCTGATACTCGAAACCAATAACTACTAAGGCCTAGGGGAAAAATACACATACCTTTGTAATCGGGCGAGTTTCTACTTTCAGATGCAACAGGAATTTCTCGAGTTCGTCAATCCGTTCGCGAGATATGGCAGTTTGAAGTTAAGGAATGGTTGAGAAACGATAAAAATTTTCGCAAGCCTGGTATTCGAAACCAATAACTACTATGGCCTAGGGCAAAAATGCACATACCGTTGTAATCGGGAGAGTCTCTCCTTCCAGATGCAACCGGAATTTCTCGTGTTCGTCAATCCGTTCGCGAGATATGGGAGTTTGAAGTTAAGGAATGCTTGAGAAACCATCAAAATTTTCGCAAGTCTGATACTCGAAACCAATAACTGGAATGGCCTAGGGCAAAAATACACATACCTTTGTAATCGGGCGAGTTTCTACTTTCAGATGCAACTGCAATTTCTCGGGTTCGTCAATCCGTTCGCGAGATATGGCAGTTTGAAGTTAAGGAATGGTTGAGAAACCATCAAAATTTTCGCAAGTCTGATACTCGAAACCAATAACTACAATGGCCTAGGGCAAAAATACACATACCGTTGCAATCGGGCGAGTTTCTGCTTTCAGATGCAACAGGAATTTCTCGAGTTCGTCAATCCGTTCGCGAGATATGGGAGTTTGAAGTTAAGGAATGGTTAAGAAACCATCAAAATTTTCGCAAGTTTGATACTCAAAACCAATAACTACAATGGCCCAGGGCAAAAATACACATACCGTTGCAATCGGGCGAGTTTCTGCTTTCAGATGCAACAGGAATTTCTCGAGTTCGTCAATCCGTTCGCGAGATATGGGAGTTTGAAGTTAAGGAATGCTTGAGAAACCATCAAAATTTTCGAAAGTCTGATACTGGAAACCAATAACAGGAATGGCCTAGGGGAAAAGTACACACACCATTGTAATCGGGCGAGTTTCTACTTTCAGATATAACAGGAATTTCTCGAGTTCGTCATTCTGTTCGCGAGATATGGGTGTGTGAAGGTAAGGAATGGTTGAGAAACCATCAAAATTTTCGCAAGTCTGATACTCGAAACCAATAACTACAAAGGCCTAGGGGAAAAATACACATACCTTTGTAATCGGGCGAGTTTCTACTTTCAGAAGCAACAGGAATCTCTCGAGCACGTCAATCCGTTCGGGAGATATGGGAGTTTGAAGTTAAGGAATGGTTGAGAAACCATCACAATTTTCGCAAGTCTGATACTCGGAACCAATAACTACAAAGGCCTAGGGGAAAAATACACATACCTTTGTAATCGGGCGAGTTTCTACTTTCAGAAGCAACAGGAATTTCTCGAGGTCGTCATTCCGTTCGCGAGATATGGGTGTTTGAAGGTAAGGAATGGTTGAGAAACCATCAAAATTTTCGCTGGTCTGATACTCGAAACCAATAACTGGAATGGCCTAGGGCAAGAATACACACACCTTCGTAATCGGGCGAGTTTCTACTTTCAGATGCAACAGGAATTTCTCGAGGTCGTCATTCCGTTCGCGATATATGGGTGTTTGAAGGTAAGGAATGGTTGAGAAACCATCAAAATTTTCGCTGGTCTGATACTCGAAACCAATAACTGGAATGGCCTAGGGCAAAAATACACACACCTTCGTAATCGGGCGAGTTTCTAGCTTCAGATGCAATAGAAATTTCTCGAGTTCGTCAATACGTTCGCGAGATATGGGAGTTTGAAACTAAGGAATGGTTGAGAAACCATCAAAATTTTCGCAAGCCTGATACTCGAAACCAATAACTATAAAGGCCCAGGGGAAAAATACACATACCTTTGTAATCGGGCGAGTTTCTACTTTCAGATGCAACAGGAATTTCTCGAGTTCGTCATTCCGTTCGCGAGGTATGGGTGTTTGAAGGTAAGGAATGGTTGAGAAACCATCAAAATTTTTGCAAGTCTGATACTAGAAACGAATAACTGGAATGACCTAGGGGAAAAGTACACAAACCATAGTAATCGGACGACTTTCTACTTTCAGATGCAACAGGAAATAATCCAGCTCGTCAATCCGTTCGCGAGATATGGGAGTTTGAAGTTAAGGAATGCTTGAGAAACCATCAAAATTTTCTAAGTCTGATACTCGAAACCAATAACTACTAAGGCCTAGGGGAAAAATACACATACCTTTGTAATCGGGCGAGTTTCTACTTTCAGATGCAACAGGAATTTCTCGAGCACGTCAATCCGTTCGGGAGATATGGGAGTTTGAAGTTAAGGAATGGTTGAGAAACCATCACAATTTTCGCAAGTCTGATACTCGAAACCAATAACTACAAAGGCCTAGGGGAAAAATACACATACCTTTGTAATCGGGCGAGTTTCTACTTTCAGAAGCAACAGGAATTTCTCGAGCACGTCAATCTGTTCGGGAGATATGGGAGTTTGAAGTTAAGGAATGGTTGAGAAACCATCAAAATTTTCGCAAGTCAGATACTGGAAACCAATAACAGGAATGGCCTAGGGGAAAAGTACACACAGCATTGTAATCGGGCGGGTTTCTACTTTCAGATACAACAGGAATTTCTCGAGTTCGTCATTCCGTTCGCGAGATATGGGTGTTTGAAGGTAAGGAATGGTTGAGAAACCATCAAAATTTTCGCAAGTCTGATACTAGAAACGAATAACTGGAATGACCTAGGGGAAAGGTACACAGACCATAGTAATCGGACGACTTTCTACTTTCAGATGCAACAGGAAATAATCCAGCTCGTCAATCCGTTCGCGAGATATGGGAGTTTGAAGTTAAGGAATGCTTGAGAAACCATCAAAATTTTCTAAGTCTGATACTCGAAACCAATAACTACAAAGGCCTAGGGGAAAAATACACATACCTTTGTAATCGGGCGAATTTCTACTTTCAGAAGCAACAGGAATTTCTCGAGGTCGTCATTCCGTTCGCGAGATATGGGTGTTTGAAGGTAAGGAATGGTTGAGAAACCATAAAAATTTTCGCAAGTCTGATACTCGAAACCAATAACTGGAATGGCCTAGGGCAAAAATACACACACCTTCGTAATCGGGCGAGTTTCTACTTTCAGATGCAAGAGGAATTTCTCGAGGTCGTCATTCCGTTCGCGAGATATGGGTGTTTGAAGGTAAGGAATGGTTGAGAAACCATCAAAATTTTCGCTGGTCTGATACTCGAAACCAATAACTGGAATGGCCTAGGGCAAAAATACACACACCTTCGTAATCGGGCGAGTTTCTAGCTTCAGATGCAATAGAAATTTCTCGAGTTCGTCAATACGTTCGCGAGATATGGGAGTTTGAAACTAAGGAATGGTTGAGAAACCATCAAAATTTTCGCAAGCCTGATACTCGAAACCAATAACTACAAAGGCCCAGGGGAAAAATACACATACCTTTGTAATCGGTCGAGTTTCTACTTTCAGATGCAACAGGAATTTCTCGAGTTCGTCATTCCGTTCGCGAGGTATGGGTGTTTGAAGGTAAGGAATGGTTGAGAAACCATCAAAATTTTTGCAAGTCTGATACTAGAAACGAATAACTGGAATGACCTAGGGGAAAAGTACACAAACCATAGTAATCGGACGACTTTCTACTTTCAGATGCAACAGGAAATAATCCAGCTCGTCAATCCGTTCGCGAGATATGGGAGTTTGAAGTTAAGGAATGCTTGAGAAACCATCAAAATTTTCTAAGTCTGATACTCGAAACCAATAACTACTAAGGCCTAGGGGAAAAATACACATACCTTTGTAATCGGGCGAGTTTCTACTTTCAGATGCAACAGGAATTTCTCGAGCACGTCAATCCGTTCGGGAGATATGGGAGTTTGAAGTTAAGGAATGGTTGAGAAACCATCACAATTTTCGCAAGTCTGATACTCGAAACCAATAACTACAAAGGCCTAGGGGAAAAATACACATACCTTTGTAATCGGGCGAGTTTCTACTTTCAGAAGCAACAGGAATTTCTCGAGCATGTCAATCTGTTCGGGAGATATGGGAGTTTGAAGTTAAGGAATGGTTGAGAAACCATCAAAATTTTCGCAAGTCAGATACTGGAAACCAATAACAGGAATGGCCTAGGGGAAAAGTACACACAGCATTGTAATCGGGCGGGTTTCTACTTTCAGATACAACAGGAATTTCTCGAGTTCGTCATTCCGTTCGCGAGATATGGGTGTTTGAAGGTAAGGAATGGTTGAGAAACCATCAAAATTTTCGCAAGTCTGATACTAGAAACGAATAACTGGAATGACCTAGGGGAAAAGTACACAGACCATAGTAATCGGACGACTTTCTACTTTCAGATGCAACAGGAAATAATCCAGCTCGTCAATCCGTTCGCGAGATATGGGAGTTTGAAGTTAAGGAATGCTTGAGAAACCATCAAAATTTTCTAAGTCTGATACTCGAAACCAATAACTACTAAGGCCTAGGGGAAGAATACACATACCTTTGTAATCGGGCGAGTTTCTACTTTCAGATGCAACAGGAATTTCTCGAGCACGTCAATCCGTTCGGGAGATATGGGAGTTTGAAGTTAAGGAATGGTTGAGAAACCATCAAAATTTTCGCAAGTCTGATACTCGAAACCAATAACTGGAATGGCCTAGGGGAAAAGTACACACAACCTTGTAATCGGGCGAGTTTCTACTTTCAGATGCAACAGGAATTTCTCGAGGTCGTCATTCCGTTCGCGAGGTATGGGTGTTTGAAGGTAAGGAATGGTTGAGAAACCATCAAAATTTTCGCTGGTCTGATAATCGAAACCAATAACTGGAATGGCCTGGGGCAAAAATACACACACCCTCGTAATCGGGCGAGTTTCTAGCTTCAGATGCAATAGAAATTTCTCGAGTTCGTCAATCCGTTCGCGAGATATGGGAGTTTGAAGCTAAGGAATGGTTGAGAAACCATCAAAATTTTCGCAAGCCTGATACTCGAAACCAATAACTACTATGGCCTAGGGCAAAAATACACATACCGTTGTAATCGGACGAGTTTCTACTTTCAGATGCAAGAGGAATTTCTCGAGTTCGTCAATCCGTTCGCGAGATATGGGTGTTTGAAATTAAGGAATGCTTGAGAAACCATCAAAATTTTTGAAAGTCTGATACTGGAAACCAATAACAGGAAAGGCCTAGGGGAAAAGTACAAACACCATTGAAATCGGGCGAGTTTCTACTTTCAGATACAACAGGAATTTCTCGAGTTCGTCATTCTGTTCGCGAGATATGGGTGTTTGAATGTAAGGAATGCTTGAGAAACCATCAAAACTTTCGCAAGTCTGATACTCGAAACCAATAACTACAAAGGCCCAGGGGAAAAATACACATACCTTTGTAATCGGGCGAGTTTCTACTTTCAGATGCAACAGGAATTTCTCGAGCACGTCAATCCGTTCGGGAGATATGGGAGTTTGAAGTTAAGGAATGGTTGAGAAACCATCACAATTTTCGCAAGTCTGATACTCGAAACCAATAACTACAAAGGTCTAGGGGAAAAATACACATACCTTTGTAATCAGGCGAGTTTCTACCTTCAGATGCAACAGGAATTTTTCGAGCACGTCAATCCGTTCGGGAGATAAGGGAGTTTGAAGTTAAGGAATGGTTGAGAAACCATCAAAATTTTCGCAAGTCTGATACTGGAAACCAATAACAGGAATGGCCTAGGGGAAAAGTACACATACCCTTGTAATCGGGCGAGTTTCTACTTTCAGATGCAACTGCAATTTCTCGGGTTCGTCAATCCGTTCGCGAGATATGGGAGTTTGAAGTTAAGGAATGGTTAAGAAACCATCAAAATTTTCGCAAGTCTGATACTCGAAACCAATAACTGGAATGGCCTAGGGCAAAAATACACATACCTTTGTAATCGGGCGAGTTTCTACTTTCAGATGCAACTGCAATTTCTCGGGTTCGTCAATCCGTTCGCGAGATATGGCAGTTTGAAGTTAAGGAATGGTTGAGAAACCATCAAAATTTTCGCAAGTCTGATACTCGAAACCAATAACTACAATGGCCTAGGGCAAAAATACACATACCGTTGCAATCGGGCGAGTTTCTGCTTTCAGATGCAACAGGAATTTCTCGAGTTCGTCAATCCGTTCGCGAGATATGGGAGTTTGAAACTATGGAATGGTTGAGAAACCATCAAAATTTTCGCAAGCCTGATACTCGAAACCAATAACTACAATGGCCTAGGGCAAAAATACACATACCTTTGTAATCGGGCGAGCTTCTACCTTCAGATGCAATAGGAATTTCTCGAGTTCGTCAATCCGTTCGCGAGATATGGGAGTTTGAAGTTAAGGAATGGTTGAGAAACCATCAAAATTTTCGCAATTCTGATGCTAGAAACGAATAACTGGAATGACCTAGGGGCAAAGTACACCCACCATTGTAATCGGTCGAGTTTCTGCTTTCGGATGCAACAGGAATTTCTCGAGTTCGTCAATCCGTTCGCGAGATGTGGGAGTTTGAAGTTAAGGAATGGTTAAGAAACCATCAAAATTTTCGAAAGTCTGATACTGGAAACCAATAACAGGAATGGCCTAGGGGAAAAATACACATAGCTTTGTAATCGGGCGAGTTTCTACTTTCAGATGCAACAGGAATTTCTCGAGCACGTCAATCCGTTCGGGAGATATGGGAGTTTGAAGTTAAGGAATGCTTGAGAAACCATCAAAATTTTTGAAAGTCTGATACTGGAAACCAATAACAGGAAAGGCCTAGGGGAAAAGTACACACACCATTGTAATCGGGCGAGTTTCTACTATCAGATACAACAGGAATTTCTCGAGTTCGTCATTCTGTTCGCGAGATATGGGTGTTTGAAAGTAAGGAATGGTTGAGAAACCATCACAATTTTCGCAAGTCTGATACTCGGAACCAATAACTACAAAGGCCTAGGGGAAAAATACACATACCTTTGTAATCGGGCGAGTTTCTACTTTCAGAAGCAACAGGAATTTCTCGAGGTCGTCATTCCGTTCGCGAGATATGGGTGTTTGAAGGTAAGGAATGGTTGAGAAACCATAAAAATTTTCGCTGGTCTGATACTCGAAACCAATAACTGGAATGGCCTAGGGCAAAAATACACACACCTTCGTAATCGGGCGAGTTTCTACTTTCAGATGCAAGAGGAATTTCTCGAGGTCGTCATTCCGTTCGCGAGATATGGGTGTTTGAAGGTAAGGAATGGTTGAGAAACCATCAAAATTTTCGCTGGTCTGATACTCGAAACCAATAACTGGAATGGCCTAGGGCAAAAATACACACACCTTCGTAATCGGGCGAGTTTCTAGGTTCAGATGCAATAGAAATTTTTCGAGTTCGTCAATCCGTTCGCGAGATATGGGAGTTTGAAACTAAGGAATGGTTGAGAAACCATCAAAATTTTCGCAAGCCTGATACTCGAAACCAATAACTACTATGGCCTAGGGCAAAAATACACATACCGTTGTAATCGGACGAGTTTCTACTTTCAGATGCAAGAGGAATTTCTCGAGTTCGTCAATCCGTTCGCGAGATATGGGTGTTTGAAGTTAAGGAATGCTTGAGAAACCATCAAAATTTTTGAAAGTCTGATACTGGAAACCAATAACAGGAAAGGCCTAGGGGAAAAGTACACACACCATTGTAATCGGGCGAGTTTCTACTATCAGATACAACAGGAATTTCTCGAGTTCGTCATTCTGTTCGCGAGATATGGGTGTTTGAAAGTAAGGAATGGTTGAGAAATCATCAAAATTTTCGCAAGTCTGATACTCGAAACCAATAACTACAAAGGCCCAGGGGAAAAATACACATACCTTTGTAATCGGGCGAGTTTCTACTTTCAGATGCAACAGGAATTTCTCGAGTTCGTCATTCCGTTCGCGAGGTATGGGTGTTTGAAGGTAAGGAATGGTTGAGAAACCATCAAAATTTTTGCAAGTCTGATACTAGAAACGAATAACTGGAATGACCTAGGGGAAAAGTACACAAACCATAGTAATCGGACGACTTTCTACTTTCAGATGCAACAGGAAATAATCCAGCTCGTCAATCCGTTCGCGAGATATGGGAGTTTGAAGTTAAGGAATGCTTGAGAAACCATCAAAATTTTCTAAGTCTGATACTCGAAACCAATAACTACTAAGGCCTAGGGGAAAAATACACATACCTTTGTAATCGGGCGAGTTTCTATTTTCAGATGCAACAGGAATTTCCCGAGCACGTCAATCCGATCGGGAGATATGGGAGTTTGAAGTTAAGGAATGGTTGAGAAACCATCACAATTTTCGCAAGTCTGATACTCGAAACCAATAACTACAAAGGCCTAGGGGAAAAATACACATACCTTTGTAATCGGGCGAGTTTCTACTTTCAGAAGCAACAGGAATTTCTCGAGCACGTCAATCTGTTAGGGAGATATGGGAGTTTGAAGTTAAGGAATGGTTGAGAAACCATCAAAATTTTCGCAAGTCTGATACTGGAAACCAATAACAGGAATGGCCTAGGGGAAAAGTACACACAGCATTGTAATCGGGCGGGTTTCTACTTTCAGATACAACAGGAATTTCTCGAGTTCGTCATTCCGTTCGCGAGATATGTGTATTTGAAGGTAAGGAATGGTTGAGAAACCATCAAAATTTTCGCAAGTCTGATACTAGAAACGAATAACTGGAATGACCTAGGGGAAAAGTACACAAACCATAGTAATCGGACGACTTTCTACTTTCAGATGCAACAGGAAATAATCCAGCTCGTCAATCCGTTCGCGAGATATGGGAGTTTGAAGTTAAGGAATGCTTGAGAAACCATCAAAATTTTCTAAGTCTGATACTCGAAACCAATAACTACTAAGGCCTAGGGGAAAAATACACATACCTTTGTAATCGGGCGAGTTTCTACTTTCAGATGCAACAGGAATTTCTCGAGCACGTCAATCCGTTCGCGAGATATGGGTGTTTGAAGGTAAGGAATGGTTGAGAAACCATAAAAATTTTCGCTTGTCTGATACTCGAAAACAATAACTGGAATGGCCTAGGGCAAAAATACACACACCTTCGTAATCGGGCGAGTTTCTACTTTCAGATGCAACAGGAATTTCTCGAGGTCGTCATTCCGTTCGCGAGATATGGGTGTTTGAAGGTAAGGAATGGTTGAGAAACCATCAAAATTTTCGCTGGTCTGATACTCGAAACCAATAACTGGAATGGCCTAGGGCAAAAATACACACACCCTCGTAATCGGGCAAGTTTCTAGCTTCAGATGCAATAGAAATTTCTCGAGTTCGTCAATCCGTTCGCGAGATATGGGAGTTTGAAGCTAAGGAATGGTTGAGAAACCATCAAAATTTTCGCAAGCCTGATACTCGAAACCAATAACTACTATGGCCTAGGGCAAAAATACACATACCGTTGTAATCGGACGAGTTTCTACTTTCAGATGCAAGAGGAATTTCTCGAGTTCGTCAATCCGTTCGCGAGATGTGGGAGTTTGAAATTAAGGAATGCTTGAGAAACCATCACAATTTTTGAAAGTCTGATACTGGAAACCAATAACAGGAAAGGCCTAGGGGAAAAGTACACACACCATTGAAATCGGGCGAGTTTCTACTTTCAGATACAATAGGAATTTCTCGAGTTCGTCAATCCGTTCGGGAGATATGGGAGTTTGAAGTTAAGGAATGGTTGAGAAACCATCACAATTTTCGCAAGTCTGATACTCGAAACCAATAACTACAAAGGCCTAGGGGAAAAATACACATACCTTTGTAATCAGGCGAGTTTCTACTTTCAGATGCAACAGGAATTTTTCGAGCACGTCAATCCGTTCGGGAGATATGGGAGTTTGAAGTTACGGAATGGTTGAGAAACCATCAAAATTTCTGCAAGTCTGATACTGGAAATCAATAAGAGGAATGGCCTTTATTTTTTTTTATTTTTTTAACGTGGGGGAAATCTTCGAAAGACCCCCCCGCCGCCTGGGGAGGGGCGGGGGGAGTGTGGGATTCCCCGCGCCCGGAAGGAAACCCATCGGGCGCGGGACCTACCCACTAAAACCCACCACGGTGGCCATCCTCGCACTATGCAGGGGGAGCACCTGGGACCGAAGACATCATAACATCAGGTGCTCCCCCGTGCAGGGCTCTCGCACCCGTGTCCTCCCGTTCCAGGGAAGGGAGGGGGTACTTCACCCTCCCTTCCCTGTTTTCTCCTCGGCGCTCTGGCGCCCGACGTCGGAGCAGGGCCACACTGCTCCGACGTCCCACTCCCGGGGGCCGCCCGAGGGCGGCCGCGAGTCCCACACTCGCGACCGCCCACGGCCCCCATAGCCGCGCCGGGGGCACGGCCCTGGGACCGTGCCGTCGGCGCGGCCGCACCCCGGCTCGTACGCTCCCGAGGGCGGCTCTGGCCTCTCCGCCCTCGAGAGCGTCGCCGTCCCTTACTCTACCCACCCCTCAGACGACGGGCGGTGGCACGAGCCTCAAGGGCTACGCACCCCCGCCCGCCGCTCTCAGGGTGGCCTCCCCGGCCCCTCCGGAGGCCCACCCGCCCCCGGCCTCGGACGGGGCCTCGCTCGCGGTCTCCCGCTCTCGCGAATGCGGCTCGCGGCCTCCTTCTGCGAGATTACCTCCTCGCAGAAGGAGGCCACGGCCCGCCACTTCGTCTCGCTGCCGAGCATGGCCTGTACCACGCCCGGCAGCGATAGGTCCGCCCCAATCACGGCCGTGAGGACACGGCTCTCCACCCCCCAGGCCGGACACACCTCGAGGGTGTGTTGCGCCGTGTCCTCGTCCGCTGGACAGTGCCAGCAGCGCGCCGCCTCTTCCACACCGATCCGGCACAGGTACTGACCGAAGCATCCGTGCCCGGACAGCACCTGCACCAACCGGTAGGTGAGTGAGCCGAAGCGCCTACCCAGCCACTCAAACAGGACCGGCCGGATAGCCCGGACAGTCCTCTGGCCGAACAACGGCTCGGCCAGCCGCTGCTGCCAAAGCTGCAGCATGGACTCCCGGGCCTGGCGCCTCAGGGCCTCCACCTCGCATCCCGCCAGGACCACCCCATCCTCGCGGGCGCGCATGCGGCCCTCGTAGAAAGCCGCATGCGCGCCCGCGATCAAGTCCGCCGGGGGTAGCCCTGACAGGACGCTCGCCGCCTCATACGAAACGGTCCGGTACCCCCGGGCGATCCGCAGTGCAAGCCGCCTTTGAACCCGGCGCAGCAATACCTTGCTGCGCCGGGAGGCGGCCAGGTCGCCCGCCCACACGGGGGCCCCGTATAGGGCCACCGAGTGGACCATTCCCGCGTAGAGGCGGCGAACCCGGTCACTCGGGCCCCGCAGGTTGGGGAGGATACGGCCCAAAGCGCCAACTATCCTCTCCAACCGCGGGGCCAGGGCCCGGAAATGGCCCTCGAAGCGCCAGTGGCTGTCGAGGTGAAGTCCCAGATATTTCATCTGAGACCTCACCTCGACGTCTGTCTCACCCACCCGGATCAGGGGGGGAGGCGGCTCTCCCCGGGGTCTATACATCCCGAGTACCTCGGTTTTGTGGAGAGCCACCTTCAAACCGATCCCCCTGATCCGGGAGACGACGCGCCGGACACCGTCCTCGGCGGCCCGAACAGCCCCCCTCCAGTCCCCCCCGACGGCCAACAACAAGGTGTCGTCCGCGTAACATGTCAGACTGACGCCGTCGGGGAGGCAAGAGGAATGGCCTAGGGGAAAAGTACACACAGCATTGTAATCGGGCGAGTTTCTACCTTCAGATACAACAGGAATTTCTCTAGTTCGTCATTCTGTTCGCGAGATATGGGTGTTTGAAGGTAAGGAATGGTTGAGAAACCATCAAAATTTTCGCAAGTCTGATACTCGAAACCAATGACTACAAAGGCCTAGGGGAAAAATACACATACCTTTGTAATCGGGCGAGTTTCTACTTTCAGATGCAACAGGAAATAATACAGCTCGTCAATCCGTTCGCGAGATATGGGAGTTTGAAGTTAAGGAATGCTTGAGAAACCATCAAAATTTTCTAAGTCTGATACTCGAAACCAATAACTACTAAGGCCTAGGGGAAAAATACACATACCTTTGTAATCGGGCGAGTTTCTACTTTCAGATGCAACAGGAATTTCTCGAGTTCGTCAATCCGTTCGCGAGATATGGCAGTTTGAAGTTAAGGAATGGTTGAGAAACGATAAAAATTTTCGCAAGTCTGGTACTCGAAACCAATAACTACAATGGCCTAGGGGAAAAATACACATAGCGTTGTAATCGGGCGAGTTTCTACTTTCAGATGCAACAGGAATTTCTCGAGTTCGTCATTCCGTTCGCGAGATATGGGTGTATGAAGGTAAGGAATGGTTGAGAAACCATCAAAATTTTCGCTGGTCTGATACTCGAAACCAATAACTGGAATGGCCTATGGCAAAAATACACACACCATTGTAATCGGTCGAGTTTCTACTTTCAGATGCAACAGGAAATAATCGAGTTCGTCAATCCGTTCGCGAGATATGGGAGTTTGAAGTTAAGGAATGCTTGAGAAACCATCAAAATTTTCGAAAGTCTGATACTGGAAACCAATAACAGGAATGGCCTAGGGGAAAAGTACACACACCATTGTAATCGGGCGAGTTTCTACTTTCAGATACAACAGGAATTTCTCGAGTTCGTCATTCTGTTCGCGAGATATGGGTGTTTGAAGGTAAGGAATGGTTGAGAAACCATCAAAATTTTCGCAAGTCTGATACTCGAAACCAATAACTACAAAGGCCTAGGGGAAAAATACACATACATTTGTAATCGGGCAAGTTTCTACTTTCAGATGCAACAGGAATTTCTCGAGCACGTCAATCCGTTCGGGAGATATGGGAGTTTGAAGTTAAGGAATGGTTGAGAAACAATCACAATTTTCGCAAGTCTGATACTCGAAACCAATAACTACAAAGGCCTAGGGGAAAAATACACATACCTTTGTAATCGGGCGAGTTTCTACTTTCAGGAGCAACAGGAATTTCTCGAGCACGTCAATCCGTTCGGGAGATATGGGTGTTTGAAGTTAAGGAATGGTTGAGAAACCATCAAAATTTTCGCAAGTCTGATACTCGAAACCAATAACTACAATGGCCTAGGGGAAAAATACACATAGCGTTGTAATCGGGCGAGTTTCTACTTTCAGATGCAACAGGAAATAATCGAGTTCGTCAATCCGTTCGCGAGATATGGGAGTTTGAAGTTAAGGAATGCTTGAGAAACCATCAAAATTTTCGAAAGTCTGATACTGGAAACCAATAACAGGAATGGCCTAGGGGAAAAGTACACACACCATTGTAATCGGGCGAGTTTCTACTTTCAGATACAACAGGAATTTCTCGAGTTCGTCATTCTGTTCGCGAGATATGGGTGTTTGAAGGTAAGGAATGGTTGAGAAACCATCAAAATTTTCGCAAGTCTGATACTCGAAACCAATGACTACAAAGGCCTAGGGGAAAAATACACATACCTTTGTAATCGGGCGAGTTTCTACTTTCAGATGCAACAGGAAATAATCCAGCTCGTCAATCCGTTCGCGAGATATGGGAGTTTGAAGTTAAGGAATGCTTGAGAAACCATCAAAATTTTCTAAGTCTGATACTCGAAACCAATAACTACTAAGGCCTAGGGGAAAAATACACATACCTTTGCAATCGGGCGAGTTTCTACTTTCAGATGCAACAGGAATTTCTCGAGTTCGTCAATCCGTTCGCGAGATATGGCAGTTTGAAGTTAAGGAATGGTTGAGAAACGATAAAAATTTTCGCAAGCCTGGTATTCGAAACCAATAACTACTATGGCCTAGGGCAAAAATGCACATACCGTTGTAATCGGGAGAGTCTCTTCTTCCAGATGCAACCGGAATTTCTCGTGTTCGTCAATCCGTTCGCGAGATATGGGAGTTTGAAGTTAAGGAATGCTTGAGAAACCATCAAAATTTTCGCAAGTCTGATACTCGAAACCAATAACTGGAATGGCCTAGGGCAAAAATACACATACCTTTGTAATCGGGCGAGTTTCTACTTTCAGATGGAACTGCAATTTCTCGGGTTCGTCAATCCGTTCCCGAGATATGGCAGTTTGAAGTTAAGGAATGGTTGAGAAACCATCAAAATTTTCGCAAGTCTGATACTCGAAACCAATAACTATAATACAATGGCCTAGGGCAAAAATACACATACCGTTGCAATCGGGCGAGTTTCTGCTTTCAGATGCAACAGGAATTTCTCGAGTTCGTCAATCCTTTCGCGAGATATGGGAGTTTGAAGTTAAGGAATGGTTGAGAAAGCATCACAATTTTCGCAAGTCTGGTACTCGAAACCAATAACTACAATGGCCTAGGGCAAAAATACACATACCTCTGTAATCGGGCGAGCTTCTACTTTCAGATGCAACAGGAATTTCTCGAGTTCGTCAATCCTTTCGCGAGATATGGGAGTTTGAAGTTAAGGAATGGTTGAGAAAGCATCACAATTTTCGCAAGTCTGGTACTCGAAACCAATAACTACAATGGCCTAGGGCAAAAATACACATACCTCTGTAATCGGTCGAGTTTCTGCTTTCAGATGCAACAGGAATTTCTCGAGTTCGTCAATCCGTTCGCGAGATATGGCAGTTTGAAGTTAAGGAATGGTTGAGAAACGATAAAAATTTTCGCAAGCCTGGTATTCGAAACCAATAACTACTATGGCCTAGGGCAAAAATGCACATACCGTTGTAATCGGGAGAGTCTCTTCTTCCAGATGCAACCGGAATTTCTCGTGTTCGTCAATCCGTTCGCGAGATATGGGAGTTTGAAGTTAAGGAATGCTTGAGAAACCATCAAAATTTTCGCAAGTCTGATACTCGAAACCAATAACTGGAATGGCCTAGGGCAAAAATACACATACCTTTGTAATCGGGCGAGTTTCTACTTTCAGATGCAACTGCAATTTCTAGGGTTCGTCAATCCGTTCGCGAGATATGGCAGTTTGAAATTAAGGAACGGTTGAGAAACCATCAAAATTTTCGCAAGTCTGATACTCGAAACCAATAACTACAAAGGCCTAGGGGAAAAATACACATACATTTGTAATCGGGCGAGTTTCTACTTTCAGATGCAACAGGAATTTCTCGAGCACGTCAATCTGTTCGGGAGATATGGGAGTTTGAATTAAGGAATGGTTGAGAAACCATCAAAATTTTCGCAAGTCAGATACTGGAAACCAATAACAGGAATGGCCTAGGGGAAAGGTACACACAGCATTGTAATCGGGCGGGTTTCTACTTTCAGATACAACAGGAATTTCTCGAGTTCGTCATTCCGTTCGCGAGATATGGGTGTTTGAAGGTAAGGAATGGTTGAGAAACCATCAAAATTTTCGCAAGTCTGATACTAGAAACGAATAACTGGAATGACCTAGGGGAAAAGTACACAGACCATAGTAATCGGACGACTTTCTACTTTCAGATGCAACAGGAAATAATCCAGCTCGTCAATCCGTTCGCGAGATATGGGAGTTTGAAGTTAAGGAATGCTTGAGAAACCATCAAAATTTTCTAAGTCTGATACTCGAAACCAATAACTACTAAGGCCTAGTGGAAAAATACACATACCTTTGTAATCGGGCGAGTTTCTACTTTCAGATGCAACAGGAATTTCTCGAGCACGTCAATCCGTTCGGGAGATATGGGAGTTTGAAGGTAAGGAATGGTTGAGAAACCATCAAAATTTTCGCTGGTCTGATACTCGAAAGCAATAACTGGAATGGCCTAGGGCAAAAATACACACACCCTCGTAATCGGGCGAGTTTCTAGCTTCAGATGCAATAGAAATTTCTCGAGTTCGTCAATCCGTTCGCGAGATATGGGAGTTTGAAGCTAAGGAGTGGTTGAGAAACCATCAAAATTTTCGCAAGCCTGATACTCGAAACCAATAACTACTATGGCCTAGGGCAAAAATACACATACCGTTGTAATCGGACGAGTTTCTACTTTCAGATGCAAGAGGAATTTCTCGAGTTCGTCAATCCGTTCGCGAGATATGGGTGTTTGAAATTAAGGAATGGTTGAGAAACCATCAAAATTTTCGCAAGTCTGATACTGGAAACCAATAACAGGAATGGCCTAGGGGAAAAGTACACACAGCATTGTAATCGGGCGGGTTTCTACTTTCAGATACAACAGGAATTTCTCGAGTTCGTCATTCCGTTCGCGAGATATGGGTGTTTGAAGGTAAGGAATGGTTGAGAAACCATCAAAATTTTCGCAAGTCTGATACTAGAAACGAATAACTGGAATGACCTAGGGGAAAAGTACACAAACCATAGTAATCGGACGACTTTCTACTTTCAGATGCAACAGGAAATAATCCAGCTCGTCAATCCGTTCGCGAGATATGGGAGTTTGAAGTTAAGGAATGCTTGAGAAACCAACAAAATTTTCTAAGTCTGATACTCGAAACCAATAACTACTAAGGCCTAGGGGAAAAATACACATACCTTTGTAATCGGACGAGTTTCTACTTTCAGATGCAACAGGAAATAATCCAGCTCGTCAATCCGTTCGCGAGATATGGGAGTTTGAAGTTAAGGAATGCTTGAGAAACCATCAAAATTTTCGCAAGTCTGATACTCGAAACCAATAACTGGAATGGCCTAGGGGAAAAGTACACACAACATTGTAATCGGGCGAGTTTCTACTTTCAGATGCAACAGGAATTTCTCGAGGTCGTCATTCCGTTCGCGAGATATGGGTGTTTGAAGGTAAGGAATGGTTGAGAAACCATCAAAATTTTCGCTGGTCTGATACTCGAAACCAATAACTGGAATGGCCTAGGGCAAAAATACACACACCCTCGTAATCGGGCGAGTTTCTAGCTTCAGATGCAATAGAAATTTCTCGAGTTCGTCAATCCGTTCGCGAGATATGGGAGTTTGAAGCTAAGGAATGGTTGAGAAACCATCAAAATTTTCGCAAGCCTGATACTCGAAACCTATAACTACTATGGCCTAGGGCAAAAATACACATACCGTTGTAATCGGACGAGTTTCTACTTTCAGATGCAAGAGGAATTTCTCGAGTTGGTCAATCCGTTCGCGAGATATGGGAGTTTGAATTTAAGGAATGCTTGAGAAACCATCAAAATTTTTGAAAGTCTGATACTCGAAACCAATAACTACTATGGCCTAGGGGAAAAATACACATACCTTTGTAATCGGGCGTGTTTCTACTTTCAGATGCAACAGGAATTTCTCGAGTTCGTCATTCTGTTCGCGAGATATGGGTGTTTGAAGGTAAGGAATGGTTGAGAAACCATCAAAATTTTCGCAAGTCTGATACTCGAAACCAATAACTACAAAGGCCTAGGGGAAAAATACACAAACCATAGTAATCGGACGACTTTCTACTTTCAGATGCAACAGGAAATAATCCAGCTCGTCAATCCGTTCGCGAGATATGGGAGTTTGAAGTTAAGGAATGCTTGAGAAACCATCAAAATTTTCGCAAGTCTGATACTCGAAACCAATAACTGGAATGGCCTAGGGGAAAAGTACACACAACATTGTAATCGGGCGAGTTTCTACTTTCAGATGCAACAGGAATTTCTCGAGTTCGTCATTCTGTTCGCGAGATATGGGTGTTTGAAGGTAAGGAATGGTTGAGAAACCATCAAAATTTTCGCTGGTCTGATACTCGAAACCAATAACTGGAATGGCCTAGGGCAAAAATACACACACCCTCGTAATCGGGCGAGTTTCTAGCTTCAGATGCAATAGAAATTTCTCGAGTTCGTCAATCCGTTCGCGAGATATGGGAGTTTGAAGCTAAGGAATGGTTGAGAAACCATCAAAATTTTCGCAAGCCTGATACTCGAAACCAATAACTACTATGGCCTAGGGCAAAAATACACATACCGTTGTAATCGGACGAGTTTCTACTTTCAGATGCAAGAGGAATTTCTCGAGTTGGTCAATCCGTTCGCGAGATATGGGAGTTTGAATTTAAGGAATGCTTGAGAAACCATCAAAATTTTTGAAAGTCTGATACTGGAAACCAATAACAGGAAAGGCCTAGGGGAAAAGTACACACACCATTGAATTCGGGCGAGTTTCTACTTTCAGATACAACAGGAACTTCTCGAGTTCGTCATTCTGTTCGCGAGATATGGGTGTTTGAAGGTAAGGAATGGTTGAGAAACCATCAAAATTTTCGCAAGTCTGATACTCGAAACCAATAACTACAAAGGCCTAGGGGAAAAATACACATACCTTTGTAATCAGGCGAGTTTCTACTTTCAGATGCAACAGGAATTTTTCGAGCACGTCAATCCGTTCGGGAGATATGGGAGTTTGAAGTTAAGGAATGGTTGAGAAACCATCAAAATTTTCGCAAGTCTGATACTGGAAACCAATAACAGGAATGGCCTAGGGGAAAAGTACACACAGCATTGTAATCGGGCGAGTTTCTACTTTCAGATACAACAGGAATTTCTCGAGTTCGTCATTCCGTTCGCGAGGTATGGGTGTTTGAATGTAAGGAATGGTTGAGAAACCATCAAAATTTTTGCAAGTCTGATACTAGAAACGAATAACTGGAATGACCTAGGGGAAAAGTACACAAACCATAGTAATCGGACGACTTTCTCCTTTCAGATGCAGCAGGAAATAATCCAGAGCGTCAATCCGTTCGCGAGATATGGGAGTTTGAAGTTAAGGAATGCTTGAGAAACCATCAAAATTTTCTAAGTCTGATACTCGAAACCAATAACTACTAAGGCCTAGGGGAAAAATACACATACCTTTGTAATCGGGCGAGTTTCTACTTTCAGATGCAACAGGAATTTCTCGAGCACGTCAATCCGTTCGCGAGATATGGCACTTTGAAGTTAAGGAATGGTTGAGAAACGATAAAAATTTTCGCAAGTCTGGTACTCGAAACCAATAACTACTATGGCCTAGGGCAAAAATACACATACCGTTGAAATCGGGCGAGTTTCTACTTTCAGATGCAACAGGAAATAATCGAGTTCGTCAATCCGATCGCGAGATATGGGAGTTTGAAGTTAAGGAATGCTTGAGAAACCATCAAAATTTTCGAAAGTCTGATACTGGAAACCAATAACAGGAGTGGCCTAGGGGAAAAGTACACACACCATTGTAATCGGGCGAGTTTCTACTTTCAGATACAACAGGAATTTCTCGAGTTCGTCATTCTGTTCGCGAGATATGGGTGTTTGAAGGTAAGGAATGGTTGAGAAACCATCAAAATTTTCGCAAGTCTGATACTCGAAACAAATAACTACAAAGGCCTAGGGGAAAAATACACATACATTTGTAATCGGGCGAGTTTCTACTTTCAGATGCAACAGGAATTTCTCGAGCACGTCAATCCGTTCGCGAGATATGGGAGTTTGAAGTTAAGGAATGGTTGAGAAACCATCACAATTTTCGCAAGTCTGATACTCGAAACCAATAACTACAAAGGCCTAGGGGAAAAATACACATACCTTTGTAATCGGGCGAGCTTCTACTTTCAGATGCAATAGGAATTTCTCGAGTTCGTCAATCCGTTCGCGAGATATGGGAGTTTGAATTTAAGGAATGGTTGAGAAACCATCAAAATTTTCGCAAGTCTGATACTCGAAACCAATAACTACAATGGCCTAGGGGAGAAATACACATAGCGTTGTAATCGGGCGAGTTTCTACTTTCAGATGCAACAGGAAATAATCGAGTTCGTCAATCCGTTCGCGAGATATGGGAGTTTGAAGTTAAGGAATGCTTGAGAAACCATCAAAATTTTCGAAAGTCTGATACTGGAAACCAATAACAGGAATGGCCTAGGGGAAAAGTACACACACCATTGTAATCGGGCGAGTTTCTACTTTCAGATACAACAGGAATTTCTCGAGTTCGTCATTCTGTTCGCGAGATATGGGTGTTTGAAGGTAAGGAATGCTTGAGAAACCATCAAAATTTTCGCAAGTCTGATACTCGAAACCAATGACTACAAAGGCCTAGGGGAAAAATACACATACCTTTGTAATCGGGCGAGTTTCTACTTTCAGATGCAACAGGAAATAATCCAGCTCGTCAATCCGTTCGCGAGATATGGGAGTTTGAAGTTAAGGAATGCTTGAGAAACCATCAAAATTTTCTAAGTCTGATACTCGAAACCAATAACTACTAAGGCCTAGGGGAAAAATACACATACCTTTGTAATCGGGCGAGTTTCTACTTTCACATGCAACAGGAATTTCTCGAGTTCGTCAATCCGTTCGCGAGATATGGCAGTTTGAAGTTAAGGAATGGTTGAGAAACGATAAAAATTTTCGCAAGTCTGGTATTCGAAACCAATAACTACTATGGCCTAGGGCAAAAATGCACATACCTTTGTAATCGGGCGAGTTTCTACTTTCAGATGCAACTGCAATTTCTCGGGTTCGTCAATCCGTTCGCGAGATATGGCAGTTTGAAGTTAAGGAATGGTTGAGAAACCATCAAAATTGTCGCAAGTCGGATACTCGAAACCAATGACTACAAAGGCCTAGGGGAAAAATACACATACCTTTGTAATCGGGCGAGTTTCTACTTTCAGATGCAACAGGAAATAATCCAGCTCGTCAATCCGTTCGCGAGATATGGGAGTTTGAAGTTAAGGAATGCTTGAGAAACCATCAAAATATTCTAAGTCTGATACTCGAAACCAATAACTACTAAGGCCTAGGGGAAAAATACACATACCTTTGTAATCGGGCGAGTTTCTACTTTCAGATGCAACAGGAATTTCTCGAGTTCGTCAATCCGTTCGCGAGATATGGCAGTTTGAAGTTAAGGAATGGTTGAGAAACGATAAAAATTTTCGCAAGTCTGGTATTCGAAACCAATAACTACTATGGCCTAGGGCAAAAATGCACATACCGTTGTGATCGGGAGAGTCTCTTCTTCCAGATGCAACCGGAATTTCTCGTGTTCGTCAATCCGTTCGCGAGATATGGGAGTTTGAAGTTAAGGAATGCTTGAGAAACCATAAAAATTTTCGCAAGTCTGATACTCGAAACCAATAACTGGAATGGCCTAGGGCAAAAATACACATACCTTTGTAATCGGGCGAGTTTCTACTTTCAGATGCAACTGCAATTTCTCGGGTTCGTCAATCCGTTCGCGAGATATGGCAGTTTGAAGTTAAGGAATGGTTGGGAAACCATCAAAATTTTCGCAAGTCTGATACTCGAAACCAATAACTACAATGGCCTAGGGCAAAAATACACATACCGTTGCAATCGGGCGAGTTTCTGCTTTCAGATGCAACAGGAATTTCTCGAGTTCGTCAATCCGTTCGCGAGATATGGGAGTTTGAAGTTAAGGAATGGTTGAGAAAGCATCACAATTTTCGCAAGTCTGATACTCGAAACCAATAACTACAATGGCCTAGGGCAAAAATACACATACCTTTGTAATCGGGCGAGCTTCTACTTTCAGATGCAATAGGAATTTCTCGAGTTCGTCAATCCGTTCGCGAGATATGGGAGTTTGAATTTAAGGAATGGTTGAGAAACCATCAAAATTTTCGCAATTCTGATGCTAGAAACGAATAACTACAAAGGCCTAGGGGAAAAATACACATACCTTTGTAATCGGGCGAGTTTCTACTTTCAGGAGCAACAGGAATTTCTCGAGCACGTCAATCCGTTCGGGAGATATGGGTGTTTGAAGTTAAGGAATGGTTGAGAAACCATCAAAATTTTCGCAAGTCTGATACTCGAAACCAATAACTACAATGGCCTAGGGGAAAAATACACATAGCGTTGTAATCGGGCGAGTTTCTACTTTCAGATGCAACAGGAAATAATCGAGTTCGTCAATCCGTTCGCGAGATATGGGAGTTTGAAGTTAAGGAATGCTTGAGAAACCATCAAAATTTTCGAAAGTCTGATACTGGAAACCAATAACAGGAATGGCCTAGGGCAAAAATACACATACCGTTGCAATCGGGCGAGTTTCTGCTTTCAGATGCAACAGGAATTTCTCCAGTTCGTCAATCCGTTCGCGAGATATGGGAGTTTGAAGTTAAGGAATGGTTGAGAAAGCATCACAATTTTCGCAAGTCTGATACTCGAAACCAATAACTACAATGGCCTAGGGCAAAAATACACATACCTTTGTAATCGGGCGAGCTTCTACTTTCAGATGCAACAGGAAATAATCCAGCTCGTCAATCCGTTCGCGAGATATGGGAGTTTGAAGTTAAGGAATGCTTGAGAAACCATCAAAATTTTCTAAGTCTGATACTCGAAACCAATAACTACTAAGGCCTAGGGGAAAAATACACATACCTTTGTAATCGGGCGAGTTTCTACTTTCACATGCAACAGGAATTTCTCGAGTTCGTCAATCCGTTCGCGAGATATGGCAGTTTGAAGTTAAGGAATGGTTGAGAAACGATAAAAATTTTCGCAAGTCTGGTATTCGAAACCAATAACTACTATGGCCTAGGGCAAAAATGCACATACCTTTGTAATCGGGCGAGTTTCTACTTTCAGATGCAACTGCAATTTCTCGGGTTCGTCAATCCGTTCGCGAGATATGGCAGTTTGAAGTTAAGGAATGGTTGAGAAACCATCAAAATTGTCGCAAGTCTGATACTCGAAACCAATGACTACAAAGGCCTAGGGGAAAAATACACATACCTTTGTAATCGGGCGAGTTTCTACTTTCAGATGCAACAGGAAATAATCCAGCTCGTCAATCCGTTCGCGAGATATGGGAGTTTGAAGTTAAGGAATGCTTGAGAAACCATCAAAATTTTCTAATTCTGATACTCGAAACCAATAACTACTAAGGCCTAGGGGAAAAATACACATACCTTTGTAATCGGGCGAGTTTCTACTTTCAGATGCAACAGGAATTTCTCGAGTTCGTCAATCCGTTCGCGAGATATGGCAGTTTGAAGTTAAGGAATGGTTGAGAAACGATAAAAATTTTCGCAAGTCTGGTATTCGAAACCAATAACTACTATGGCCTAGGGCAAAAATGCACATACCGTTGTAATCGGGAGAGTCTCTTCTTCCAGATGCAACCGGAATTTCTCGTGTTCGTCAATCCGTTCGCGAGATATGGGAGTTTGAAGTTAAGGAATGCTTGAGAAACCATCAAAATTTTCGCAAGTCTGATACTCGAAACCAATAACTGGAATGGCCTAGGGCAAAATACACATACCTTTGTAATCGGGCGAGTTTCTACTTTCAGATGCAACTGCAATTTCTCGGGTTCGTCAATCCGTTCGCGAGATATGGCAGTTTGAAGTTAAGGAATGGTTGAGAAACCATCAAAATTTTCGCAAGTCTGATACTCGAAACCAATAACTACAATGGCCTAGGGCAAAAATACACATATCGTTGCAATCGGGCGAGTTTCTGCTTTCAGATGCAACAGGAATTTCTCGAGTTCGTCAATCCGTTCGCGAGATATGGGAGTTTGAATTTAAGGAATGGTTGAGAAACCATCAAAATTTTCGCAATTCTGATGCTAGAAACGAATAACTACAAAGGCCTAGGGGAAAAATATACATACCTTTGTAATCGGGCGAGTTTCTACTTTCAGGAGCAACAGGAATTTCTCGAGCACGTCAATCCGTTCGGGAGATATGGGTGTTTGAAGTTAAGGAATGGTTGAGAAACCATCAAAATTTTCGCAAGTCTGATACTCGAAACCAATAACTACAATGGCCTAGGGGAAAAATACACATAGCGTTGTAATCGGGCGAGTTTCTACTTTCAGATGCAACAGGAAATAATCGAGTTCGTCAATCCGTTCGCGAGATATGGGAGTTTGAAGTTAAGGAATGCTTGAGAAACCATCAAAATTTTCGAAAGTCTGATACTGGAAACCAATAACAGGAATGGCCTAGGGCAAAAATACACATACCGTTGCAATCGGGCGAGTTTCTGCTTTCAGATGCAACAGGAATTTCTCGAGTTCGTCAATCCGTTCGCGAGATATGGGAGTTTGAAGTTAAGGAATGGTTGAGAAAGCATCACAATTTTCGCAAGTCTGATACTCGAAACCAATAACTACAATGGCCTAGGGCAAAAATACACATACCTTTGTAATCGGGCGAGCTTCTACTTTCAGATGCAATAGGAATTTCTCGAGTTCGTCAATCCGTTCGCGAGATATGGGAGTTTGAAGTTAAGGAATGGTTGAGAAACCATCACAATTTTCGCAAGTCTGATACTCGAAACCAATTACTATGGCCTAGGGGAAAAATACACATACCTTTGTAATCGGGCGAGTCTCTACTATCAGATGCAACAGGAATTTCTCGAGTTCGTCAATCCTTTCGCGAGATATGGGAGTTTGAAGTTAAGGAATGGTTGAGAAACCATCAAAATTTTCGCAATTCTGATGCTAGAAACGAATAACTGGAATGCCCTAGGGGAAAAGTACACACAACTTTGTAATGGGGCGAGTTTCTACTTTCAGATGCAACAGGAATTTCTCGAGTTCGTCAATCCGTTCGCGAGATATGGGAGTTTGAAGTTAAGGAATGGTTGAGAAACCATCAAAATTTCCGCAAGTCTGTTACTCGAAACCAATAACAGAAATGGCCTAGGGGAAAAGTACACACACCATTGTAAATGGGCGAGTTTCTACTTTCAGATGCAACAGGAATTTCTCGAGTTCGCCAATCCGTTCGCGAGGTATCGGAGTTTGAAGTTAAGGAATGGTTGAGAAACCATCAAAATTTTCGCAAGTCTGATACTCGAAACCAATAACTACTATGGCCTAGGGCAAAAATACACATACCGTTGTAATCGGACGAGTTTCTGGTTTCCGATGCAATAGGAAATTCTCGAGTTCTTCAATCCGTTCGCGAGATATGGGAGTTTGAAGTTAAGGAATGGTTCATAAACCTTCAAAATTTCCGCAAGTCTGTTACTCGAAACCAATAACGCAAATGGCCTAGGGGAAAAGTACACACACCATTGTAATTGGGCGAGTTTCTACTTTCAGATGCAACAGGAATTTCTCGAGTTCGCCAATCCGTTCGCGAGGTATCGGAGTTTGAAGTTAAGGAATGGTTGAGAAACCATCAAAATTTTCGCAAGTCTGATACTCGAAACCAATAACTACTATGGCCTAGGGCAAAAATACACATACCGTTGTAATCGGACGAGTTTCTGGTTTCAGATGCAACAGGAATTTCTCGAGTTCGTCAATCCGTTCGCGAGATATGGGAGCTTGTATTTAGGAACGGTTGAGAAACCATCAAAATTTTCGCAAGTCTGATACACGAAACCAATAACTACAAAGTCTTAGGGGGAAAATACACATACCGTTGTAATCGGGAGAGTTTCTTCTTCCAGATGCAACCGGAATTTCTCGTTTTCGTCAATCCGTTCGCGAGATATGGGAGTTTGAAGTTAAGGAATGGTTGAGATACCATCACAATTTTCGCAAATCTGATACTCGAAACCAATAACTACTATGGCCTAGGGGAAAAATACACATACCTTTGTAATCGGACGAGTTTCTGTTTCAGATGCAACAGGAATTTCACGAGTACGTCAATCCGTTCGCGAGATATGGGAGTTTGAAGTTAAGGAATGGTTGAGAAACCATCAAAATTTTCGCAAGTCTGTTACTCGAAACCAATAACTACTATGGCCTAGGGCAAAAATATACATACCGTTGTAATCGGGCGAGCTACTTCTTTCAGATGCAATAGGAATTTCTCGAGTTCGTCAATCCTTTCGCGAGATATGGGAGTTTGAAGTTAAGGAATGGTTGAGAAACCATCAAAATTTTCGCAAGTCTGATCCTCGAAACCAATAACTACAAAGGCCTAGGGGAAAATACACACACCTTTGTAATGGGGCGAGTTTCTACTTTCAGATGCAACAGGAATTTCTCGAGTTCGTCAGTCCGTTCGCGAGATATGGGAGTTTGAAGTTAAGGAATGGTTGAGAAGCCATCAAAATTTTCGTAAGTCTGTTACTAGAAACCAATAAAAGGAATGGCCTAGGGGAAAAGTACACACACCATTGTAATCGGACGACTTTCTACTTTCAGATGCAACAGGAATTTCTCGAGTTCGTCATTCCGTTCGCGAGATATGGGTGTTTGAAGGTAAGGAATGGTTGAGAATACATCAAAAATTTCGCTGGTCTGACACTCGAAACCAATAACAGGAATGGCCTAGGGCAAATATACACATACCTTTGTAATCGGGCGAGTTTCTACTTTCAGATGCAACAGGCATTTCTCGAGTTCGTCAATCCGTTCGCGAGATATGGGAGTTTGAAGTTAAGGAATGGTTGAGTAACCATCAAAATTTTCGCAAGTTTGATACTCGAAACCAATAACTACAATGGCTTAGGGCAAAAAAACACGTACCGTTGTAATCGGGCGAGTTTCTGCTTTCAGATGCAATAGGAAATTCTCGAGTTCGTTAATCCGTTCGCGAGATATAGGAGTTTGAAGTTAAGGAATGGTTGAGAAACCATCAATATTTCCGCAAGTCTGTTACTCGAAACCAATAACTGGAATGGCCTAGGGGAAAAGTACACACACCGTTGTAATGGGGCGAGTTTCTACTTTCAGATGCAACAGGAATTTCTCGAGTTCGTCAATCCGTTCGCGAGATATGGGAGTTTGAAGTTAAGGAATGGTTGAGAAACCATCAAAATTTTCGAAAGTCTGTTACTCGAAACCAATAACTACTACGGCCTAGGGCAAAAATAAACATACCATTGTAATCGGACGAGTTTCTGTTTCAGATGCAACAGGAATTTCTCGAGTTCGTCAATCCTTTCGCGAGATATGGGAGTTTGAAGTTAAGGAATGGTTGAGAAACCATCACAATTTTCGCAAGTCTGATACTCGAAACCAATAACTACAAAGGCTTAGGGAAAAAATACACATACCGTTGTAATCGGGAGAGTTTCTTCTTCCAGATGCAACCGGAATTTCTCGTGTTCGTCAATCCGTTCGCGAGATATGGGAGTTTGAAGTTAAGGAATGGTTGAGAAACAATCACAATTTTCGCAAGTCTGATACTCGAAACCAATAACTACTATGGCCTAGGGGAAAAGTACACATACCTTTGTAATTGGGCGAGTTTCTACTTTCAGATGCAACAGGAATTTCTCGAGTTCGTCAATCCGTTCGCGAGATATGGGAGTTTGAAGTTAAGGAATGTTTGAGAAACCATCAAAATTTTCGCAATTCTGATGCTAGAAACGAATAACTGGAATGACCTAGGGGAAAAGTACACACACCATTGTCAACGGGGGAGTCTCTACTTTCAGATACAACAGGAATTTCTCGAGTTCGTCATTCCGTACGCGAGATATGGGAGTTTGAAGTTAAGGAATGGCTGAGAAACCATCAAAATTTTCGCAAGTCTGATACTCGAAACCAATAACTATTATGGCCTAGGGGAAAAATACACATAGCGCTGTAATCGGGCGAGTTTCTACTTTCAGATGCAACAGGAATTTCTCGAGTTCGTCATTCCGTTCGCGAGATATGGGTGTATGAAGGTAAGGAATGGTTGAGAAACCATCGAAATTTTCGCTGGACTGATACTCGAAACCAATAACTGGAATGGCCTATGGCAAAAATACACACACCATTGTAATCGGTCGAGTTTCTACTTTCAGATGCAACAGGAAATAATCGAGTTCGTCAATCCGTTCGCGAGATATGGGAGTTTGAAGTTAAGGAATGGTTGAGAAACCATCACAATTTTCGCAAATCTGATACTCGAAACCAATAACTACTATGGCCTAGGGGAAAAATACACATACCTTTGTAATCGGGCGAGTTTCTACTTTCAGATGCAACAGGAATCTCTCGAGTTCGTCAATCCGTTCGCGAGATATGGGAGTTTGAAGTTAAGGAATGGTTGAGAAACCATCAAAATTTTCGCAAGTCTGATACTCGAAACCAATAACTACTGCGGCCTAGGGCAAAAATTCACATACCATTGTAATCGGACGAGATTCTGTTTCAGATGCAACAGGAATTTCTCGAGTACGTCAATCCGTTCGCGAGATATGGGAGTTTGAAGTTGAGGAATGGTTGAGAAACCATCAAAATTTTCGCTGGTCTGATACTCGAAACCGATAACTGGAATGGCCTAGTGGAAAAGTACACACACCATTGTAATCGGGCGAGTTTCTACTTTCAGATGCAACAGGAATTCCTCGAGTTCGTCAACCGTTCGCGAGATATGGGAGTTTGAAGTTAAGGAATGGTTGAGAAACCAACCAAATTTTCGCAAGTCTGATACTCGAAAGCAATAACTACAAAGGCCTAGGGGAAAAATACACACACGTTTGTAATCGGGCGAGTTTCTGATTTCAGATGCAACAGGAATTTCTCGACTTCGTCAATCCGTTCGCGAGATATGGGAGTTTGAAGTTAAGGAATGGTTGAGAAACCATCAAAATTTTCGCAAGTCTGATACTCGAAACCTATAACTACTATGGCCTAGGGCAAAAATACACATACCGTTTTAATCGGACGAGTTTCTGCTTTCAGATGCAACAGGAATTTCTCGAGTTCGTCAATCCGTTCGCGAGATATGGGAGTTTGAAGTTAAGGAATGGTTGAGAAAGCATCAAAATTTTCGCAATTCTGATACTCGAAACCAATAACTACAATGGCCTAGGGCAAAAAAACATACCGTTGTAATCGGGCGAGTTTCTGCTTTCAGATGCAATAGGAAATTCTCGAGTTCGTTAATCCGTTCGCGAGATATAGGAGTTTGAAGTTAAGGAATGGTTGAGAAACCATCAATATTTCCGCAAGTCTGTTACTCGAAACCAATAACTGGAATGGCCTAGGGGAAAAGTACACACACCGTTGTAATGGGGCGAGTTTCTACTTTCAGATGCAACAGGAATTTCTCGAGTTCGTCAATCCGTTCGCGAGATATGGGAGTTTGAAGTTAAGGAATGGTTGAGAAACCAACAAAATTTTCGCAAGTCTGATACTCGAAACCAATAACTACTACGGCCTAGGGCAAAAATACACATACGTTTGTAATGGGGCGAGTTTCTACTTTCAGATGCAACAGGCATTTCTCGAGTTCGTCAATCCGTTCGCGAGATATGGGAGTTTGAAGTTAAGGAATGGTTGAGTAACCATCAAAATTTTCGCAAGTTTGATACTCGAAACCAATAACTACAATGGCTTAGGGCAAAAAAACACGTACCGTTGTAATCGGGCGAGTTTCTGCTTTCAGATGCAATAGGAAATTCTCGAGTTCGTTAATCCGTTCGCGAGATATAGGAGTTTGAAGTTAAGGAATGGTTGAGAAACCATCAATATTTCCGCAAGTCTGTTACTCGAAACCAATAACTGGAATGGCCTAGGGGAAAAGTACACACACCGTTGTAATGGGGCGAGTTTCTACTTTCAGATGCAACAGGAATTTCTCGAGTTCGTCAATCCGTTCGCGAGATATGGGAGTTTGAAGTTAAGGAATGGTTGAGAAACCATCAAAATTTTCGAAAGTCTGTTACTCGAAACCAATAACTACTACGGCCTAGGGCAAAAATAAACATACCATTGTAATCGGACGAGTTTCTGTTTCAGATGCAACAGGAATTTCTCGAGTTCGTCAATCCTTTCGCGAGATATGGGAGTTTGAAGTTAAGGAATGGTAGAGAAACCATCACAATTTTCGCAAGTCTGATACTCGAAACCAATAACTACAAAGGCTTAGGGAAAAAATACACATACCGTTGTAATCGGGAGAGTTTCTTCTTCCAGATGCAACCGGAATTTCTCGTGTTCGTCAATCCGTTCGCGAGATATGGGAGTTTGAAGTTAAGGAATGGTTGAGAAACAATCACAATTTTCGCAAGTCTGATACTCGAAACCAATAACTACTATGGCCTAGGGGAAAAGTACACATACCTTTGTAATTGGGCGAGTTTCTACTTTCAGATGCAACAGGAATTTCTCGAGTTCGTCAATCCGTTCGCGAGATATGGGAGTTTGAAGTTAAGGAATGTCTGAGAAACCATCAAAATTTTCGCAAGTCTGATACTCGAAACCAATAACTATTATGGCCTAGGGGAAAAATACACATAGCGCTGTAATCGGGCGAGTTTCTACTTTCAGATGCAACAGGAATTTCTCGAGTTCGTCATTCCGTTCGCGAGATATGGGTGTATGAAGGTAAGGAATGGTTGAGAAACCATCGAAATTTTCGCTGGACTGATACTCGAAACCAATAACTGGAATGGCCTATGGCAAAAATACACACACCATTGTAATCGGTCGAGTTTCTACTTTCAGATGCAACAGGAAATAATCGAGTTCGTCAATCCGTTCGCGAGATATGGGAGTTTGAAGTTAAGGAATGGTTGAGAATCCATCACAATTTTCGCAAATCTGATACTCGAAACCAATAACTACTATGGCCTAGGGGAAAAATACACATACCTTTGTAATCGGGCGAGTTTCTACTTTCAGATGCAACAGGAATCTCTCGAGTTCGTCAATCCGTTCGCGAGATATGGGAGTTTGAAGTTAAGGAATGGTTGAGAAACCATCAAAATTTTCGCAAGTCTGATACTCGAAACCAATAACTACTGCGGCCTAGGGCAAAAATTCACATACCATTGTAATCGGACGAGATTCTGTTTCAGATGCAACAGGAATTTCTCGAGTACGTCAATCCGTTCGCGAGATATGGGAGTTTGAAGTTGAGGAATGGTTGAGAAACCATCAAAATTTTCGCTGGTCTGATACTCGAAACCGATAACTGGAATGGCCTAGTGGAAAAGTACACACACCATTGTAATCGGGCGAGTTTCTACTTTCAGATGCAACAGGAATTCCTCGAGTTCGTCAACCGTTCGCGAGATATGGGAGTTTGAAGTTAAGGAATGGTTGAGAAACCAACAAAATTTTCGCAAGTCTGATACTCGAAACCAATAACTACAAAGGCCTAGGGGAAAAATACACACACGTTTGTAATCGGGCGAGTTTCTGATTTCAGATGCAACAGGAATTTCTCGACTTCGTCAATCCGTTCGCGAGATATGGGAGTTTGAAGTTAAGGAATGGTTCAGAAACCATCAAAATTTTCGCAAGTCTGATACTCGAAAACTATAACTACTATGGCCTAGGGCAAAAATACACATACCGTTTTAATCGGACGAGTTTCTGCTTTCAGATGCAACAGGAATTTCTCGAGTTCGTCAATCCGTTCGCGAGATATGGGAGTTTGAAGTTAAGGAATGGTTGAGAAAGCATCAAAATTTTCGCAATTCTGATACTCGAAACCAATAACTACAATGGCCTAGGGCAAAAAAACATACCGTTGTAATCGGGCGAGTTTCTGCTTTCAGATGCAATAGGAAATTCCCGAGTTCGTTAATCCGTTCGCGAGATATAGGAGTTTGAAGTTAAGGAATGGTTGAGGAACCATCAATATTTCCGCAAGTCTGTTACTCGAAACCAATAACTGGAATGGCCTAGGGGAAAAGTACACACACCGTTGTAATGGGGCGAGTTTCTACTTTCAGATGCAACAGGAATTTCTCGAGTTCGTCAATCCGTTCGCGAGATATGGGAGTTTGAAGTTAAGGAATGGTTGAGAAACCAACAAAATTTTCGCAAGTCTGATACTCGAAACCAATAACTACTACGGCCTAGGGCAAAAATACACATACGTTTGTAATCGGGCGAGTTTCTGCTTTCAGATGCAACAGGAATTTCTCGAGTTCGTCAATCCGTTCGCGAGATATGGGAGTTTGAAGTTAAGGAATAGTCGAGAAACCATCAAAATTTTCGCAAGTCTGATACTCGAAACCTATAACTACTATGGCCTAGGGCAAAAATACACATACCGTTGTAATCGGACGAGTTTCTGCTTTCAGATGCAATAGGAATTTCACGAGTTCGTCAATTCGTTCGCGAGATATGGGAGTTAGAAAGTAAGGAATGATTGAGAAATCATCAAAATTTTCGCAAGTCTGTTACTCGAAACCAATAACTGGAATGGCCTAGGGGAAAAGTACACACACCATTGTAATGGGGCGAGTTTCTACTTTCAGATGCAACAGGCATTTCTCGAGTTCGTCAATCCGTTCGCGAGATATGGGAGTTTGAAGTTAAGGAATGGTTGAGTAACCATCAAAATTTTCGCAAGTTTGATACTCGAAACCAATAACTACAATGGCTTAGGGCAAAAAAATACGTACCGTTGTAATCGGGCGAGTTTCTGCTTTCAGATGCAATAGGAAATTCTCGAGTTCGTTAATCCGTTCGCGAGATATAGGAGTTTGAAGTTAAGGAATGGTTGAGAAACCATCAATATTTCCGCAAGTCTGTTACTCGAAACCAATAACTGGAATGGCCTAGGGGAAAAGTACACACACCGTTGTAATGGGGCGAGTTTCTACTTTCAGATGCAACAGGAATTTCTCGAGTTCGTCAATCCGTTCGCGAGATATGGGAGTTTGAAGTTAAGGAATGGTTGAGAAACCATCAAAATTTTCGAAAGTCTGTTACTCGAAACCAATAACTACTACGGCCTAGGGCAAAAATAAACATACCATTGTAATCGGACGAGTTTCTGTTTCAGATGCAACAGGAATTTCTCGAGTTCGTCAATTCTTTCGCGAGATATGGGAGTTTGAAGTTAAGGAATGGTTGGGAAACCATCAAAATTTTCGCAAGTCTGATACTCGAAACCAATAACTACTACGGCCTAGGGCAAAAATTCACATACCATTGTAATCCGACGAGTTTCTGTTTCAGATGCAACAGGAATTTCTCGAGTACGTCAATCCGTTCGCGAGATATGGGAGTTTGAAGTTAAGGAATGGTTGAGAAACCATCAAAATTTTCGCTGGTCTGACACTCGAAACCGATAACTGGAATGGCCTAGTGGAAAAGTACACACACCATTGTAATCGGGCGAGTTTCTCCTTTCAGATGCAACAGGAATTTCTCGAGTTCGTCAACCGTTCGCGAGATATGGGAGTTTGAGGTTAAGGAATGGTTGAGAAACCATCAAAATTTTCGCAAGTCTGTTACTCGAAACCAATAACAGGAATGGCCTAGGGGAAAAGTACACACACCTTTGTAACCGGACGAGTTTCTACTTTCAGATGCAACAGGAATTTCTCGAATTTGTCATTCCGTTCGAGAGATATGGGTGTATGAATGTAAGGAATTGATGAGAAACCATCAAAATTTTCGCTGGTCTGATCCTCGAAGCCAATAACTGGAATGGCCTAGGGCAAAAATACACACAGCATTGTAATCGGGCGAGTTTCTACTTTCAGATGCAACAGGAATTTCTCGAGTTCGTCAACCGTTCGCGAGATATGGGAGTTTGAAGTTAAGGAATGGTTGGGAAACCATCAAAATTTTCGCAAGTCTGATACTCGAAACCAATAACTACTACGGCCTAGGGCAAAAATTCACATACCATTGTAATCCGACGAGTTTCTGTTTCAGATGCAACAGGAATTTCTCGAGTACGTCAATCCGTTCGCGAGATATGGGAGTTTGAAGTTAAGGAATGGTTGAGAAACCATCAAAATTTTCGCTGGTCTGACACTCGAAACCGATAACTGGAATGGCCTAGTGGAAAAGTACACACACCATTGTAATCGGGCGAGTTTCTACTTTCAGATGCAACAGGAATTTCTCGAGTTCGTCAACCGTTCGCGAGATACGGGAGTTTGAAGTTAAGGAATGGTTGAGAAACCATCAAAATTTTCGCAAGTTTGATACTCGAAACCAATAACTACAATGGCCTAGGGCAAAAAAACACATACCGTTGTAATCGGGCGAGTTTCTGCTTTCAGAGGCAATAGGAAATTCTCGAGTTCGTTAATCCGTTCGCGAGATATAGGAGTTTGAAGTTAAGGAATGGTTGAGAAACCATCAATATTTCCGCAAGTCTGTTACTCGAAACCAATAACTGGAATGGCCTAGGGGAAAAGTACACACACCGTTGTAATGGGGCGAGTTTCTACTTTCAGATGCAACAGGAATTTCTCGAGTTCGTCAGTCCGTTCGCGAGATATGGGAGTTTGAATTTAAGGAATGGTTGAGAAACCATCAAGATTTTCGCAAGTCTGTTACTCGAAACCAATAACAGGAGTGGCCTAGGGGAAAAGTACACACACCTTTGTAACCGGACGAGTTTCTACTTTCAGATGCAACAGGAATTTCTCGAGTTTGTCATTCCGTTCGAGAGATATGGGTGTATGAAGGTAAGGAATTGATGAGAAACCATCAAAATTTTCGCTGGTCTGATCCTCGAAACCAATAACTGGAATGGCCTAGGGCAAAAATACACACACCATTGTAATAGGGCGAGTTTCTACTTTCAGATGCAACAGGAATTTCTCGAGTTCGTCAACCGTTCGCGAGATATGGGAGTTTGAAGTTAAGGAATGGTTGGGAAACCATCAAAATTTTCGCAAGACTGATACTCGAAACCAATAACTACTACGGCCTAGGGCAAAAATTCACATACCATTGTAATCCGACGAGTTTCTGTTTCAGATGCAACAGGAATTTCTCGAGTACGTCAATCCGTTCGCGAGATATGGGAGTTTGAAGTTAAGGAATGGTTGAGAAACCATCAAAATTTTCGCTGGTCTGACACTCGAAACCGATAACTGGAATGGCCTAGTGGAAAAGTACACACACCATTGTAATCGGGCGAGTTTCTACTTTCAGATGCAACAGGAATTTCTCGAGTTCGTCAACCGTTCGCGAGATATGGGAGTTTGAAGTTAAGGAATGGTTGAGAAACCATCAAAATTTTCGCTGGTCTGATACTCGAAACCGATAACTGGAATGGCCTAGTGGAAAAGTACACACACCATTGTAATCGGGCGAGTTTCTACTTTCAGATGCAACAGGAATTTCTCGAGTTCGTCAACCGTTCGCGAGATATGGGAGTTTGAAGTTAAGGAATGGTTGAGAAACCATCAAAATTTTAGAAAGTCTGATACACGAAACCAATAACTACAAAGTCTTAGGGGGAAAATACACATACCGTTGTAATCGGGATAGTTTCTTCTTCCAGATGCAACCGGAATTTCTCGTGTTCGTCAATCCGTTCGCGAGATATGGGAGTTTGAAGTTAAGGAATGGTTGAGAAACCATCAAAATTTTCGCAAGTCTGATACTCGAAACCTATAACTACTATGGCCTAGGGCAAAAATACACATACCGTTGTAATCGGACGAGTTTCTGATTTCAGATGCAATAGGAATTTCTCGACTTCGTCAATCCGTTCGCGAGATATGGGAGTTAGAAAGTAAGGAATGGTTGAGAAATCATCAAAATTTTCGCAAGTCTGTTACTCGAAACCAATAACTGGAATGGCCTAGGGGAAAAGTACACACACCATTGTAATCGGGCGAGTTTCTACTTTCAGATGCAACAGGAATTTCTCGAGTTCGTCAACCGTTTGCGAGATATGGGAGTTTGAAGTTAAGGAATGGTTGGGAAACCATCAAAATTTTCGCAAGTCTGATACTCGCAACCAATAACTACTACGGCCTAGGGCAAAAATTCACATACCATTGTAATCCGACGAGTTTCTGTTTCAGATGCAACAGGAATTTCTCGAGTACGTCAATCCGTTCGCGAGATATGGGAGTTTGAAGTTAAGGAATGGTTGAGAAACCATCAAAATTTTCGCTGGTCTGACACTCGAAACCGATAACTGGAATGGCCTAGTGGAAAAGTACACACACCATTGTAATCGGGCGAGTTTCTACTTTCAGATGCAACAGGAATTTCTCGAGTTCGTCAACCGTTCGCGAGATATGGGAGTTTGAAGTTAAGGAATGGTTGAGAAACCATCAAAATTTTCGCTGGTCTGATACTCGAAACCGATAACTGGAATGGCCTAGTGGAAAAGTACACACACCATTGTAATCGGGCGAGTTTCTACTTTCAGATGCAACAGGAATTTCTCGAGTTCGTCAACCGTTCGCGAGATATGGGAGTTTGAAGTTAAGGAATGGTTGAGAAACCATCAAAATTTTAGAAAGTCTGATACACGAAACCAATAACTACAAAGTCTTAGGGGGAAAATACACATACCGTTGTAATCGGGATAGTTTCTTCTTCCAGATGCAACCGGAATTTCTCGTGTTCGTCAATCCGTTCGCGAGATATGGGAGTTTGAAGTTAAGGAATGGTTGAGAAACCATCAAAATTTTCGCAAGTCTGATACTCGAAACCTATAACTACTATGGCCTAGGGCAAAAATACACATACCGTTGTAATCGGACGAGTTTCTGATTTCAGATGCAATAGGAATTTCTCGACTTCGTCAATCCGTTCGCGAGATATGGGAGTTAGAAAGTAAGGAATGGTTGAGAAATCATCAAAATTTTCGCAAGTCTGTTACTCGAAACCAATAACTGGAATGGCCTAGGGGAAAAGTACACACACCATTGTAATCGGGCGAGTTTCTACTTTCAGATGCAACAGGAATTTCTCGAGTTCGTCAACCGTTTGCGAGATATGGGAGTTTGAAGTTAAGGAATGGTTGGGAAACCATCAAAATTTTCGCAAGTCTGATACTCGAAACCAATAACTACTACGGCCTAGGGCAAAAATTCACATACCATTGTAATCCGACGAGTTTCTGTTTCAGATGCAACAGGAATTTCTCGAGTACGTCAATCCGTTCGCGAGATATGGGAGTTTGAAGTTAAGGAATGGTTGAGAAACCATCAAAATTTTCGCTGGTCTGACACTCGAAACCGATAACTGGAATGGCCTAGTGGAAAAGTACACACACCATTGTAATCGGGCGAGTTTCTACTTTCAGATGCAACAGGAATTTCTCGAGTTCGTCAACCGTTCGCGAGATATGGGAGTTTGAAGTTAAGGAATGGTTGAGAAACCATCAAAATTTTCGCAAGTTTGATACTCGAAACCAATAACTACAATGGCCTAGGGCAAAAAAACACATACCGTTGTAATCGGGCGAGTTTCTGCTTTCAGAGGCAATAGGAAATTCTCGAGTTCGTTAATCCGTTCGCGAGATATAGGAGTTTGAAGTTAAGGAATGGTTGAGAAACCATCAATATTTCCGCAAGTCTGTTACTCGAAGCCAATAACTGGAATGGCCTAGGGGAAAAGTACACACACCGTTGTAATGGGGCGAGTTTCTACTTTCAGATGCAACAGGAATTTCTCGAGTTCGTCAGTCCGTTCGCGAGATATGGGAGTTTGAAGTTAAGGAATGGTTGAGAAACCATCAAAATTTTCGCAAGTCTGTTACTCGAAACCAATAACAGGAATGGCCTAGGGGAAAAGTACACACACCTTTGTAACCGGACGAGTTTCTACTTTCAGATGCAACAGGAATTTCTCGAGTTTGTCATTCCGTTCGAGAGATATGGGTGTATGAAGGTAAGGAATTGATGAGAAACCATCAAAATTTTCGCTGGTCTGATCCTCGAAACCAATAACTGGAATGGCCTAGGGCAAAAATACACACACCATTGTAATCGGGCGAGTTTCTACTTTCAGATGCAACAGGAATTTCTCGAGTTCGTCAACCGTTCGCGAGATATGGGAGTTTGAAGTTAAGGAATGGTTGGGAAACCATCAAAATTTTCGCAAGTCTGATACTCGAAACCAATAACTACTACGGCCTAGGGCAAAAATTCACATACCATTGTAATCCGACGAGTTTCTGTTTCAGATGCAACAGGAATTTCTCGAGTACGTCAATCCGTTCGCGAGATATGGGAGTTTGAAGTTAAGGAATGGTTGAGAAACCATCAAAATTTTCGCTGGTCTGACACTCGAACCCGATAACTGGAATGGCCTAGTGGAAAAGTACACACACCATTGTAATCGGGCGAGTTTCTACTTTCAGATGCAACAGGAATTTCTCGAGTTCGTCAACCGTTCGCGAGATATGGGAGTTTGAAGTTAAAGAATGGTTGAGAAACCATCAAAATTTTAGCAAGTCTGATACACGAAACCAATA
Source organism: Ptiloglossa arizonensis (assembly GCF_051014685.1). Taxonomy (NCBI): domain Eukaryota; kingdom Metazoa; phylum Arthropoda; class Insecta; order Hymenoptera; family Colletidae; genus Ptiloglossa; species Ptiloglossa arizonensis. The sequence goes on from NW_027478385.1 coordinate 1,587,733, forward strand.
ACTACAAAGTCTTAGGGGGAAAATACACATACCGTTGTAATCGGGATAGTTTCTTCTTCCAGATGCAACCGGAATTTCTCGTGTTCGTCAATCCGTTCGCGAGATATGGGAGTTTGAAGTTAAGGAATGGTTGAGAAACCATCAAAATTTTCGCAAGTCTGATACTCGAAACCTATAACTACTATGGCCTAGGGCAAAAATACACATACCGTTGTAATCGGACGAGTTTCTGATTTCAGATGCAATAGGAATTTCTCGACTTCGTCAATCCGTTCGCGAGATATGGGAGTTAGAAAGTAAGGAATGGTTGAGAAATCATCAAAATTTTCGCAAGTCTGTTACTCGAAACCAATAACTGGAATGGCCTAGGGGAAAAGTACACACACCATTGTAATCGGGCGAGTTTCTACTTTCAGATGCAACAGGAATTTCTCGAGTTCGTCAACCGTTCGCGAGATATGGGAGTTTGAAGTTAAGGAATGGTTGGGAAACCATCAAAATTTTCGCAAGTCTGATACTCGAAACCAATAACTACTACGGCCTAGGGCAAAAATTCACATACCATTGTAATCCGACGAGTTTCTGTTTCAGATGCAACAGGAATTTCTCGAGTACGTCAATCCGTTCGCGAGATATGGGAGTTTGAAGTTAAGGAATGGTTGAGAAACCATCAAAATTTTCGCTGGTCTGGCACTCGAAACCGATAACTGGAATGGCCTAGTGGAAAAGTACACACACCATTGTAATCGGGCGAGTTTCTACTTTCAGATGCAACAGGAATTTCTCGAGTTCGTCAACCGTTCGCGAGATATGGGAGTTTGAAGTTAAGGATTGGTTGAGAAACCATCAAAATTTTCGCAAGTTTGATACTCGAAACCAATAACTACAATGGCCTAGGGCAAAAAAACACATACCGTTGTAATCGGGCGAGTTTCTGCTTTCAGAGGCAATAGGAAATTCTCGAGTTCGTTAATCCGTTCGCGAGATATAGGAGTTTGAAATTAAGGAATGGTTGAGAAACCATCAATATTTCCGCAAGTCTGTTACTCGAAACCAATAACTGGAATGGCCTAGGGGAAAAGTACACACACCGTTGTAATGGGGCGAGTTTCTACTTTCAGATGCAACAGGAATTTCTCGAGTTCGTCAGTCCGTTCGCGAGATATGGGAGTTTGAAGTTAAGGAATGGTTGAGAAACCATCAAAATTTTCGCAAGTCTGTTACTCGAAACCAATAACAGGAATGGCCTAGGGGAAAAGTACACACACCTTTGTAACCGGACGAGTTTCTACTTTCAGATGCAACAGGAATTTCTCGAGATTGTCATTCCGTTCGAGAGATATGGGTGTATGAAAGTAAGGAATTGATGAGAAACCATCAAAATTTTCGCTGGTCTGATCCTCGAAACCAATAACTGGAATGGCCTAGGGCAAAAATACACATACCTTTGTAATCGGGCGAGTTTCTACTTTCAGATGCAACAGGAATTTCTCGAGTTCGTCAATCCGTTCGCGAGATATGGGAGTTTGAAGTTAAGAAATGGTTGAGAAACCATCAAAATTTTCGCAAGTCTGATACTCGAAACCAATAACTACTATGGCCTAGGGCAAAAATACACATACCGTTGTAATCGGACGAGTTTCTGTTTTCAGATGCAACAGGAATTTCTCGAGTTCGTCAATCCGTTCGCGAGATATGGGAGCTTGAATTTAGGAACGGTTGAGAAACCATCAAAATTTTCGCAAGTCTGATACTCGAAACCAATAACTACTATGGCCTAGGGGAAAAATACACATACCATTGTTATCCGACGAGTTTCTGTTTCAGATGCAACAGGAATTTCTCGAGTTCGTCAATCCGTTCGCGAGATATGGGAGTTTGAAGTTAAGGAATGGTTGAGAAACCATCAAAATTTTCGCAAGTTTGATACTCGAAACCAATAACTACTATGGCCTAGGGGAAAAATACACATACCGTTGTAATCGGGCGAGTTTCTGCTTTCAGATGCAATAGGAAATTCTCGAGTTCGTTAATCCGTTCGCGAGATATAGGAGTTTGAAGTTAAGGAATGGTTGAGAAACCATCAATATTTCCGCAAGTATGATACACGAAACCAATAACTACAAAGTCTTAGGGGGAAAATACACATACCGTTGTAATCGGGATAGTTTCTTCTTCCAGATGCAACCGGAATTTCTCGTGTTCGTCATTCCGTTCGCGAGATATGGGAGTTTGAAGTTAAGGAATGGTTGAGAAACCAACAAAATTTTCGTAAGTCTGATACTCGAAACCAATAACTACTACGGCCTAGGGCAAAAATACACATACCATTGTAATCGGACGAGTTTCTGTTTCAGATGCAACAGGAATTTCTCGAGTTCGTCAATCCGTTCGCGAGATATGGGAGTTTGAAGTTAAGGAACGGTTGAGAAACCATCAAAATTTTCGCAAGTCTGATACTCGAAACCAATAACTACTATGGCCTAGGGCAAAAATACACATACCGTTGTAATCGGACGAGTTTCTGTTTTCAGATGCAACAGGAATTTCTCGAGTTCGTCAATCCGTTCGCGAGATATGGGAGCTTGAATTTAGGAACGGTTGAGAAACCATCAAAATTTTCGCAAGTCTGATACTCGAAACCAATAACTACTATGGCCTAGGGGAAAAATACACATACCATTGTTATCCGACGAGTTTCTGTTTCAGATGCAACAGGAATTTCTCGAGTTCGTCAATCCGTTCGCGAGATATGGGAGTTTGAAGTTAAGGAATGGTTGAGAAACCATCAAAATTTTCGCAAGTTTGATACTCGAAACCAATAACTACAATGGCCTAGGGCAAAAAAACACATACCGTTGTAATCGGGCGAGTTTCTGCTTTCAGATGCAATAGGAAATTCTCGAGTTCGTTAATCCGTTCGCGAGATATAGGAGTTTGAAGTTAAGGAATGGTTGAGAAACCATCAATATTTCCGCAAGTCTGTTACTCGAAACCAATAACTGGAATGGCCTAGGGGAAAAGTACACACACCGTTGTAATGGGGCGAGTTTCTACTTTCAGATGCAACAGGAATTTCTCGAGATCGTCAATCCGTTCGCGAGAGATGGGAGTTGGAAATTAAGGAATGGTTGAGAAACCAACAAAATTTTCGCAAGTCTGATACTCGAAACCAATAACTACAATGGCCTAGGGGAAAAATACACATACCGTTGTAATCGGGCGGGTTTCTGCTTTCGGATGCAATAGGCAATTCTCGAGATCGTCAATCCGTTCGCGAGATATGGAAGTGTGAAAATAACGAATGGTTGAGAAACCATCAAAATTTTCGCAAGTCTGATACTCGAAACCAATAACTACAATGGCCTAGGGGAAAAATACACATACCGTTGTAATCGGGCGGGTTTCTGCTTTCAGATGCAATAGGCAATTCTCGAGATCGTCAATCCGTTCGCGAGATATGGAAGTGTGAAAATAAGGAATGGTTGAGAAACCATCAAAATTATCGCAAGTCTGATACTCGAAACCAATAACTACAATGGCCTAGGGGAAAAATAGACGTACCGTTGTAATCGGGCGGGTTTCTGCTTTCAGATGCAATAGGAAATTCTCGAGTTCGTCAATCTGTTCGCGAGATATGGAAGTTTGAAGTTGAGGAATGCTTGAGAAACCATCAAAATTCTCGCTGGTCTGATACTCGAAACCAACAACTGGAATGGCCTAGGGGAAAAGTACACACACCGTTGTAATCGGGCGAGTTTCTGCTTTCAGAAGCAATAGGCAATTCTCGAGATCGTCAATCCGTTCGCGAGAGATGGGAGTTGGAAATTAAGGAATGGTTGAGAAACCATCAAAATTATCGCAAGTCTGATACTCGAAACCAATAACTGGAATGTCCTAGGGGAAAAATACACATACCGTTGTAATCGGGCGGGTTTCTGCTTTCAGATGCAATAGGAAATTCTCGAGTTCGTCAATCTGTTCGCGAGATATGGAAGTGTGAAGTTAAGGAATGGTTGAGAAACCATCAAAATTTTCGCAAGTCAGATACTCGAAACCAATATCTGGAATGGCCTAGGGGAAAAGTACACATACCATTGTAATCGGGCGAGTTTCTACTTTCAGATGCAACAGGAATTCCTCGAGTTCGTCAATCCGTTCGCGAGATATGGGTGTTTGAAGGTAAGGAATGGTTGAGAATACATCAAAAATTTCGCTGGTCTGACACTCGAAACCAATACCTGGAATGGCCTAGGGCAAATATACACATACCTTTGTAATCGGGCGAGTTTCTACTTTCAGATGCAACACGCATTTCTCGAGTTCGTCAATCCGTTCGCGAGATATGGGAGTTTGAAGTTAAGGAATGGTTGAGAAACCATCAAAATTTTCGCAAGTCTGATACTCGAAACCAATAACTACTATGGCCTAGGGCAAAAATACACATACCGTTGTAATCGGACGAGTTTCTGGTTTCAGATGCAACAGGAATTTCTCGAGTTCGTCAATCCGTTCGCGAGATATGGGAGTTTGAAAGTAAGGAATGGTTGAGAAATCATCAAAATTTTCGCAAGTCTGTTACTCGAAACCAATAACTGGAATGGCCTAGGGGAAAAGTACACACACCATTGTAATGGGGCGAGTTTCTACTTTCAGATGCAACAGGAATTTCTCGAGTTCGTCATTCCGTTCGCGAGATATGGGTGTTTGAAGGTAAGGAATGGTTGAGAATACATCAAAAATTTCGCTGGTCTGACACTCGAAACCAATACCTGGAATGGCCTAGGGCAAATATACACATACCTTTGTAATCGGGCGAGTTTCTACTTTCAGATGCAACACGCATTTCTCGAGTTCGTCAATCCGTTCGCGAGATATGGGAGTTTGAAGTTAAGGAATGGTTGAGAAACCATCAAAATTTTCGCAAGTCTGATACTCGAAACCAATAACTACTATGGCCTAGGGCAAAAATACACATACCGTTGTAATCGGACGAGTTTCTGGTTTCAGATGCAACAGGAATTTCTCGAGTTCGTCAATCCGTTCGCGAGATATGGGAGTTTGAAAGTAAGGAATGGTTGAGAAATCATCAAAATTTTCGCAAGTCTGTTACTCGAAACCAATAACTGGAATGGCCTAGGGGAAAAGTACACACACCGTTGTAATGGGGCGAGTTTCTACTTTCAGATGCAACAGGAATTTCTCGAGTTCGTCATTCCGTTCGCGAGATATGGGTGTTTGAAGGTAAGGAATGGTTGAGAAACCATCAAAATTTTCGCTGGTCTGATACTCGAAACCTATAACTACTATGGCCTAGGGCAAAAATACACATACCGTTGTAATCGGACGAGTTTCTGCTTTCAGACGCAATAGGAATTTCTCGAGTTCGTCAATCCGTTCGCTAGATGTGGGAGTTTGAAAGTAAGGAATGGTTGAGAAATCATCAATATTTCCGCAAGTCTGTTACTCGAAACCAATAACTGGAATGGCCTAGGGGAAAAGTACACACACCATTGTAATGGGGCGAGTTTCTACTTTCAGATGCAACAGGAATTTCTGGAGTTCGTCAATTCGTTCGCGAGATATGGGAGTTTGAAGTTAAGGAATGGTTGAGAAACCATCACAATTTTCGCAAATCTGATACTCGAAACCAATAACTACAATGGTCTAGGGGAACAATACACATACTTTTGTAATCGGGCGAGTTTCTGGTTTCAGATGCAACCGGAATTTCTCGTGTTCGTCAATCCGTTCGCGAGATATGGGAGTTTGAAGTTAAGGAATGGTTGAGAAACCATCACAATTTTCGCAAATCTGATACTCGAAACCTATAACTACTATGGCCTAGGGCAAAAATACACATACCGTTGTAATCGGACGAGTTTCTGCTTTCAGACGCAATAGGAATTTCTCGAGTTCGTCAATCCGTTCGCTAGATGTGGGAGTTTGAAAGTAAGGAATGGTTGAGAAATCATCAATATTTCCGCAAGTCTGTTACTCGAAACCAATAACTGGAATGGCCTAGGGGAAAAGCACACACACCATTGTAATGGGCCCAGTTTCTACTTTCAGATGCAACAGGAATTTCTCGAGTTCGTCATTCCGTTCGCGAGATATGGGTGTTTGAAGGTAAGGAATGGTTGAGAATACATCAAAATTTTCGCTGGTCTGATACTCGAAACCAATAACTGGAATGGCCTAGGGCAAATATACACATACCTTTGTAATCGGGCGAGTTTCTACTTTCAGATGCAACAGGCATTTCTCGAGTTCGTCAATCCGATCGCGAGATATGGGAGTTTGAAGTTAAGGAATGGTTGAGAAACCATCAAAATTTTCGCAAGTTTGATACTCGAAACCAATAACTACAATGGCCTAGGGCAAAAATACAAATACCGTTGTAATCGGGCGAGTTTCTGCTTTCAGATGCAATAGGAAATTCTCGAGTTCGTGAATCCGTTCGCGAGATATGGGAGTTTGAAGTTAAGGAATGGTTGAGAAACCATCAATATTTTCGCAAGTCTGTTACTCGAAACCAATAACTGGAATGGCCTAGGGGAAAAGTACACACACCGTTGTAATGGGGCGAAATTCTACTTTCAGATGCAACAGGAATTTCTCGAGTTCGTCAATCCGTTCGCGAGATATGGGAGTTTGAAGTTAAGGAATGGTTGAGAAACCATCAAAATTTTCGCAAGTTTGATACTCGAAACCAATAACTACAATGGCCTAGGGCAAAAATACACATACCGTTGTAATCGGGCGTGTTTCTGCTTTCAGGTGCAATAGGAAATTCTCGAGTTCGTTAATGCGTTCGCGAGATATGGAAGTTTGAAGTTAAGGAATGGTTGAGAAACCATCAATACTTCCGCAAGTCTGTTACTCGAAACCAATAACTGGAATGGCCTAGGGGAAAAGTACACACACCGTTGTAATGGGGCGTGCTTCTACTTTCAGATGCAACAGGAATTTCTCGTGTTCGTCAATCCGTTCGCGAGATATGGGAGTTTGAAGTTAAGGAATGGTTGAGAAACCATCACAATTTTCGCAAATCTGATACTCGAAACCTATAACTACTATGGCCTAGGGCAAAAATACACATACCGTTGTAATCGGACGAGTTTCTGCTTTCAGACGCAATAGGAATTTCTCGAGTTCGTCAATCCGTTCGCTAGATGTGGGAGTTTGAAAGTAAGGAATGGTTGAGAAATCATCAATATTTCCGCAAGTCTGTTACTCGAAACCAATAACTGGAATGGCCTAGGGGAAAAGCACACACACCATTGTAATGGGCCCAGTTTCTACTTTCAGATGCAACAGGAATTTCTCGAGTTCGTCATTCCGTTCGCGAGATATGGGTGTTTGAAGGTAAGGAATGGTTGAGAATACATCAAAATTTTCGCTGGTCTGATACTCGAAACCAATAACTGGAATGGCCTAGGGCAAATATACACATACCTTTGTAATCGGGCGAGTTTCTACTTTCAGATGCAACAGGCATTTCTCGAGTTCGTCAATCCGATCGCGAGATATGGGAGTTTGAAGTTAAGGAATGGTTGAGAAACCATCAAAATTTTCGCAAGCTTGATACCAGAAACCAATAACTACAAAGGCCTAGGTCAAAAATACACATACCGTTCTAATCGGGCGAGTTTCTGCTTTCAGATGCAATAGGAATTTCTCGAGTTCGTCAATCCGTTCGCGAGATATGGGAGTTTGAAGTTAAGGAATGGTTGAGAAACCATCAATATTTCCGCAAGTCTGTTACTCGAAACCAATAACTGGAATGGCCTAGGGGAAAAGTACACACACCGTTGTAAAGGGGCGTGCTTCTACTTTCAGATGCAACAGGAATTTCTCGTGTTTGTCAATCCGTTCGCGAGATATGGGAGTTTGAAGTTAAGGAATGGTTGAGCAACCATCAAAAATTTCGCAAGTCTGATTCCCGAAACCAATAACTACAAAGGCCTAGGGGAAAAATACACATACCGTTGTAATCGGGTGAGTTTCAACTTTCAGATGTAACAGGAATTTCTCGAATTCGTCAATCCGTTCGCGAGATATGGGACTTTGAAGTTAATGAACGGTTGAGAATCCATCAAAATTTTCGCAAGTCTGATACTCGAAACCAATAACTGGAATGGCCGAGGAGAAAAGTACACACACCATTGTAATGGGGCGAGTTTCTACTTTCAGATGCAACAGGAATATCTCGAGTTCGTCAATCCGTTCGCGAGATATGGGTGTTTGAAGGTAAGGAATGGTTGAGAATACATTAAAATTTTCGCAAGTCTGATACTCGAAACCAATAACTGGATTGGCCTAGGGCAAAAATACACATACCTTTGTAATCGGGCGAGTTTCTACTTTCGGATGCAACAGGAATTTCTCGAGTTCGTCAATTCGTTCGCGAGATATGGGTGTTTGAAGGTAAGGAATGGTTGAGAATACATCAAAATTTTCGCTGGTCTGATACTCGAAACCAATAACTGGAATGGCCTAGGGCAAATATACACATACCTTTGTAATCGGGCGAGTTTCTACTTTCAGATGCAACAGGCATTTCTCGAGTTCGTCAATCCGATCGCGAGATATGGGAGTTTGAAGTTAAGGAATGGTTGAGAAACCATCAAAATTTTCGCAAGTTTGATACTCGAAACCAATAACTACAATGGCCTAGGGCAAAAATACAAATACCGTTGTAATCGGGCGAGTTTCTGCTTTCAGATGCAATAGGAAATTCTCGAGTTCGTGAATCCGTTCGCGAGATATGGGAGTTTGAAAGTAAGGAATGGTTGAGAAATCATCAAAATTTTCGCAAGTCTGACACTCGAAACCAATAACTGGAATGGCCGAGGAGAAAAGTACACACACCATTGTAATGGGGCGAGTTTCTACTTTCAGACACAACAGGAATATCTCGAGTTCGTCAATCCGTTCGCGAGATATGGGAGTTTGAAGTTAAGGAATGGTTGAGAATCCATCAAAATTTTCGCATGTCTGATACTCGAAACCAATAACTACTATGGCCTAGGGGAAAAGAACAAACACCGTTGAAATCGGCCGAGTTTCTACTTTCAGATGCAACAAGAATTTCTCGAGTTCGTCAATCCGTTCGCAAGATATGGGAGTTTGAAGTTAAGGAATGGTTGAGAAACCATCAATATGTTCGCTGGTCAGATACTCGAAACCAATATCTGGAATGGCCTAGGAGAAAAGTACACACACCATTATAATGGGGCGAGTTTCTACTTTCAGATGTAACAGGAATATCTCGAGTTCGTCAATCCGTTCGCGAGATATGGGAGTTTGAAGTTAAGGAATGGTTGAGAAACCATCAAAATTTTCGCAAGTCTGATACTCGAAACCAATAACTGGAATGGCCGAGGAGAAAAGTACACACACCATTGTAATGGGGCGAGTTTCTACTTTCAGATGCAACAGGAATATCTCGAGTTCGTCAATCCGTTCGCGAGATATGGGAGTTTGAAGTTAAGGAATGGTTGAGAAACCATCAAAATTTTCGCAAGTCTGATACTCGAAACCAATAACTGGAATGGCCGAGGAGAAAAGTACACACACCATTGTAATGGGGCGAGTTTCTACTTTCAGATGCAACAGGAATATCTCGAGTTCGTCATTCCGTTCTCGAGATATGGGAGTTTGAAGTTAAGGAATGGTTGAGAATCCATTAAAATTTTCGCATGTCTGATACTCGAAACCAATAACTACTATGGCCTAGGGGAAAAGTACACACATGGTTGAAATCGGGCGAGTTTCTACTTTCAGATGCAACAGGAATTTCTCGAGTTCGTCAATCCGTTCGCAAGATATGGGAGTTTGAAGTTAAGGAATGGTTGAGAAACCATCAATATGTTCGCTGGTCAGATACTCGAAACCAATAACTGGAATGGCCTAGGAGAAAAGTACACACACCATTATAATGGGGCGAGTTTCTACTTTCAGATGTAACAGGAATATCTCGAGTTCGTCAATCCGTTCGCGAGATATGGGAGTTTGAAGTTAAGGAATGGTTGAGAAACCATCAAATTTTCGCAAGTCTGATACTCGAAACCAATAACTGGAATGGCCGAGGAGAAAAGTACACACACCATTGTAATGGGGCGAGTTTCTACTTTCAGATGCAACAGGAATATCTCGAGTTCGTCAATCCGTTCGCGAGATATGGGAGTTTGAAGTTAAGGAATGGTTGAGAAACCATCAGAATTTTCGCAAGTCTGATACTCGAAACCCATAACTGGAATGGCCGAGGAGAAAAGTACACACACCATTGTAATGTGGCGAGTTTCTACTTTCAGATGCAACAGGAATATCTCGAGTTCGTCATTCCGTTCGCGAGATATGGGAGTTTGAAGTTAAGGAATGGTTGAGAAACCATCACAATTTTCGCAAGTCTGATACTCGAAACCAATAACTGGAGTGGCCTAGGGGAAAAGTACACACGCCATTGTAATGGGGCGAGTTTCTACTTTCAGATGCAACAGGAATATCTCGAGTTCGTCAATCCGTTCGCGAGATATGGGAGTTTGAAGTTAAGGAATGGTTGAGAATCCATCAAAATTTTCGCATGTCTGATACTCGAAACCAATAACTACTATGGCCTAGGGGAAAAGTACACACACCGTTGAAATCGGGCGAGTTTCTACTTTCAGATGCAACAGGAATTTCTCGAGTTCGTCAATCCGTTCGCAAGATATGGGAGTTTGAAGTTAAGGAACGCTTGAGAAACCATCAAAATTTTCGCAAGTCTGATACTCGAAACCAATAACTACTATGGCCTAGGGCAAAAATACACATACCGTTGTAATCGGGCGAGTTTCTGCTTTCAGATGCAACAGGAATTTCTCGAGTTCGTCAATCCTTTCGCGAGATATGGGAGTTTGAAATTAAGGAATGGTTGAGAAACCATCAAAATTTTCGCAAGTCTGATACTCGAAACGAATAACTACTATGGCCTAGGGCAAAAATACACATACCGTTGTAATCGGGTGAGTTTCAACTTTCAGATGCAACAGGAATTTCTCGAATTCGTCAATCCGTTCGCGAGATATGGGACTTTGAAGTTAAGGAATGGTTGAGAAACCATCAATATGTTCGCTGGTCTGATACTCGAAACCAATAACTGGAATGGCCTAGGAGAAAAGTAGACACACCATTGTAATGGGGCGAGTTTCTACTTTCAGATGCAACAGGAATATCTCGAGTTCGTCAATCCGTTCGCGAGATATGGGAGTTTGAAGTTAAGGAATGGTTGAGAATCCATCAAAATTTTCGCATGTCTGATACTCGAAACCAATAACTACTATGGCCTAGGGGAAAAGTACACACACCGTTGAAATCGGGCGAGTTTCTACTTTCAGATGCAACAGGAATTTCTCGAGTTCGTCAATCCGTTCGCAAGATATGGGAGTTTGAAGTTAAGGAACGCTTGAGAAACCATCAAAATTTTCGCAAGTCTGATACTCGAAACCAATAACTACTATGGCCTAGGGCAAAAATACACATACCGTTGTAATCGGGCGAGTTTCTGCTTTCAGATGCAACAGGAATTTCTCGAGTTCGTCAATCCTTTCGCGAGATATGGGAGTTTGAAATTAAGGAATGGTTGAGAAACCATCAAAATTTTCGCAAGTCTGATACTCGAAACGAATAACTACTATGGCCTAGGGCAAAAATACACATACCGTTGTAATCGGGTGAGTTTCAACTTTCAGATGCAACAGGAATTTCTCGAATTCGTCAATCCGTTCGCGAGATATGGGACTTTGAAGTTAAGGAATGGTTGAGAAACCATCAATATGTTCGCTGGTCTGATACTCGAAACCAATAACTGGAATGGCCTAGGAGAAAGGTAGACACACCATTATAATGGGGCGAGTTTCTACTTTCAGATGCAACAGGAATATCTCGAGTTCGTCAATCCGTTCGCGAGATATGGGAGTTTGAAGTTAAGGAATGGTTGAGAATCCATCAAAATTTTCGCATGTCTGATACTCGAAATCAATAACTACTATGGCCTAGGGGAAAAGTAAACACACCGTTGAAATCGGGCGAGTTTCTACTTTCAGATGCAAGAGGAATTTCTGGAGTTCGTCAATCCGTTCGCAAGATATGGGAGTTTGAAGTTAAGGAACGCTTGAGAAACCATCAAAATTTTCGCAAGTCTGATACTCGAAACCAATAACTACTATGGCCTAGGGCAAAAATACACATACCGTTGTAATCGGGCGAGTTTCTGCTTTCAGATGCAACAGGAATTTCGCGAGTTCGTCAATTCGTTCGCGAGATATGGGAGTTTGAAGTTAAGGAATGGTAGAGAAACCATCAAAATTTTCGCAAGTCTGATACCCGAAACCAATAACTACTATGGCCTAGGGCAGAAATACACATACCGTTGTAATCGGGCGAGTTTCTACTTTCAGATGCAACAGGAATTTCTCGATTTCGTCAATCCGTTCGCGAGATATGGGAATTTGAAGTTAAGGAATGCTTGAGAAACCACCAATATTTTCGCTGATCTGATACTCGAAACCAATAACTGGAATGGCCTAGGGGAAAAGTACACATACCGTTGAAATCGGGCGAGTTTCTACTTTCAGATGCAACAGGAATTTCTCGAGTTCGTCAATCCGTTCGCGAGATATGGGAGTTTGAAGTTAAGGAATGGTTGAGAAACCATCAAAATTTTCGCAAGTCTGATACTCGAAACCAATAACTGGAATGGCCGAGGAGAAAAGTACACACACCATTGTAATGGGGCGAGCTTCTACTTTCAGATGCAACAGGAATATCTCGAGTTCGTCAATCCGTTCGCGAGATATGGGAGTTTGAAGTTAAGGAATGGTAGAGAAACCATCAAAATTTTCGCAAGTCTGATACCCGAAACCAATAACTACTATGGCCTAGGGCAGAAATACACATACCGTTGTAATCGGGCGAGTTTCTACTTTCAGATGCAACAGGAATTTCTCGAGTTCGTCAATCCGTTCGCGAGATATGGGAATTTGAAGTTAAGGAATGCTTGAGAAACCACCAATATTTTCGCTGATCTGATACTCGAAACCAATAACTGGAATGGCCTAGGGGAAAAGTACACATACCGTTGAAATCGGGCGAGTTTCTACTTTCAGATGCAACAGGAATTTCTCGAGTTCGTCAATCCGTTCGCAAGATATGGGAGTTTGAAGTTAAGGAACGCTTGAGAAACCAACAAAATTTTCGCAAGTCTGATACTCGAAACCAATAACTACTATGGCCTAGGGCAAAAATACACATACCGTTGTAATCGGGCGAGTTTCTGCTTTCAGATGCAACAGGAATTTCGCGAGTTCGTCAATCCGTTCGCAAGATATGGGAGTTTGAAGTTAAGGAACGCTGAGAAACCATCAAAATTTTCGCAAGTCTGATACTCGAAACCAATAACTACTATGGCCTAGGGCAAAAATACACATACCGTTGTAATCGGGCGAGTTTCTGCTTTCAGATGCAACAGGAATTTCGCGAGTTCGTCAATTCGTTCGCGAGATATGGGAGTTTGAAGTTAAGGAATGGTAGAGAAACCATCAAAATTTTCGCAAGTCTGATACCCGAAACCAATAACTACTATGGCCTAGGGCAGAAATACACATACCGTTATAATCGGGCGAGTTTCTACTTTCAGATGCAACAGGAATTTCTCGATTTCGTCAATCCGTTCGCGAGATATGGGAATTTGAAGTTAAGGAATGCTTGAGAAACCACCAATATTTTCGCTGATCTGATACTCGAAACCAATAACTGGAATGGCCTAGGGGAAAAGTACACATACCGTTGAAATCGGGCGAGTTTCTACTTTCAGATGCAACAGGAATTTCTCGAGTTCGTCAATCCGTTCGCGAGATATGGGAGTTTGAAGTTAAGGAATGGTTGAGAAACCATCAAAATTTTCGCAAGTCTGATACTCGAAACCAATAACTGGAATGGCCGAGGAGAAAAGTACACACACCATTGTAATGGGGCGAGTTTCTACTTTCAGATGCAACAGGAATATCTCGAGTTCGTCAATCCGTTCGCGAGATATGGGAGTTTGAAGTTAAGGAATGGTTGAGAATCCATCAAAATTTTCGCATGTCTGATACTCGAAACCAATAACTACTATGGCCTAGGGGAAAAGTACACACACCGTTGAAATCGGGCGAGTTTCTACTTTCAGATGCAACAGGAATTTCTCGAGTTCGTCAATCCGTTCGCAAGATATGGGAGTTTGAAGTTAAGGAATGGTTGAGAAACCATCAATATGTTCGCTGGTCAGATACTCGAAACCAATAACTGGAATGGCCTAGGAGAAAAGTACACACACCATTATAATGGGGCGAGTTTCTACTTTCAGATGTAACAGGAATATCTCGAGTTCGTCAATCCGTTCGCGAGATATGGGAGTTTGAAGTTAAGGAATGGTTGAGAAACCATCAAATTTTCGCAAGTCTGATACTCGAAACCAATAACTGGAATGGCCTAGGGGAATAGTACACACGCCATTGTAATGGGGCGAGTTTCTACTTTCAGATGCAACAGGAATATCTCGAGTTCGTCAATCCGTTCGCGAGATATGGGAGTTTGAAGTTAAGGAATGGTTGAGAATCCATCAAAATTTTCGCATGTCTGATACTCGAAACCAATAACTACTATGGCCTAGGGGAAAAGAACACACACCGTTGAAATCGGGCGAGTTTCTACTTTCAGATGCAACAGGAATTTCTCGAGTTCGTTAATCCGTTCGCAAGATATGGGAGTTTGAAGTGAAGGAATGGTTGAGAAACCATCAATATGTTCGCTGGTCAGATACTCGAAACCAATAACTGGAATGGCCTAGGGGAAAAGAACACACACCGTTGAAATCGGGCGAGTTTCTACTTTCAGATGCAACAGGAATTTCTCGAGTTCGTCAATCCGTTCGCAAGATATGGGAGTTTGAAGTTAAGGAATGGTTGAGAAACCATCAATATGTTCGCTGGTCAGATGCTCGAAACCAATAACTGGAATGGCCTAGGAGAAAAGTACACACACCATTATAATGGGGCGAGTTTCTACTTTCCGATGTAACAGGAATATCTCGAGTTCGTCAATCCGTTCGCGAGATATGGGAGGTTGAAGTTAAGGAATGGTTGAGAAACCATCAAATTTTCGCAAGTCTGATACTCGAAACCAATAACTGGAATGGCCGAGGAGAAAAGTACACACACCATTGTAATGGGGCGAGTTTCTACTTTCAGATGCAACAGGAATATCTCGAGTGCGTCAATCCGTTCGCGAGATATGGGAGTTTGAAGTTAAGGAATGGTTGAGAAACCATCAAAATTTTCGCAAGTCTGATACTCGAAACCAATAACTGGAATGGCCGAGGAGAAAAGTACACACACCATTGTAATGGGGCGAGTTTCTACTTTCAGATGCAACAGGAATATCTCGAGTTCGTCATTCCGTTCGCGAGATATTGGAGTTTGAAGTTAAGGAATGGTTGAGAAACCATCACAATTTTCGCAAGTCTGATACTCGAAACCAATAACTGGAATGGCCTAGGGGAAAAGTACACACGCCATTGTAATGGGGCGAGTTTCTACTTTCAGATGCAACAGGAATATCTCGAGTTCGTCAATCCGTTCGCGAGATATGGGAGTTTGAAGTTAAGGAATGGTTGAGAATCCATCAAAATTTTCGCATGTCTGATACTCGAAACCAATAACTACTATGGCCTAGGGGAAAAGAACACACACCATTGAAATCGGGCGAGTTTCTACTTTCAGATGCAACAGGAATTTCTCGAGTTCGTCAATCCGTTCGCAAGATATGGGAGTTTGAAGTTAAGGAATGGTTGAGAAACCATCAATATGTTCGCTGGTCAGATACTCGAAACCAATAACTGGAATGGCCTAGGGGAAAAGAACACACACCGTTGAAATCGGGCGAGTTTCTACTTTCAGATGCAACAGGAATTTCTCGAGTTCGTCAATCCGTTCGCAAGATATGGGAGTTTGAAGTTAAGGAATGGTTGAGAAACCATCAATATGTTCGCTGGTCAGATACTCGAAACCAATAACTGGAATGGCCTAGGAGAAAAGTACACACACCATTGTAATGGGGCGAGTTTCTACTTTCAGGTGCAACACGAATATCTCGAGTTCGTCAATCCGTTCGCGAGATATGGGAGTTTGAAGTTAAGGAATGGTTG
Organism: Ptiloglossa arizonensis; assembly: GCF_051014685.1. Classification (NCBI taxonomy): domain Eukaryota; kingdom Metazoa; phylum Arthropoda; class Insecta; order Hymenoptera; family Colletidae; genus Ptiloglossa; species Ptiloglossa arizonensis. The sequence goes on from NW_027478385.1 coordinate 1,603,961, forward strand.
AGAATCCATCAAAATTTTCGCATGTCTGATACTCGAAACCAATAACTACTATGGCCTAGGGGAAAAGTACACACACCGTTGAAATCGGGCGAGTTTCTACTTTCAGATGCAACAGGAATTTCTCGAGTTCGTCAATCCGTTCGCAAGATATGGGAGTTTGAAGTTAGGGAATGGTTGAGAAACCATCAATATGTTCGCTGGTCAGATACTCGAAACCAATAACTGGAATGGCCTAGGAGAAAAGTACACACACCATTATAATGGGGCGAGTTTCTACTTTCAGATGTAACAGGAATATCTCGAGTTCGTCAATCCGTTCGCGAGATATGGGAGTTTGAAGTTAAGGAATGGTTGAGAAACCATCAAATTTTCGCAAGTCTGATACTCGAAACCAATAACTGGAATGGCCGAGGAGAAAAGTACACACACCATTGTAATGGGGCGAGTTTCTACTTTCAGATGCAACAGGAATATCTCGAGTTCGTCAATCCGTTCGCGAGATATGGGAGTTTGAAGTTAAGGAATGGTTGAGAAACCATCAAAATTTTCGCAAGTCTGATACTCGAAACCAATAACTGGAATGGCCGAGGAGAAAAGTACACACACCATTGTAATGGGGCGAGTTTCTACTTTCAGATGCAACAGGAATTTCTCGAGTTCGTCATTCCGTTCGCGAGATATGGGAGTTTGAAGTTAAGGAATGGTTGAGAATCCATCAAAATTTTCGCAAGTCTGATACTCGAAACCAATAACTGGAATGGCCTAGGGGAAAAGTACACACACCGTTGAAATCGGGCGAGTTTCTACTTTCAGATGCAACAGGAATATCTCGAGTTCGTCAATCCGTTCGCGAGATATGGGAGTTTGAAGTTAAGGAATGGTTGAGAATCCATCAAAATTTTCGCATGTCTGATACTCGAAACCAATAACTACTATGGCCTAGGGGAAAAGAACACACACCGTTGAAATCGGGCGAGTTTCTACTTTCAGATGCAACAGGAATTTCTCGAGTTCGTTAATCCGTTCGCAAGATATGGGAGTTTGAAGTTAAGGAATGGTTGAGAAACCATCAATATGTTCGCTGGTCAGATACTCGAAACCAATAACTGGAATGGCCTAGGGGAAAAGAACACACACCGTTGAAATCGGGCGAGTTTCTACTTTCAGATGCAACAGGAATTTCTCGAGTTCGTCAATCCGTTCGCAAGATATGGGAGTTTGAAGTTAAGGAATGGTTGAGAAACCATCAAAATTTTCGCAAGTCTGATACTCGAAACCAATAACTGGAATGACCTAGGGGAAAAGTACACACACCATTATAATGGGGCGAGTTTCTACTTTCCGATGTAACAGGAATATCTCGAGTTCGTCAATCCGTTCGCGAGATATGGGAGTTTGAAGTTAAGGAATGGTTGAGAAACCATCAAATTTCGCAAGTCTGATACTCGAAACCAATAACTGGAATGGCCGAGGAGAAAAGTACACACACCATTGTAATGGGGCGAGTTTCTACTTTCAGATGCAACAGGAATATCTCGAGTGCGTCAATCCGTTCGCGAGATATGGGAGTTTGAAGTTAAGGAATGGTTGAGAAACCATCAAAATTTTCGCAAGTCTGATACTCGAAACCAATAACTGGAATGGCCGAGGAGAAAAGTACACACACCATTGTAATGGGGCGAGTTTCTACTTTCAGATGCAACAGGAATATCTCGAGTTCGTCATTCCGTTCGCGAGATATGGGAGTTTGAAGTTAAGGAATGGTTGAGAAACCATCACAATTTTCGCAAGTCTGATACTCGAAACCAATAACTGGAATGGCCTAGGGGAAAAGTACACACGCCATTGTAATGGGGCGAGTTTCTACTTTCAGATGCAACAGGAATATCTCGAGTTCGTCAATCCGTTCGCGAGATATGGGAGTTTGAAGTTAAGGAATGGTTGAGAATCCATCAAAATTTTCGCATGTCTGATACTCGAAACCAATAACTACTATGGCCTAGGGGAAAAGAACACACACCGTTGAAATCGGGCGAGTTTCTACTTTCAGATGCAACAGGAATTTCTCGAGTTCGTCAATCCGTTCGCAAGATATGGGAGTTTGAAGTTAAGGAATGGTTGAGAAACCATCAATATGTTCGCTGGTCAGATACTCGAAACCAATAACTGGAATGGCCTAGGGGAAAAGAACACACACCGTTGAAATCGGGCGAGTTTCTACTTTCAGATGCAACAGGAATTTCTCGAGTTCGTCAATCCGTTCGCAAGATATGGGAGTTTGAAGTTAAGGAATGGTTGTGAAACCATCAATATGTTCGCTGGTCAGATACTCGAAACCAATAACTGGAATGGCCTAGGAGAAAAGTACACACACCATTGTAATGGGGCGAGTTTCTACTTTCAGGTGCAACAGGAATATCTCGAGTTCGTCAATCCGTTCGCGAGATATGGGAGTTTGAAGTTAAGGAATGGTTGAGAATCCATCAAAATTTTCGCATGTCTGATACTCGAAATCAATAACTACTATGGCCTAGGGGAAAAGTACACACACCGTTGAAATCGGGCGAATTTCTACTTTCAGATGCAACAGGAATTTCTGGAGTTCGTCAATCCGTTCGCAAGATATGGGAGTTTGAAGTTAAGGAACGCTTGAGAAACCATAAAAATTTTCGCAAGTCTGATACTCGAAACCAATAACTACTATGGCCTAGGGGAAAAGTACACACACCGTTGAAATCGGGCGAGTTTCTACTTTCAGATGCAACAGGAATTTCTCGAGTTCGTCAATCCGTTCGCGAGATATGGGAGTTTGAAGTTAAGGAATTGTTGAGAAACCATCAAATTTTCGCAAGTCTGATACTCGAAACCAATAACTGGAATGGCCGAGGAGAAAAGTACACACACCATTGTAATGGGGCGAGTTTCTACTTTCAGATGCAACAGGAATATCTCGAGTTCGTCAATCCGTTCGCGAGATATGGGAGTTTGAAGTTAAGGAATGGTTGAGAAACCATCAAAATTTTCGCAAGTCTGATACTCGAAACCAATAACTGGAATGGCCGAGGAGAAAAGTACACACACCATTGTAATGGGGCGAGTTTCTACTTTCAGATGCAACAGGAATTTCTCGAGTTCGTCAATCCGTTCGCGAGATATGGGAATTTGAAGTTAAGGAATGCTTGAGAAACCACCAATATTTTCGCTGATCTGATACTCGAAACCAATAACTGGAATGGCCTAGGGGAAAAGTACACATACCGTTGAAATCGGGCGAGTTTCTACTTTCAGATGCAATAGGAACTTCTCGAGTTCGTCAATCCGTTCGCAAGATATGGGAGTTTGAAGTTAAGGAATGGTTGAGAAACCATCAAAATTTTCGCTGGTCTGATACTCGAAACCAATAACTGGAATGGCCTAGGGGAAAAGTACACACACCATTGTAATCGGGCGAGTTTCTACTTTCAGATGCTACAGGAATGTCTCGAGTTCGTCAATCCGTTCGCGAGATATGGGAGTTTGAAGTTAAGGAATGGTTGAGAAACCATCAAAATTTTCGCAAGTCTGATACTCGAAACCAATAACTGCTATGGCCTAGGGCAAAAATACACTTACCGTTGTAATCGGGCGAGTTTCTGCTTTCAGATGCAATAGGAATTTCTCGAGTTCGTCAATCCGTTCGCAAGATATGGGAGTTTGAAGTTAAGGAATGGTTGAGAAACCATCAAAATTTTCGCAAGTCTGATACTCGAAACCAATAACTGGAATGGCCGAGGAGAAAAGTACACACACCATTGTAATGGGGCGAGTTTCTACTTTCAGATGCAACAGGAATATCTCGAGTTCGTCATTCCGTTCGCGAGATATGGGAGTTTGAAGTTAAGGAATGGTTGAGAAACCATCACAATTTTCGCAAGTCTGATACTCGAAACCAATAACTGGAATGGCCTAGGGGAAAAGTACACACGCCATTGTAATGGGGCGAGTTTCTACTTTCAGATGCAACAGGAATATCTCGAGTTCGTCAATCCGTTCGCGAGATATGGGAGTTTGAAGTTAAGGAATGGTTGAGAATCCATCAAAATTTTCGCATGTCTGATACTCGAAACCAATAACTACTATGGCCTAGGGGAAAAGAACACACACCGTTGAAATCGGGCGAGTTTCTACTTTCAGATGCAACAGGAATTTCTCGAGTTCGTCAATCCGTTCGCAAGATATGGGAGTTTGAAGTTAAGGAATGGTTGAGAAACCATCAATATGTTCGCTGGTCAGATACTCGAAACCAATAACTGGAATGGCCTAGGGGAAAAGAACACACACCGTTGAAATCGGGCGAGTTTCTACTTTCAGATGCAACAGGAATTTCTCGAGTTCGTCAATCCGTTCGCAAGATATGGGAGTTTGAAGTTAAGGAATGGTTGTGAAACCATCAATATGTTCGCTGGTCAGATACTCGAAACCAATAACTGGAATGGCCTAGGAGAAAAGTACACACACCATTGTAATGGGGCGAGTTTCTACTTTCAGGTGCAACAGGAATATCTCGAGTTCGTCAATCCGTTCGCGAGATATGGGAGTTTGAAGTTAAGGAATGGTTGAGAATCCATCAAAATTTTCGCATGTCTGATACTCGAAACCAATAACTACTATGGCCTAGGGGAAAAGTACACACACCGTTGAAATCGGGCGAGTTTCTACTTTCAGATGCAACAGGAATTTCTCGAGTTCGTCAATCCGTTCGCAAGATATGGGAGTTTGAAGTTAAGGAACGCTTGAGAAACCATCAAAATTTTCGCAAGTCTGATACTCGAAACCAATAACTACTATGGCCTAGGGCAAAAATACACATACCGTTGTAATCGGGCGAGTTTCTGCTTTCAGATGCAACAGGAATTTCTCGAGTTCGTCAATCCTTTCGCGAGATATGGGAGTTTGAAATTAAGGAATGGTTGAGAAACCATCAAAATTTTCGCAAGTCTGATACTCGAAATCAATAACTACTATGGCCTAGGGGAAAAGTACACACACCGTTGAAATCGGGCGAATTTCTACTTTCAGATGCAACAGGAATTTCTCGAATTCGTCAATCCGTTCGCGAGATATGGGACTTTGAAGTTAAGGAATGGTTGAGAAACCATCAATATGTTCGCTGGTCTGATACTCGAAACCAATAACTGGAATGGCCTAGGAGAAAAGTAGACACACCATTATAATGGGGCGAGTTTCTACTTTCAGATGCAACAGGAATATCTCGAGTTCGTCAATCCGTTCGCGAGATATGGGAGTTTGAAGTTAAGGAATGGTTGAGAATCCATCAAAATTTTCGCATGTCTGATACTCGAAATCAATAACTACTATGGCCTAGGGGAAAAGTACACACACCGTTGAAATCGGGCGAATTTCTACTTTCAGATGCAACAGGAATTTCTGGAGTTCGTCAATCCGTTCGCAAGATATGGGAGTTTGAAGTTAAGGAACGCTTGAGAAACCATAAAAATTTTCGCAAGTCTGATACTCGAAACCAATAACTACTATGGCCTAGGGGAAAAGTACACACACCGTTGAAATCGGGCGAGTTTCTACTTTCAGATGCAACAGGAATTTCTCGAGTTCGTCAATCCGTTCGCGAGATATGGGAGTTTGAAGTTAAGGAATTGTTGAGAAACCATCAAATTTTCGCAAGTCTGATACTCGAAACCAATAACTGGAATGGCCGAGGAGAAAAGTACACACACCATTGTAATGGGGCGAGTTTCTACTTTCAGATGCAACAGGAATATCTCGAGTTCGTCAATCCGTTCGCGAGATATGGGAGTTTGAAGTTAAGGAATGGTTGAGAAACCATCAAAATTTTCGCAAGTCTGATACTCGAAACCAATAACTGGAATGGCCTAGGGGAAAAGTACACACACCATTGTAATCGGGCGAGTTTCTACTTTCAGATGCTACAGGAATGTCTCGAGTTCGTCAATCCGTTCGCGAGATATGGGAGTTTGAAGTTAAGGAATGGTTGAGAAACCATCAAAATTTTCGCAAGTCTGATACTCGAAACCAATAACTGCTATGGCCTAGGGCAAAAATACACTTACCGTTGTAATCGGGCGAGTTTCTGCTTTCAGATGCAATAGGAATTTCTCGAGTTCGTCAATCCGTTCGCAAGATATGGGAGTTTGAAGTTAACGAATGGTTGAGAAACAATCAAAATTTTCGTAAGTCTGATACACGAAACCAATAACTACTCTTGCCTAGGGCAAAAATACACATACCGTTGTAATCGGGCGAGTTTCTGCTTTCAGATGCAATAGGAATTTCTCGAGTTCGTCAATCCGATCGCAAGATATGGGAGTTTGAAGTTAAGGAATGGTTGAGAAACAATCAAAAATTTCGCTGGTCTGATACTCGAAACCAATAACTGGAATAGCCAAGGGGAAAAGTACACACACCATTGTAATGGGGCGAGTTTCTACTTTCAGATGCTACAGGAATGTCTCGAGTTCGTCAATCCGTTCGCGAGATATGGGAGTTTGAAGTTAAGGAATGGTTGAGAAACCATCAAAATTTTCGCAAGTCTGATACTCGAAACCAATAACTACTATGGCCTAGGGCAAAAATAAACATACCGTTGTAATCGGGCGAGTTTCTGCTTTCAGATGCATTAGGAATTTCTCGAGTTCGTCAATCCTTTCGCGTGATATGGGAGTTTGAAGTTAAGGAATGGTTGAGAAACAATCAAAGTTTTCGCAAGTCTGATACTCGAAACCAATAACTGGAATGGCCGAGGAGAAAAGTACACACACCATTGTAATGGGGCGAGTTTCTACTTTCAGATGCAACAGGAATATCTCGAGTTCGTCATTCCGTTCGCGAGATATGGGAGTTTGAAGTTAAGGAATGGTTGAGAAACCATCACAATTTTCGCAAGTCTGATACTCGAAACCAATAACTGGAATGGCCTAGGGGAAAAGTACACACGCCATTGTAATGGGGCGAGTTTCTACTTTCAGATGCAACAGGAATATCTCGAGTTCGTCAATCCGTTCGCGAGATATGGGAGTTTGAAGTTAAGGAATGGTTGAGAAACCATCAAAATTTTCGCAAGTCTGAGTCCCGAAACCAATAACTACAAAGGCCTAGGGGAAAAATACACATACCGTTGTAATCGGGCGAGTTTCTACTTTCAGATGCAACAGGAATTTCTCGAGTTCGTCGATCCGTTTGCGAGATATGGGAGTTTGAAGTTAAGAAATGGTTGAGAAACCATCAAAATTTTCGCTGGTCTGATACTCGAAACCAATAACTGGAATGGCCTAGGAGAAAAGCACACACACCAATGTAATGGGGCGAGTTTCTACTTTCAGATGCAACAGGAATATCTCGAGTTCGTCAATCCGTTCGCGAGATATGGGAGTTTGAAGTTAAGGAATGGTTGAGAAACCACCAAAATTTTCGCAAGTCTGATACTCGAAACCGATAACTAGTATGGCCTAGGGGAAAAATACACATACCATTGTAATCGGCCGAGTTTCTGCTTTCAGATGCAACAGGAATTTCTCGAGTTCGTCAATTCATTCGCGAGATATGGGAGTTTGAATTTAAGGAATGGTTGGGCAACCATCAAAATTTTCGCGTCTGATTCCCGAAACCAATAACTACAAAGGCCTAGGGGAAAAATACACATACCGTTGTAATCGGGCGAGTTTCTACTTTCAGATGCAACTGGAATTTCTCGAGTTCGTCAATCCGTTCGCGAAATATGGGAGTTTGAAGTTAAGGAATGGTTGAGACACCATCAAAATTTCGGAAGACTGATACTCGAAACCAATAACTAGTATGGCCCAGGAGGAAAGCACACACACCATTGTAATGGGGCGAGTTTCCACTTTCAGATGCAACAGGAATATTTCGAGTTCGTCAATCCGTTGGCGAGATATGGGAGTTTGAAGTTAAGAAACGGTTGAGAAACAATCAAAATTTTCGCAAGTCTGATACTCGAAACCAATAACTACTATGGCCTAGGGCAAAAATACACATACCGTTGTAATCGGGCGAGTTTCTGCTTTCAGATGCAATAGGAATTTCTCGAGTTCGTCAATCCGTTCGCAAGATATGGGAGTTTGAAGTTATGGAATGGTTGAGAAAGCATCAAAATTTTCGCAAGCCTGATACTCGAAACCAATAACTACAAGGGCCTAGGGGAAAAATACACATAGCTTTGTAATCGGGCGAGTTTCTACTTTCAGATGCAGCAGGAATTTCTCGATTTCGTCAATCCGTTCGCGAGATATGGGAGTTTGAAGTTAAGGAATGGTTGAGAAACAATAAAAAGTTTCGCTGGTCTGATACTCGAAACCAATAACTGGAATAGCTAAGGGGAAAAGTACACACACCATTGTAATGGGGCGAGTTTCTACTTTCAGATGCTACAGGAATGTCTCGAGTTCGTCAATCCGTTCGCGAGATATGGGAGTTTGAAGTTAAGGAATGGTTGAGAAACCATCAAAATTTTCGCAAGTCTGATACTCGAAACGAATAACTACTATGGCCTAGGGTAAAAATACACATACCGTTGTAATCGGGTGAGTTTCAACTTTCAGATGCAACAGGAATTTCTCGAATTCGTCAATCCGTTCGCGAGATATGGGAGTTTGAATTTAAGGAATGGTAGAGAAACCAAAATTTTCGCAAGTCTGATACTCGAAACCAATAACTGGAATGGCCTAGGGGAAAAGTACACACACCATTGCAATCGGGCGAGTTTCTACTTTCAGATGCAACAGGAATTTCTCGAGTTCGTCAATCCGTTCGCGAGATATGGGAGTTTGAAGTTAAGGAATGGTTGAGAAACCATCAAAATTTTCGCTGGTCTGTTACTCAAAACCAATAACTGGAATGGCCTAGGAGAAAAGCACACACACCATTGTAATGGGGCGAGTTTCCACTTTCAGATGCAACAGGAATATTTCGAGTTCGTCAATCCGTTTGCGAGATATGGGAGTTTGAAGTTAAGAAATGGTTGAGAAACAATCAAAATTTTCGCAAGTCTGATACTCGAAACCAATAACTACAATGGCCTAGGGCAAAAATACACATACCGTTGTAATCGGGCGAGTTTCTGCTTTCAGATGCAATAGGAATTTCTCGAGTTCGTCAATCCGTTCGCAAGATATGGGAGTTTGAAGTTAAGGAATGGTTGAGAAACAATCAAAATTTTCGCAAGTCTGATACACGAAACCAATAACTACAAAGGCCTAGGGGAAAAATATACATACCTTTGTAATCGGGCGAGTTTCCACTTTCAGATGCAACAGGAATTTCTCGAGTTCGTCATTCCGTTCGCGAGATATGGGAGTTTGAAGTTATGGAATGGTTGAGAAACCATCAAAATTTTCGAAAGTCTGATACTCGAAACCAATAACTGGAATGGCCTAGGGGAAAAGTACACACACCATTGTAATCGGGCGAGTTCCTACTTTCAGATGCTACAGGAATGTCTCGAGTTCGTCAATCTGTTCGCGAGATATGGGAGTTTGAAGTTAAGGAATGGTTGAGAAACCATCAAAATTTTCGAAAGTCTGATACTCGAAACCAATAACTACTATGGCCTAGGGCAAAAATACACATACCGTTGTAATCGGGCGAGTTTCTGCTTTCAGATGCAACAGGAATTTCTCGCGTTCGTCAATCCGTTCGCGAGATATGGGAGTTTGAAGTTAAGGAATGGTTGAGAAACCATCAAAATTTACGCAAGCCTGATACCAGAAACCAATAACTACAAAGGCCTTGCGCAAAAATACGCATACCGTTGAAATCGGGCGAGTTTCTGCTTTCAGATGCAATAGCAGTTTCTCGTGTTCGTCAATCCGTTCGCGAGATATTGGAGTTTGAGGTTAAGGAATGGTTGAGAAACCATCAAAATTTACGCAAGCCTGATACCAGAAACCAATAACTACTATGGCCTAGGCAAAAATACACATACCGCTGTAATAGGGCGAATTTCTGCTTTCAGATGCAACAGGAATTTCTCGAGTTCGTCAGTTCGTTTGCGAGATATGGGAGTTTGAAGTTAAGGAACGCTTGAGAAACCATCAAAATTTTCGCAAGTCTCATACTCGAAACCAATAACTACTATGGCCTAGGGCAAAAATACACATACCGTTGTAATCGGGCGAGTTTCTGCTTTCAGATGCAATAGCAGTTTCTCGTGTTCGTCAATCCGTTCGCGAGATATGGGAATTTGAGTTTAAGGAATGGTTGAGAAACCATCAAAATTTACGCAAGCCTGATACCAGAAACCAATAACTACAAAGGCCTAGCGCAAAAATACGCATACCGTTGTAATTGGGCGAGTTTCTACTTTCAGATGCAGCAGGAATTTCTCGAGTTCGTCATTCCGTTCGCGAGATATGGGAGTTTGAAATTAAGGAATGGTTGAGAAACAATCAAAATTTTCGCAAGTCTGATACACGAAACCAATAACTACTCTTGCCTAGGGCAAAAATACACATACCGTTGTAATCGGGCGAGTTTCTACTTTCAGATGCAATAGGAACTTCTCGAGTTCGTCAATCCGTTCGCACGATATGGGAGTTTGAAGTTAACGAATGGTTGAGAAACAATCAAAATTTTCGCAAGTCTGATGCACGAAACCAATAACTACTCTTGCCTAGGGCAAAAATACACATACCGTTGTAATCGGGCGAGTTTCTGCTTTCAGATGCAATAGGAATTTCTCGAGTTCGTCAATCCGTTCGCAAGATATGGGAGTTTGAAGTTATGGAATGGTTGAGAAAGCATCAAAATTTTCGCAAGCCTGATACTCGAAACCAATAACTACAAAGGCCTAGGGGAAAAATACACATAGCTTTGTAATCGGGCGAGTTTCTACTTTCAGATGCAGCAGGAATTTCTCGAGTTCGTCAATCCGTTCGCGAGATATGGGAGTTTGAAGTTAAGGAATGGTTGAGAAACAATAAAAAGTTTCGCTGGTCTGATACTCGAAACCAATAACTGGAATAGCTAAGGGGAAAAGTACACACACCATTGTAATGGGGCGAGTTTCTACTTTCAGATGCTACAGGAATGTCTCGAGTTCGTCAATCCGTTCGCGAGATATGGGAGTTTGAAGTTAAGAAATGGTTGAGAAACAATCAAAATTTTCGCAAGTCTGATACTCGAAACCAATAACTACTATGGCCTAGGGCAAAAATGCACATACCGTTGTAATTGGGCGAGTTTCTACTTTCAGATGCAGCAGGAATTTCTCGAGTTCGTCATTCCGTTCGCGAGATATGGGAGTTTGAAATTAAGGAATGGTTGAGAAACAATCAAAATTTTCGCAAGTCTGATACACGAAACCAATAACTACTCTTGCCTAGGGCAAAAATACACATACCGTTGTAATCGGGCGAGTTTCTACTTTCAGATGCAATAGGAACATCTCGAGTTCGTCAATCCGTTCGCAAGATATGGGAGTTTGAAGTTAAGGAATGGTTGAGAAAACACCAAAACTTTCGCTGATCTGATACTCGAAACCAATAACTGGAATGGCCTAGGGGAAAAGTACACATACCGTTGAAATCGGGCGAGTTTCTGCTTTCAGATGCAATAGCAGTTTCTCGTGTTCGTCAATCCGTTCGCGAGATATGGGAATTTGAGTTTAAGGAATGGTTGAGAAACCATCAAAATTTACGCAAGCCTGATACCAGAAACCAATAACTACAAAGGCCTAGCGCAAAAATACGCATACCGTTGTAATTGGGCGAGTTTCTACTTTCAGATGCAGCAGGAATTTCTCGAGTTCGTCATACCGTTCGCGAGATATGGGAGTTTGAAATTAAGGAATGGTTGAGAAACAATCAAAATTTTCGCAAGTCTGATACACGAAACCAATAACTACTATGGCCTAGGGCAAAAATACACTTACCGTTGTAATCGGGCGAGTTTCTGCTTTCAGATGCAATAGGAATTTCTCGAGTTCGTCAATCCGTTCGCAAGATATGGGAGTTTGAAGTTAACGAATGGTTGAGAAACAATCAAAATTTTCGCAAGTCTGATACACGAAAGCAATAACTACAAAGGCCTAGGGGAAAAATATACATACCTTTGTAATCGGGCGAGTTTCCACTTTCAGATGCAACAGGAATTTCTCGAGTTCGTCATTCCGTTCGCGAGATATGGGAGTTTGAAGTTATGGAATGGTTGAGAAACCATCAAAATTTTCGAAAGTCTGATACTCGAAACCAATAACTGGAATGGCCTAGGGGAAAAGTACACACACCATTGTAATCGGGCGAGTTCCTACTTTCAGATGCTACAGGAATGTCTCGAGTTCGTCAATCTGTTCGCGAGATATGGGAGTTTGAAGTTAAGGAATGGTTGAGAAACCATCAAAATTTTCGAAAGTCTGATACTCGAAACCAATAACTACTATGGCCTAGGGCAAAAATACACATACCGTTGTAATCGGGCGAGTTTCTGCTTTCAGATGCAACAGGAATTTCTCGTGTTCGTCAATCCGTTCGCGAGATATGGGAGTTTGAAGTTAAGGAATGGTTGAGAAACCATCAAAATTTACGCAAGCCTGATACCAGAAACCAATAACTACTATGGCCTAGGCAAAAATACACATACCGCTGTAATAGGGCGAATTTCTGCTTTCAGATGCAACAGGAATTTCTCGAGTTCGTCAGTTCGTTTGCGAGATATGGGAGTTTGAAGTTAAGGAACGCTTGAGAAACCATCAAAATTTTCGCAAGTCTCATACTCGAAACCAATAACTACTATGGCCTAGGGCAAAAATACACATACCGTTGTAATCGGGCGAGTTTCTGCTTTCTGATGCAATAGCAGTTTCTCGTGTTCGTCAATCCGTTCGCGAGATATGGGAATTTGAGTTTAAGGAATGGTTGAGAAACCATCAAAATTTACGCAAGCCTGATACCAGAAACCAATAACTACAAAGGCCTAGCGCAAAAATACGCATACCGTTGTAATTGGGCGAGTTTCTACTTTCAGATGCAGCAGGAATTTCTCGAGTTCGTCATTCCGTTCGCGAGATATGGGAGTTTGAAATTAAGGAATGGTTGAGAAACAATCAAAATTTTCGCAAGTCTGATACACGAAACCAATAACTACTCTTGCCTAGGGCAAAAATACACATACCGTTGTAATCGGGCGAGTTTCTACTTTCAGATGCAATAGGAACATCTCGAGTTCGTCAATCCGTTCGCAAGATATGGGAGTTTGAAGTTAAGGAATGGTTGAGAAACCACCAAAACTTTCGCTGATCTGATACTCGAAACCAATAACTGGAATGGCCTAGGGGAAAAGTACACATACCGTTGAAATCGGGCGAGTTTCTGCTTTCAGATGCAATAGCAGTTTCTCGTGTTCGTCAATCCGTTCGCGAGATATGGGAATTTGAGTTTAAGGAATGGTTGAGAAACCATCAAAATTTACGCAAGCCTGATACCAGAAACCAATAACTACAAAGGCCTAGCGCAAAAATACGCATACCGTTGTAATTGGGCGAGTTTCTACTTTCAGATGCAGCAGGAATTTCTCGAGTTCGTCATACCGTTCGCGAGATATGGGAGTTTGAAATTAAGGAATGGTTGAGAAACAATCAAAATTTTCGCAAGTCTGATACACGAAACCAATAACTACTATGGCCTAGGGCAAAAATACACTTACCGTTGTAATCGGGCGAGTTTCTGCTTTCAGATGCAATAGGAATTTCTCGAGTTCGTCAATCTGTTCGCAAGATATGGGAGTTTGAAGTTAACGAATGGTTGAGAAACAATCAAAATTTTCGCAAGTCTGATACACGAAACCAATAACTACAAAGGCCTAGGGGAAAAATATACATACCTTTGTAATCGGGCGAGTTTCCACTTTCAGATGCAACAGGAATTTCTCGAGTTCGTCATTCCGTTCGCGAGATATGGGAGTTTGAAGTTATGGAATGGTTGAGAAACCATCAAAATTTTCGAAAGTCTGATACTCGAAACCAATAACTGGAATGGCCTAGGGGAAAAGTACACACACCATTGTAATCGGGCGAGTTCCTACTTTCAGATGCTACAGGAATGTCTCGAGTTCGTCAATCTGTTCGCGAGATATGGGAGTTTGAAGTTAAGGAATGGTTGAGAAACCATCAAAATTTTCGAAAGTCTGATACTCGAAACCAATAACTACTATGGCCTAGGGCAAAAATACACATACCGTTGTAATCGGGCGAGTTTCTGCTTTCAGATGCAACAGGAATTTCTCGTGTTCGTCAATCCGTTCGCGAGATATGGGAGTTTGAAGTTAAGGAATGGTTGAGAAACCATCAAAATTTACGCAAGCCTGATACCAGAAACCAATAACTACAAAGGCCTTGCGCAAAAATACGCATACCGTTGAAATCGGGCGAGTTTCTGCTTTCAGATGCAATAGCAGTTTCTCGTGTTCGTCAATCCGTTCGCGAGATATTGGAGTTTGAGGTTAAGGAATGGTTGAGAAACCATCAAAATTTACGCAAGCCTGATACCAGAAATCAATAACTACTATGGCCTAGGCAAAAATACACATACCGCTGTAATAGGGCGAATTTCTGCTTTCAGATGCAACAGGAATTTCTCGAGTTCGTCAGTTCGTTTGCGAGATATGGGAGTTTGAAGTTAAGGAACGCTTGAGAAACCATCAAAATTTTCGCAAGTCTCATACTCGAAACCAATAACTACTATGGCCTAGGGCAAAAATACACATACCGTTGTAATCGGGCGAGTTTCTGCTTTCAGATGCAATAGCAGTTTCTCGTGTTCGTCAATCCGTTCGCGAGATATGGGAATTTGAGTTTAAGGAATGGTTGAGAAACCATCAAAATTTACGCAAGCCTGATACCAGAAACCAATAACTACAAAGGCCTAGCGCAAAAATACGCATACCGTTGTAATTGGGCGAGTTTCTACTTTCAGATGCAGCAGGAATTTCTCGAGTTCGTCATACCGTTCGCGAGATATGGGAGTTTGAAATTAAGGAATGGTTGAGAAACAATCAAAATTTTCGCAAGTCTGATACACGAAACCAATAACTACTATGGCCTAGGGCAAAAATACACTTACCGTTGTAATCGGGCGAGTTTCTGCTTTCAGATGCAATAGGAATTTCTCGAGTTCGTCAATCCGTTCGCAAGATATGGGAGTTTGAAGTTAACGAATGGTTGAGAAACAATCAAAATTTTCGCAAGTCTGATACACGAAAGCAATAACTACAAAGGCCTAGGGGAAAAATATACATACCTTTGTAATCGGGCGAGTTTCCACTTTCAGATGCAACAGGAATTTCTCGAGTTCGTCATTCCGTTCGCGAGATATGGGAGTTTGAAGTTATGGAATGGTTGAGAAACCATCAAAATTTTCGAAAGTCTGATACTCGAAACCAATAACTGGAATGGCCTAGGGGAAAAGTACACACACCATTGTAATCGGGCGAGTTCCTACTTTCAGATGCTACAGGAATGTCTCGAGTTCGTCAATCTGTTCGCGAGATATGGGAGTTTGAAGTTAAGGAATGGTTGAGAAACCATCAAAATTTTCGAAAGTCTGATACTCGAAACCAATAACTACTATGGCCTAGGGCAAAAATACACATACCGTTGTAATCGGGCGAGTTTCTGCTTTCAGATGCAACAGGAATTTCTCGTGTTCGTCAATCCGTTCGCGAGATATGGGAGTTTGAAGTTAAGGAATGGTTGAGAAACCATCAAAATTTACGCAAGCCTGATACCAGAAACCAATAACTACTATGGCCTAGGCAAAAATACACATACCGCTGTAATAGGGCGAATTTCTGCTTTCAGATGCAACAGGAATTTCTCGAGTTCGTCAGTTCGTTTGCGAGATATGGGAGTTTGAAGTTAAGGAACGCTTGAGAAACCATCAAAATTTTCGCAAGTCTCATACTCGAAACCAATAACTACTATGGCCTAGGGCAAAAATACACATACCGTTGTAATCGGGCGAGTTTCTGCTTTCTGATGCAATAGCAGTTTCTCGTGTTCGTCAATCCGTTCGCGAGATATGGGAATTTGAGTTTAAGGAATGGTTGAGAAACCATCAAAATTTACGCAAGCCTGATACCAGAAACCAATAACTACAAAGGCCTAGCGCAAAAATACGCATACCGTTGTAATTGGGCGAGTTTCTACTTTCAGATGCAGCAGGAATTTCTCGAGTTCGTCATTCCGTTCGCGAGATATGGGAGTTTGAAATTAAGGAATGGTTGAGAAACAATCAAAATTTTCGCAAGTCTGATACACGAAACCAATAACTACTCTTGCCTAGGGCAAAAATACACATACCGTTGTAATCGGGCGAGTTTCTACTTTCAGATGCAATAGGAACATCTCGAGTTCGTCAATCCGTTCGCAAGATATGGGAGTTTGAAGTTAAGGAATGGTTGAGAAACCACCAAAACTTTCGCTGATCTGATACTCGAAACCAATAACTGGAATGGCCTAGGGGAAAAGTACACATACCGTTGAAATCGGGCGAGTTTCTGCTTTCAGATGCAATAGCAGTTTCTCGTGTTCGTCAATCCGTTCGCGAGATATGGGAATTTGAGTTTAAGGAATGGTTGAGAAACCATCAAAATTTACGCAAGCCTGATACCAGAAACCAATAACTACAAAGGCCTAGCGCAAAAATACGCATACCGTTGTAATTGGGCGAGTTTCTACTTTCAGATGCAGCAGGAATTTCTCGAGTTCGTCATACCGTTCGCGAGATATGGGAGTTTGAAATTAAGGAATGGTTGAGAAACAATCAAAATTTTCGCAAGTCTGATACACGAAACCAATAACTACTATGGCCTAGGGCAAAAATACACTTACCGTTGTAATCGGGCGAGTTTCTGCTTTCAGATGCAATAGGAATTTCTCGAGTTCGTCAATCTGTTCGCAAGATATGGGAGTTTGAAGTTAACGAATGGTTGAGAAACAATCAAAATTTTCGCAAGTCTGATACACGAAACCAATAACTACAAAGGCCTAGGGGAAAAATATACATACCTTTGTAATCGGGCGAGTTTCCACTTTCAGATGCAACAGGAATTTCTCGAGTTCGTCATTCCGTTCGCGAGATATGGGAGTTTGAAGTTATGGAATGGTTGAGAAACCATCAAAATTTTCGAAAGTCTGATACTCGAAACCAATAACTGGAATGGCCTAGGGGAAAAGTACACACACCATTGTAATCGGGCGAGTTCCTACTTTCAGATGCTACAGGAATGTCTCGAGTTCGTCAATCTGTTCGCGAGATATGGGAGTTTGAAGTTAAGGAATGGTTGAGAAACCATCAAAATTTTCGAAAGTCTGATACTCGAAACCAATAACTACTATGGCCTAGGGCAAAAATACACATACCGTTGTAATCGGGCGAGTTTCTGCTTTCAGATGCAACAGGAATTTCTCGTGTTCGTCAATCCGTTCGCGAGATATGGGAGTTTGAAGTTAAGGAATGGTTGAGAAACCATCAAAATTTACGCAAGCCTGATACCAGAAACCAATAACTACAAAGGCCTTGCGCAAAAATACGCATACCGTTGAAATCGGGCGAGTTTCTGCTTTCAGATGCAATAGCAGTTTCTCGTGTTCGTCAATCCGTTCGCGAGATATTGGAGTTTGAGGTTAAGGAATGGTTGAGAAACCATCAAAATTTACGCAAGCCTGATACCAGAAATCAATAACTACTATGGCCTAGGCAAAAATACACATACCGCTGTAATAGGGCGAATTTCTGCTTTCAGATGCAACAGGAATTTCTCGAGTTCGTCAGTTCGTTTGCGAGATATGGGAGTTTGAAGTTAAGGAACGCTTGAGAAACCATCAAAATTTTCGCAAGTCTCATACTCGAAACCAATAACTACTATGGCCTAGGGCAAAAATACACATACCGTTGTAATCGGGCGAGTTTCTGCTTTCAGATGCAATAGCAGTTTCTCGTGTTCGTCAATCCGTTCGCGAGATATGGGAATTTGAGTTTAAGGAATGGTTGAGAAACCATCAAAATTTACGCAAGCCTGATACCAGAAACCAATAACTACAAAGGCCTAGCGCAAAAATACGCATACCGTTGTAATTGGGCGAGTTTCTACTTTCAGATGCAGCAGGAATTTCTCGAGTTCGTCATTCCGTTCGCGAGATATGGGAGTTTGAAATTAAGGAATGGTTGAGAAACAATCAAAATTTTCGCAAGTCTGATACACGAAACCAATAACTACTCTTGCCTAGGGCAAAAATACACATACCGTTGTAATCGGGCGAGTTTCTACTTTCAGATGCAATAGGAACTTCTCGAGTTCGTCAATCCGTTCGCAAGATATGGGAGTTTGAAGTTAACGAATGGTTGAGAAACAATCAAAATTTTCGCAAGTCTGATGCACGAAACCAATAACTACTCTTGCCTAGGGCAAAAATACACATACCGTTGTAATCGGGCGAGTTTCTACTTTCAGATGCAATAGGAACTTCTCGAGTTCGTCAATCCGTTCGCAAGATATGGGAGTTTGAAGTTAAGGAATGGTTGAGAAACCACCAAAACTTTCGCTGATCTGATACTCGACACCAATAACTGGAATGGCCTAGGGGAAAAGTACACATACCGTTGAAATCGGGCGAGTTTCTGCTTTCAGATGCAATAGCAGTTTCTCGTGTTCGTCAATCCGTTCGCGAGATATGGGAATTTGAGTTTAAGGAATGGTTGAGAAACCATCAAAATTTACGCAAGCCTGATACCAGAAACCAATAACTACAAAGGCCTAGCGCAAAAATACGCATACCGTTGTAATTGGGCGAGTTTCTACTTTCAGATGCAGCAGGAATTTCTCGAGTTCGTCATACCGTTCGCGAGATATGGGAGTTTGAAATTAAGGAATGGTTGAGAAACAATCAAAATTTTCGCAAGTCTGATACACGAAACCAATAACTACTATGGCCTAGGGCAAAAATACACTTACCGTTGTAATCGGGCGAGTTTCTGCTTTCAGATGCAATAGGAATTTCTCGAGTTCGTCAATCCGTTCGCAAGATATGGGAGTTTGAAGTTAACGAATGGTTGAGAAACAATCAAAATTTTCGCAAGTCTGATACACGAAACCAATAACTACAAAGGCCTAGGGGAAAAATATACATACCTTTGTAATCGGGCGAGTTTCCACTTTCAGATGCAACAGGAATTTCTCGAGTTCGTCATTCCGTTCGCGAGATATGGGAGTTTGAAGTTATGGAATGTGTAGTTGCTCGTGGTAGATCTCGAGGATCTTTCGAGCATTGAATGTGTTTGCACGATGGGTGCCGACTATAGATGACTCGAAGGACCACCTTCCCGTTGGAAGGACTAACTGTTGTTGATCGTTGTCCACTAGGCTGGACCGATGGAGGTTGTAATGCCGCCTTCGAGGTCTCCGCCGCTTGCTGCTCTCACGTCCAGGGGGGTGTTGAGCGTTGTCCTCACACACGGCGCCTCACTGGATGCACAAGTCGGCCGCCGAACTTCCTCGAAGGTCCAAGATTCCGTGGAGGCTCGAGGGATTGCTGGTAATTCCCTCGAGGAGTGCAAGTTCTTTGTGGGAACTAACGCCGGAAGCTTCACACGTCAATCCGTGCGTTCAGGCCAAAACTCTAACCGTGATCTCTTAGCTGTACTCTGTACGCCTTGGTTGTAAGCCCTTGGCGATACTCTGTACACTCTAGTCGTCGACCCTTGGTTCTATTGTCTTGGTGGTATTCTGTGCAACTAATCTAAGATTTCTTGGGTCAGTGCAAACGTCGCCTCGGTTCGCCCTACTCCCTTGAATTAAGGGTGGGTGGCGACGAATGCCTGACCAATTACGACGGGTCCTAGTCCCGCCGAATCTAGGACATGCCCATCGCTATGGGGCTTAGGTGGGGGCGTCGCGACATAGACAGGGTGTCCAAACCCCTGCAGGCCTGGGCTGGAATTTTCCAGCATCCCGAATGACGCAACAAACGGCGCTAGGGCCTCGCGTGCCAGGCGATGCAGAGGGTCCCTGTCCAAGTGCCTGCAGTGTTTTATGACGGGAAATAGCCATCACTTGCTCCGTGCCTCGAGTCGAACAACAAATAAACTGACCCTCGGTGACAGGCCCGTGCCGTAGCCATGTGGACAATTTCTCTAACAAACTCGAAGCACGGTCCCGCCATAAACCGCAGCTGCAAGCCTCTACAGAATGGTTGAGAAACCATCAAAATTTTCGAAAGTCTGATACTCGAAACCAATAACTGGAATGGCCTAGGGGAAAAGTACACACACCATTGTAATCGGGCGAGTTCCTACTTTCAGGTGCTACAGGAATGTCTCGAGTTCGTCAATCTGTTCGCGAGATATGGGAGTTTGAAGTTAAGGAATGGTTGAGAAACCATCAAAATTTTCGAAAGTCTGATACTCGAAACCAATAACTACTATGGCCTAGGGCAAAAATACACATACCGCTGTAATCGGGCGAGTTTCTGCTTTCAGATGCAACAGGAATTTCTCGTGTTCGTCAATCCGTTCGCGAGATATGGGGGTTTGAAGTTAAGGAATGGTTGAGAAACCATCAAAATTTACGCAAGCCTGATACCAGAAACCAATAACTACAAAGGCCTTGCGCAAAAATACGCATACCGTTGAAATCGGGCGAGTTTCTGCTTTCAGATGCAATAGCAGTTTCTCGTGTTCGTCAATCCGTTCGCGAGATATTGGAGTTTGAGGTTAAGGAATGGTTGAGAAACCATCAAAATTTACGCAAGCCTGATACCAGAAATCAATAACTACTATGGCCTAGGCAAAAATACACATACCGCTGTAATAGGGCGAATTTCTGCTTTCAGATGCAACAGGAATTTCTCGAGTTCGTCAGTTCGTTTGCGAGATATGGGAGTTTGAAGTTAAGGAACGCTTGAGAAACCATCAAAATTTTCGCAAGTCTCATACTCGAAACCAATAACTACTATGGCCTAGGGCAAAAATACACATACCGTTGTAATCGGGCGAGTTTCTGCTTTCAGATGCAATAGCAGTTTCTCGTGTTCGTCAATCCGTTCGCGAGATATGGGAATTTGAGTTTAAGGAATAGTTGAGAAACCATCAAAATTTACGCAAGCCTGATACCAGAAACCAATAACTACAAAGGCCTAGCGCAAAAATACGCATACCGTTGTAATTGGGCGAGTTTCTACTTTCAGATGCAGCAGGAATTTCTCGAGTTCGTCATTCCGTTCGCGAGATATGGGAGTTTGAAATTAAGGAATGGTTGAGAAACAATCAAAATTTTCGCAAGTCTGATACACGAAACCAATAACTACTCTTGCCTAGGGCAAAAATACACATACCGTTGTAATCGGGCGAGTTTCTACTTTCAGATGCAATAGGAACTTCTCGAGTTCGTCAATCCGTTCGCAAGATATGGGAGTTTGAAGTTAACGAATGGTTGAGAAACAATCAAAATTTTCGCAAGTCTGATGCACGAAACCAATAACTACTCTTGCCTAGGGCAAAAATACACATACCGTTGTAATCGGGCGAGTTTCTACTTTCAGATGCAATAGGAACTTCTCGAGTTCGTCAATCCGTTCGCAAGATATGGGAGTTTGAAGTTAAGGAATGGTTGTGAAACCACCAAAACTTTCGCTGATCTGATACTCGAAACCAATAACTGGAATGGCCTAGGGGAAAAGTACACATACCGTTGAAATCGGGCGAGTTTCTGCTTTCAGATGCAATAGCAGTTTCTCGTGTTCGTCAATCCGTTCGCGAGATATCGGAATTTGAGTTTAAGGAATGGTTGAGAAACCATCAAAATTTACGCAAGCCTGATACCAGAAACCAATAACTACAAAGGCTTAGCGCAAAAATACGCATACCGTTGTAATTGGGCGAGTTTCTACTTTCAGATGCAGCAGGAATTTCTCGAGTTCGTCATACCGTTCGCGAGATATGGGAGTTTGAAATTAAGGAATGGTTGAGAAACAATCAAAATTTTCGCAAGTCTGATACACGAAACCAATAACTACTATGGCCTAGGGCAAAAATACACTTACCGTTGTAATCGGGCGAGTTTCTGCTTTCAGATGCAATAGGAATTTCTCGAGTTCGTCAATCCGTTCGCAAGATATGGGAGTTTGAAGTTAACGAATGGTTGAGAAACAATCAAAATTTTCGTAAGTCTGATACACGAAACCAATAACTACTCTTGCCTAGGGCAAAAATACACATACCGTTGTAATCGGGCGAGTTTCTGCTTTCAGATGCAATAGGAATTTCTCGAGTTCGTCAATCCGATCGCAAGGTATGGGAGTTTGAAGTTAAGGAATGGTTGAGAAACAATCAAAAATTTCGCTGGTCTGATACTCGAAACCAATAACTGGAATAGCCAAGGGGAAAAGTACACACACCATTGTAATGGGGCAAGTTTCTACTTTCAGATGCTACAGGAATGTCTCGAGTTCGTCAATCCGTTCGCGAGATATGGGAGTTTGAAGTTAAGGAATGGTTGAGAAACCATCAAAATTTTCGCAAGTCTGATACTCGAAACCAGTAACTACTATGGCCTAGGGCAAAAATACACATACCGTTGTAATCGGGCGAGTTTCTGCTTTCATATGCAACAGGAATTTCTCGAGTTCGTCAATCCGTTCGCGAGATATGGGAGTTTGCATTTAAGGAATGGTTGAGAAACCATCAAAATTTTCGCAAGTCTGATTCCGGAAACCAATAACTACAAAGGCCTAGGGGAAAAATACACATACCGTTGTAATCGGGCGAGTTTCTACTTTCAGATGCAACAGGAATTTCTCGAGTTCGTCAATCCGTTTGCGAGATATGGGAGTTTGAAGTTAAGGAATGGTTGAGAAACCATCAAAATTTTCGCTGGTCTGATACTCGAAACCAATAACTGGAATGGCCTAGGAGAAAAGTACACACACCAATGTAATGGGGCGAGTTTCTACTTTCAGATGCAACAGGAATATCTCGAGTTCGTCAATCCGTTCGCGAGATATGGGAGTTTGAAGTTAAGGAATGGTTGAGAAACCATCAAAATTTTCGCAAGTCTGATACTCGAAACCGATAACTACTATGGCCTAGGGGAAAAATACACATACCATTGTAATCGGCCGAGTTTCTGCTTTCAGATGCAACAGGAATTTCTCGAGTTCGTCAATTCGTTCGCGAGATATGGGAGTTTGAAGTTAAGGAATGGTTGGGCAACCATCAAAATTTTCGCGTCTGATTCCCGAAACCAATAACTACAAAGGCCTAGGGGAAAAATACACATACCGTTGTAATCGGGCTAGTTTCTACTTTCAGATGCAACAGGAATTTCTCGAGTTCGTCAATCCGTTCGCAAGATATGGGAGTTTGAAATTAAGGAATTGTTGAGAAACCATCAAAAATTTCGCTGGTCTGATACTCGAAATCAATAACTGGAATAGCCTAGGGGTAAAGTACACACACCATTGTAATGGGGCAAGTTTCTACTTTCAGATGCAACAGGAATGTCTCGAGTTCGTCAATCCGTTCGCAAGATATGGGAGTTTGAAGTTAAGGAATGGTTGAGAAACAATCAAAATTTTCGCAAGTCTGATACTCGAAACCAATAACTACTATGGCCTAGGGCAAAAATGCACATACAGTTGTAATCTGGCGAGTTTCTGCTTTCAGATGCGATAGGAATTTCTCGAGTTCATCAATCCGATCGCAAGATATGGGAGTTTGAAGTTAAGGAATGGTTGAGAAACAATAAAAAATTTCGCAGGTCTGATACTCGAAACCAATAACTGGAATAGCTAAGGGGAAAAGTACACACACCATTGTAATGGGGCGAGTTTCTACTTTCAGATGCTACAGGAATGTCTCGAGTTCGTCAATCCATTCGCGAGATATGGGAGTTTGAAGTTAAGGAATGGTTGAGAAACCATCAAAATTTTCACAAGTCTGATACTCGAAATCAATAACTGGAATAGCCTAGGGGAAAAGTACACATACCCTTGAAATCGGGCGAGTTTCTGCTTTCAGATGCAATAGGAGTTTCTCGTGTTCGTCAATCCGTTCGCGAGATATGGGAGTTTGAATTAAGGAATGGTTGAGAAACCATCAAAATTTACGCGATCCTGATACCAGAAACCAATAACTACAAAGGCCTAGGGCAAAAATACACACACCATTGTAATCGGGCGAGTTTCTACTTTCAGATGCAACTGGAATTTCTCGCGTTCGTCATTCCGTTCGCGAGATATGAGAGTTCGAAGTTAAGGAATGGTTGAGAAACCATCAAAATTTTCGCATGTCTGATACTCGAAACCAATAACTACTATGGCCTAGGGGAAAAGTACACACACCATTGTAATGGGGCGAGTTTCTACTTTCAGATGCTACAGGAATGTCTCGAGTTCGTCAATCCGTTCGCGAGATATGGGAGTTTGAAGTTAAGGAATGGTTGAGAAACAATCAAAATTTTCGCAAGTCTGATACTCGAAACCAATAACTACTATGGCCTAGGGCAAAAATACACATACCGTTGCAATCGGGCGAGTTTCTGCTTTCAGATGCAATAGGAATTTCTCGAGTTCGTCAATCCGTTCGCAACATATGGGAGTTTGAAGTTAAGGAATGGTTGAGAAACCATCAAAAATTTCGCTGGTCTGATACTCGAAATCAATAACTGGAATAGCCTAGGGGAAAAGTACACACACCATTGTAATGGGGCAAGTTTCTACTTTCAGATGCAACAGGAATGTCTCGAGTTCGTCAATCCGTTCGCGAGATATGGGAGTTTGAAGTTAAGGAATGGTTGAGAAACCATCAAAATTTTCACAAGTCTGATACTCGAAACCAATAACTACTATGGCCTAGGGCAAAAATACACATACCGTTGTAATCGGGCGAGTTTCTGCTTTCAGATGCAATAGGAATTTCTCGAGTTCGTCAATCCGTAAGCGTGATATGGGAGTTTGAAATTAAGGTATGGTTGAGAAACCATCAAAATTTTCGCATGTCTGATACTCGAAACCAATAACTACTATGGCCTAGGGGAAAAGTACAAACACCATTGTAATGGGGCGAGTTTCTACTTTCAGATGCAACACGAATTTCTCGAGTTCGTCAATCCGTTCGCGAGATATGGGAGTTTGAAGTTAAGGAATAGTTGAGAGACCATCAAAATTTTCGCAAGTCTGATACTCGAAACCAATAACTACTATGGCCTAGGGGAAAAGTACACACACCGTTGAAATCGGGCGAGTTTCTACTTTCAGATGCAACTGGAATTTCTCGAGTTCGTTAATCCGTTCGCGAGATGTGGGAGTTTGAAGTTAAGGAATGGTTGAGAAACCATCAAAATTTTCGCTGATCTGATACTCGAAACCAGTAACTGGAATGGCCTAGGGGAAAAGTACACATACCCTTGAAATCGGGCAAGTTTCTGCTTTCAGATGCAATAGGAGTTTCTCGTGTTCGTCATTCCGTAAGCGTGATATGGGAGTTTGAAGTTAAGGAATGGTTGAGAAACCATCAAAATTTTCGCAAGTCTGATACTCGAAACCAATATCTACTATGGCCTAGGGCAGAAATACACATACCGTTGTAATCGGGCGAGTTTCTGCTTTCAGAAGCAATAGGAATTTCTCGAGTTCGTCAATCCGTTCGCAACATATGGGAGTTTGAAGTTAAGGAATGGTTGAGAAACCATCAAAAATTTCGCTGGTCTGATACTCGAAATCAATAACTGGAATAGCCTAGGGGAAAAGTACACACACCATTGTAATGGGGCAAGTTTCTACTTTCAGATGCAACAGGAATGTCTCGAGTTCGTCAATCCGTTCGCGAGATATGGGAGTTTGAAGTTAAGGAATGGTTGAGAAACCATCAAAATTTTCACAAGTCTGATACTCGAAACCAATAACTACTATGGCCTAGGGCAAAAATACACACACCATTGTAATCGGGCGAGTTTCTACTTTCAGATGCA
This sequence comes from Ptiloglossa arizonensis, assembly GCF_051014685.1. Classification (NCBI taxonomy): domain Eukaryota; kingdom Metazoa; phylum Arthropoda; class Insecta; order Hymenoptera; family Colletidae; genus Ptiloglossa; species Ptiloglossa arizonensis. The sequence continues at coordinate 1,629,971 of NW_027478385.1, forward strand.
ACTGGAATTTCTCGCGTTCGTCATTCCGTTCGCGAGATATGAGAGTTCGAAGTTAAGGAATGGTTGAGAAACCACCAAAATTTTCGCTGATTTGATACTCGAAACCAATAACTGGAATGGCCTAGGGGAAACGTACACATACCGTTGAAATCGGGCGAGTTTCTGCTTTCAGATGCAATAGGAATTTCTCGAGTTCGTCATTCCGTAAGCGTGATATGGGAGTTTGAAGTTAAGGAATGGTTGAGAAACCATCAAAATTTTCGCAAGTCTGATACTCGAAACCAATATCTACTATGGCCTAGGGCAAAAATACACATACCGTTGTAATCGGGCGAGTTTCTGCTTTCAGAAGCAATAGGAATTTCTCGAGTTCGTCAATCCGATCGCAAGATATGGGAGTTTGAAGTTAAGGAATGGTTGAGAAACAATAAAAAATTTCGCTGGTCTGATACTCGAAACCAATAACTGGAATAGCCAAGGAGAAAAGTACACACACCATTGTAATGGGGCGAGTTTCTACTTTCAGATGCTACAGGAATGTCTCGAGTTCGTCAATCCGTTCGCGAGATATGGGAGTTTGAAGTTAAGGAATGGTTGAGAAACCATCAAAATTTTCGCAAGTCTGATTCCCGAAACCAATAACTACAAAGGCCTAGGGGAAAAATACACATACCGTTGTAATCGGGCGAGTTTCTACTTTCAGATGCAACAGGAATTTCTCGCGTTCGTCAATCCGTTTGCGAGATATGGGAGTTTGAAGTTAAGGAATGGTTGAGAATCAATCAAAATTTTCGCAAGTCTGATACTCGAAACCAATAACTACTATGGCCTAGGGCAAAAATACACATACCGTTGCAATCGGGCGAGTTTCTGCTTTCAGATGCAATAGGAATTTCTCGAGTTCGTCAATCCGTTCGCAAGATATGGGAGTTTGAAGTTAAGGAATGGTTGAGAAACCATCAAAAATTTCGATGGTCTGATACTCGAAATCAATAACTGGAATAGCCTAGGGGAAAAGTACACACACCATTGTAATGGGGCAAGTTTCTACTTTCAGATGCAACAGGAATGTCTCGAGTTCGTCAATCCGTTCGCGAGATGTGGGAGTTTGAAGTTAAGGAATTGTTGAGAAACCATCAAAATTTTCAGAAGTCTGATACTCGAAACCAATAACTACTATGGCCTAGGGCAAAAATACTCATACCGTTGTAATCGGGCGAGTTTCTGCTTTCAGATGCAATAGGAATTTCTCGAGTTCGTCAATCCGTAAGCGTGATATGGGAGTTTGAAGTTAAGGAATGGTTGAGAAACCATCAAAATTTTCGCATGTCTGATACTCGAAACCAATAACTACTATGGCCTAGGGGAAAAGTACAAACACCATTGTAATGGGGCGAGTTTCTACTTTCAGATGCAACAGGAATTTCTCGAGTTCGTCAATCCGTTCGCGAGATATGGTAGTTTGAAATTAAGGAATAGTTGAGAGACCATCAAAATTTTCGCAAGTCTGATACTTGAAACCAATAACTACTATGGCCTAGGGGAAAAGTACACACACCGTTGAAATCGGGCGAGTTTCTACTTTCAGATGCAACAGGAATTTCTCGAGTTCGTTAATCCGTTCGCGAGATGTGGGAGTTTGAAGTTAAGGAATGGTTGAGAAACCATCAAAATTTTCGCTGATCTGATACTCGAAACCAATAACTGGAATGGCCTGGGAGAAAAGTACACATACCCTTGAAATCGGGCGAGTTTCTGATTTCAGATGCAAAAGGAATTTCTCGAGTTCGTCATTCCGTAAGCGTGATATGGGAGTTTGAAGTTAAGGAATGGTTGAGAAACCACCAAAATTTTCGCAAGTCTGATACTCGAAACCAATAACTACTATGGCCTAGGGGAAAAGTACACACACCGTTGAAATCGGGCAAGTTTCTGCTTTCAGATGCAATAGGAGTTTCTCGTGTTCGTCAATCCGTTCGCGAGATATGGGAGTTTGAATTAAGGAATGGTTGAGAACCCATCAAAATTTACGCGATCCTGATACCAGAAACCAATAACTACAAAGGCCTAGGGCAAAAATACACACACCATTGTAATCGGGCGAGTTTCTACTTTCAGATGCAACTGGAATTTCTCGCGTTCGTCATTCCGTTCGCGAGATATGAGAGTTCGAAGTTAAGGAATGGTTGAGAAACCACCAAAATTTTCGCTGATTTGATACTCGAAACCAATAACTGGAATGGCCTAGGGGAAACGTACACATACCGTTGAAATCGGGCGAGTTTCTGCTTTCAGATGCAATAGGAATTTCTCGAGTTCGTCATTCCGTAAGCGTGATATGGGAGTTTGAAGTTAAGGAATGGTTGAGAAACCATCAAAATTTTCGCATGTCTGATGCTCGAAACCAATAACTACTATGGCCCAGGGCAAAATTGCACATACCGTTGTAATCGGGCGAGTTTCTGATTTCAGATGCAATAGGAATTTCTCGAGTTCGTCAATCCGCAAGCGTGATATGGGAGTTTGAAGTTAAGGAATGGTTGAGAAACGATCAAAATTTTCGCACGTCTGATACTCGAAACCAATAACTGGAATGGCCTAGGGGAAAAGTACACAAACTAATGTTATGGGGCGAGTTTCTACTTTCAGATTCAACAGGAATTTCTCGAGATCGTCAATCCGATCGCAAGATATGGGAGTTTGAAGTTAAGGAATGGTTGAGAAACAATAAAAAATTTCGCTGGTCTGATACTCGAAACCAATAACTGGAATAGCCAAGGGGAAAAGTACACACACCATTGTAATGGGGCGAGTTTCTACTTTCAGATGCTACAGGAATGTCTCGAGTTCGTCAATCCGTTCGCGAGATATGGGAGTTTGAAGTTAAGGAATGGTTGAGAAACCATCAAAATTTTCACAAGTCTGATACTCGAAACCAATAACTACTATGGCCTAGGGCAAAAATACACATACCGTTGTAATCGGGCGAGTTTCTGCTTTCAGATGCAATAGGAATTTCTCGAGTTCGTTAATCCGTTCGCGAGATATGGGAGTTTGAATTAAGGAATGGTTGAGAAACCATCAAAATTTACGCGATCCTGATACCAGAAACCAATAACTACAAAGGCCTAGGGCAAAAATACACACACCATTGTAATCGGGCGAGTTTCTACTTTCAGATGCAACTGGAATTTTTCTCGTTCGTCATTCCGTTCGCGAGATATGGGAGTTCGAAGTTAAGGAATGGTTGAGAAACCACCAAAATTTTCGCTGATTTGATACTCGAAACCAATAACTGGAATGGCCTAGGGGAACGTACACATACCGTTGAAATCGGGCGAATTTCTGCTTTCAGATGCAATAGGAATTTCTCGAGTTCGTCATTCCGTAAGCGTGATATGGGAGTTTGAAGTTGAGGAATGGTTGAGAAACCATCAAAATTTTCGCAAGCCTCATACCCGAAACCAATAACTACAAAGGCCGAGGGGAAAAATACACACACCGTTGTAATCGGGCGAGTTTCTGCTTTCAGATGCAATAGGAATTTCTCGAGTTCGTCAATCCGTAAGCGTGGTATGGGAGTTTGAAATTAAGGAATGGATGAGAAACCATCAAAATTTTCGCATGTCTGATACTCGAAACCAATAACTACTATGGCCTAGGGGAAAAGTACACACACCATTGTAATGGGGCGAGTTTCTACTTTCAGATGCAACAGGAATTTCTCGAGTTCGTCAATCCGTTCGCGAGATATGGGGCTTTGAAATTAAGGAATAGTTGAGAGACCATCAAAATTTTCGCAAGTCTGATACTCGAAACCAATAACTACTATGGCCTAGGGGAAAAGTACACACACCGTTGAAATCGGGCGAGTTTCTACTTTCAGATGCAACAGGAATTTCTCGAGTTCGTTAATCCGTTCGCGAGATATGGGAGTTTGAAGTTAAGGAATGGTTGAGAAACCATCAAAATTTTCGCTGATCTGATACTCGAAACCAATAACTGGAATGTCCTAGGGGAAAAGTACACATACCCTTGAAATCGGGCGAGTTTCTGCTTTCAGATGCAATAGGAGTTTCTCGTGTTCGTCAATCCGTTCGCGAGATATGGGAGTTTGAATTAAGGAATGGTTGAGAAACCATCAAAATTTACGCGATCCTGATACCAGAAACCAATAACTACAAAGGCCTAGGGCAAAAATACACACACCATTGTAATCGGGCGAGTTTCTACTTTCAGATGCAACTGGAATTTCTCGCGTTCGTCATTCCGTTCGCGAGATATGGGAGTTCGAAGTTAAGGAATGGTTGAGAAACCACCAAAATTTTCGCTGATTTGATACTCGAAACCAATAACTGGAATGGCCTAGGGGAAACGTACACATACCGTTGAAATCGGGCGAGTTTCTGCTTTCAGATGCAATAGGAATTTCTCGAGTTCGTCATTCCGTAAGCGTGATATGGGAGTTTGAAATTAAGGAATGGTTGAGAAACCATCAAAATTTTCGCATGTATGATACTCGAAACCAATAATTACTATGGCCTAGGGGAAAAGTACACACACCATTGTAATGGGGCGAGTTTCTACTTTCAGATGCAACAGGAATTTCTCGAGTTCGTCAATCCGTTCGCGAGATATGGGAGTTTGAAATTAAGGAATAGTTGAGAGACCATCAAAATTTTCGCAAGTCTGATACTCGAAACCAATAACTACTATGGCCTAGGGGAAAAGTACACACACCGTTGAAATCGGGCGAGTTTCTACTTTCAGATGCAACAGGAATTTCTCGAGTTCGTTAATCCTTTCGCGAGATATGGGAGTTTGAAGTTAAGGAATGGTTGAGAAACCATCAAAATTTTCGCATGTCTGATACTCGAAACCAATAACTACTATGGCCCAGGGCAAAATTACACATACCGTTGTAATCGGGCGAGTTTCTGGTTTCAGATGCAAAAGGAATTTCTCGAGTTCGTCAATTCGTTCGCGAGATATGGGAGTTCGAAGGTAAGGAATGGTTGAGAAACCATCAAAATTTTCGCAAGCCTCATACCCGAAAGCAATAACTACAAAGGCCGAGGGGAAAAATACACACACCGTTGTAATCGGCCGAGTTTCTACTTTCAGATGCAACAGGAATGTCTCGAGTTCGTCAATCCGTTCGCGAGATATGGGAGTTTGAAGTTAAGGAATGGTTGAGAAACAATCAAAAATTTCGCTGGTCTGATACTCAAAACCAATAACTGGAATAGCCTAGGGGAAAAGTACACACACCATTGTAATGGGGCGAGTTTCTACTTTCAGATGCTACAGGAATGTCTCGAGTTCGTCAATCCGTTCGCGAGATATGGGAGTTTGAAGTTAAGGAATGGTTGAGAAACCATCAAAATTTTCGGCGGTCTGATACTTGAAACCAATAACTACTATGGCCTAGGGGAAAAGTACACATACCATTGTAATCGGGCGAGTTTCTGCTTTCAGATGCAATAGGAATTTCTCGTGTTCGTCAATCCGTTCGCGAGATATGGGAGTTTGAAGTTAAGGAATGGTTGAGAAACAATCAAAAATTTCGCTGGTCTGATACTCGAAACCAATAACTGGAATAGCCTAGGGGAGAAGTACACACACCATTGTAATGGGGCGAGTTTCTACTTTCAGATGCTACAGGAATGTCTCGAGTTCGTCAATCCGTTCGCGAGATATGGGAGTTTGAAGTTAAGGAATGGTTGAGAAACCATCAAAATTTCGCAAGTCTGATACTCGAAACCAATAACTACTATGGCCTAGGGCAAAAATACACATACCGTTGTAATCGGGCGAGTTTCTGCTTTCAGATGCAACAGGAATTTCTCGAGTTCGTCAATCCGTTCGCGAGATATGGGAGTTTGCAGTTAAGGAATGGTTGAGAAACCATCAAAATTTTCGCAAGTCTGATTCCCGAAACCAATAACTACAGAGGCCTAGGGCAAAAATACACATACCGTTGTAATCGGGCGAGTTTCTGCATTCAGATGCAATAGGAATTTCTCGAGTTCGTCAATCCGTAAGCGTGATATGGGAGTTTGAAGTTAAGGAATGGTTGAGAAACCATCAAAATTTTCGCATGTCTGATACTCGAAACCAATAACTACTATGGCCTAGGGGAGAAGTACAAACACCATTGTAATGGGGCGAGTTTCTACTTTCAGATGCAACAGGAATTTCTCGAGTTCGTCAATCCGTTCGCGAGATATGGGAGTTTGAAATTAAGGAATAGTTGAGAGACCATCAAAATTTTCGCAAGTCTGATACTCGAAACCAATAACTACTATGGCCTAGGGGAAAAGTACACACACCGTTGAAATCGGGCGAGTTTCTACTTTCAGATGCAACAGGAATTTCTCGAGTTCGTTAATCCGTTCGCGAGATGTGGGAGTTTGAAGTTAAGGAATGGTTGAGAAACCATCAAAATTTTCGCTGATCTGATACTCGAAACCAATAACTGGAATGGCCTAGGGGAAAAGTACACATACCCTTGAAATCGGGCGAGTTTCTGCTTTCAGATGCAATAGGAGTTTCTCGTGTTCGTCAATCCGTTCGCGAGATATGGGAGTTTGAATTAAGGAATGGTTGAGAAACCATCAAAATTTACGCGATCCTGATACCAGAAACCAATAACTACAAAGGCCTAGGGCAAAAATACACACACCATTGTAATCGGGCGAGTTTCTACTTTCAGATGCAACTGGAATTTCTCGCGTTCGTCATTCCGTTCGCAAGATATGAGAGTTCGAAGTTAAGGAATGGTTGAGAAACCAACAAAATTTTCGCTGATTTGATACTCGAAACCAATAACTGGAATGGCCTAGGGGAAACGTACACATACCGTTGAAATCGGGCGAGTTTCTGCTTTCAGATGCAATAGGAATTTCTCGAGTTCGTCATTCCGTAAGCGTGATATGGGAGTTTGAAGTTAAGGAATGGTTGAGAAACCATCAAAATTTTCGCATGTCTGATGCTCGAATCCAATAACTACTATGGCCCAGGGCAAAATTACACATACCGTTGTAATCGGGTGAGTTTCTGATATCAGATGCAAAAGGAATTTCTCGAGTTCGTCAATTTGTTCGCGAGATATGGGAGTTCGAAGGTAAGGAATGGTTGAGAAACCATCATAATTTTCGCAAGCCTCATACCCGAAACCAATAACTACAAAGGCCGAGGGGAAAAATACACACACCGTTGTAATCGGGCGAGTTTCTACTTTCAGATGCAACAGGAATGTCTCGAGTTCGTCAATCCGTTCGCGAGATATGGGAGTTTGAAATTAAGGAATGGTTGAGAAACCATCAAAATTTTCGCCGGTCTGATACTCGAAACCAAAACTGTAATGGCCTAGGGGAAAAGTACACATACCGTTATAATCGGGCGAGTTTCTACTTTCAGATGCAACAGGAATTTCTCGAGTTCGTCAATTCGTTCGCGAGATATGGAAGTTTGAAGTTAAGGAATGGTTTAGAAACCATCAAAATTTTCGCTGATCTGATACTCGAAACCAATAACTGGAATGGCCTAGGGGAAAAGTACACACACCCTTGAAATCGGGCGAGTTTCTGCTTTCAGATGCAATAGGAGTTTCTCGTGTTCGTCGATCCGTTCGCGAGATATGGGAGTTTGAATTAAGGAATGGTTGAGAAACCATCAAAATTTACGCGATCCTGATACCAGAAACCAATAACTACAAAGGCCTAGGGCAAAAATACACACACCATTGTAATCGGGCGAGTTTCTACTTTCAGATGCAACAGGAATTTCTCGAGTTCGTCAATCCGTTCGCGAGATATGGGAGTTTGAAATTAAGGAATGGTTGAGAAACCATCAAAATTTTCGCTGATCTGATACTCGAAACCAATAACTGGAATGTCCTAGGGGAAAAGTACACATACCCTTGAAATCGGGCGAGTTTCTGCTTTCAGATGCAATAGGAGTTTCTCGTGTTCGTCGATCCGTTCGCGAGATATGGGAGTTTGAATTAAGGAATGGTTGAGAAACCATCAAAATTTACGCGATCCTGATACCAGAAACCAATAACTATAAAGGCCTAGGGCAAAAATACACACACCATTGTAATCGGGCGAGTTTCTACTTTCAGATGCAACTGGAATTTCTCGCGTTCGTCATTCCGTTCGCGAGAAATGGGAGTTCGAAGTTAAGGAATGGTTGAGAAACCACCAAAATTTTCGCTGATTTGATACTCGAAACCAATAACTGGAATGGCCTAGGGGAAACGTACACATACCGTTGAAATCGGGCGAGTTTCTGCTTTCAGATGCAATAGGAATTTCTCGAGTTCGTTATTCCGTAAGCGTGATATGGGAGTTTGAAGTTAAGGAATGGTTGAGAAACCATCAAAATTTTCGCATGTCTGATACTCGAAACCAATAACTACAATGGCATAGGGGAAAAATACACATACCGTTGTAATCGGGCGAGTTTCTACTTTCAGATGCAACCGAAATTTCTCGAGCTCGTCAATCCGTTCGCGAGATATGGGAGTTTGAAGTTAAGGAACGCTTTAGAAACCATCAAAATTTTCGCATGTCTGATGCTCGAATCCAATAACTACTATGGCCCAGGGCAAAATTACACATACCGTTGTAATCGGGTGAGTTTCTGATATCAGATGCAAAAGGAATTTCTCGAGTTCGTCAATTTGTTCGCGAGATATGGGAGTTCGAAGGTAAGGAATGGTTGAGAAACCATCATGATTTTCGCAAGCCTCATACCCGAAACCAATAACTACAAAGGCCGAGGGGAAAAATACACACACCGTTGTAATCGGGCGAGTTTCTACTTTCAGATGCAACAGGAATGTCTCGAGTTCGTCAATCCGTTCGCGAGATATGGGAGTTTGAAATTAAGGAATGGTTGAGAAACCATCAAAATTTTCGCCGGTCTGATACTCGAAACCAAAACTGGAATGGCCTAGGGGAAAAGTACACATACCGTTATAATCGGGCGAGTTTCTACTTTCAGATGCAACAGGAATTTCTCGAGTTCGTCAATTCGTTCGCGAGATATGGAAGTTTGAAGTTAAGGAATGGTTTAGAAACCATCAAAATTTTCGCTGATCTGATACTCGAAACCAATAACTGGAATGGCCTAGGGGAAAAGTACACACACCCTTGAAATCGGGCGAGTTTCTGCTTTCAGATGCAATAGGAGTTTCTCGTGTTCGTCGATCCGTTCGCGAGATATGGGAGTTTGAATTAAGGAATGGTTGAGAAACCATCAAAATTTACGCGATCCTGATACCAGAAACCAATAACTACAAAGGCCTAGGGCAAAAATACACACACCATTGTAATCGGGCGAGTTTCTACTTTCAGATGCAACAGGAATTTCTCGAGTTCGTCAATCCGTTCGCGAGATATGGGAGTTTGAAAGTAAGGAATGGTTGAGAAACCATCAAAATTTTCGCTGATCTGATACTCGAAACCCATAACTGGAATGTCCTAGGGGAAAAGTACACATACCCTTGAAATCGGGCGAGTTTCTGCTTTCAGATGCAATAGGAGTTTCTCGTGTTCGTCGATCCGTTCGCGAGATATGGGAGTTTGAAGTTAAGGAATGGTTGAGAAACAATCAAAAATTTCGCTGGTCTGATACTCAAAACCAATAACTGGAATAGCCTATGGGAAAAGTACACACACCATTGTAATGGGGCGAGTTTCTACTTTCAGATGCTACAGGAATGTCTCGAGTTCGTCAATCCGTTCGCGAGATATGGGAGTTTGAAGTTAAGGAATGGTTGAGAAACCATCAAAATTTTCGGCGTTCTGATACTCGAAACCAATAACTACTATGGCCTAGGGGAAAAGTACACATACCATTGTAATCGGGCGAGTTTCTGCTTTCAGATGCAATAGGAATTTCTCGTGTTCGTCAATCCGATCGCGAGATATGGGAGTTTGAAGTTAAGGAATGGTTGAGAAACAATCAAAAATTTCGCTGGTCTGATACTCGAAACCAATAACTGGAATAGCCTAGGGGAGAAGTACACACACCATTGTAATGGGGCGAGTTTCTACTTTCAGATGCTACAGGAATGTCTCGGGTTCGTCAATCCGTTCGCGAGATATGGGAGTTTGAAGTTAAGGAATGGTTGAGAAACCATCAAAATTTTCGCAAGTCTGATACTCGAAACCAATAACTACTATGGCCTAGGGCAAAAATACACATACCGTTGTAATCGGGCGAGTTTCTACTTTCAGATGCAACAGGAATTTCTCGAGTTCGTCAATCCGTTTGCGAGATATGGGAGTTTGAAGTTAAGGAATGGTTGAGAAACCATCAAAATTTTCGCTGATCTGATACTCGGAACCAATAACTGGAATGGCCTAGTGGAAAAGTACACATACCGTTGAAATCGGGCGAGTTTCTGCTTTCAGATGCAATAGGAATTTCTCGTGTTCGTCAATCCGTTCGCGAGATATGGGAGTTTGAAGTTAAGGAACGCTTGAGAAACCATCAAAATTCTCGCAAGTCTGATACGCGAAACCAATATCTACTATGGCCTAGGGCAAAAGTACACATACCGTTGCAATCGGGCGAGTTTCTGCTTTCAGATGCAATAGGAATTTCTCGAGTTCGTCAATCAGCAAGCGTGATATGGGAGTTTGAAGTTAAGGAACGCTTGAGAAACCATCAAAGTTTTCGCAAGTCTGATACTCGAAACCAATAACTACTATGGCCTAGGGCAAAAATACACATACCGTTGTAATCGGTCGAGTTTCTGCTTTCAGATGCAATAGGAATTTCTCGAGTTCGTCAATCCGCAAGCGTGATATTGGAGTTTGAAGTTAAGGAATGTTTGAGAAACCATCAAAATTTTCGCAATTCTGATACTCGAAACCAATAACTACTATGGCCTAGGGGAAAAGTACACACACAACTGTAATCGGGCGAGTTTCTACTTTCAGATTCAACAGGAATTTCTCGAGTTCTTCAATCGGTTCGCGAGATATGGGAGTTAGAAATTAAGGAATGGTTGAGAAACTATCAAAATTTTCGCAAGTCTGATACTCGAAACCAATAACTACTATGGCCTAGGGGAAAAGTACACACACCATTGTAATCGGGCGAGTTTCTACTTTCAGATGCAACCGGAAATTCTCGCGTTCGTAATTCCGTTCGCGAGATATGGGAGTTTGAAGTTAAGGAATGGTTGAGAAACCACCAAAATTTTCGCTGATTTGATACTCGAAACCAATAACTGGAATGGCCTAGGGGAAACGTACACATACCGTTGAAATCGGGCGAGTTTCTGCTTTCAGATGCAATACGAATTTCTCGAGTTCGTCATTCCGTAAGCGTGATATGGGAGTTTGAAGTTAAGGAATGGTTGAGAAACCATCAAAATTTTCGCAAGTCTGATACTCGAAACCAATAACTACTATGGCCTAGGGCAAAAATACACATACCGTTGTAATCGGGCGAGTTTCTACTTTCAGATGCAACAGGAATTTCTCGAGTTCGTCAATCCGTTCGCGAGATATGGGAGTTTGAAGTTAAGGAACGCTTGAGAAACCATCAAAATTTTCGCAAGTTGGATACTCGAAACCAATAACTGGAATGGCCGAAGGGGAAAAATACACATACCGTTGTAATGGGGCGAGATTCTGCTTTCAGATGCAACTGGAATTTCTCGAGCTCGTCAATCCGTTCGCGAGATATGGGAGTTTGAAGTTAAGGAATGGTTGAGAAACCATCAAAATTGTCGTAAGTCTGATACTCGAAACCAATAACTACTATGGCCTAAGGCAAAAATACACATACCGTCGTAATGGGGCGAGATTCTGCTTTCAGATGCAAAAGGAATTTCTCGAGTTCGTCAATCTGTTCGCGAGATATGGGAGTTTGAAGTTATGGAATGGTTGAGAAACCATCAAAATTTTCGCAAGTCTGATACTCGAAACCAATAACTACTGTGGCCTAGGGCAAAAATACACATACCGTTGTAATCGGGCGAGATCTGCTTTCAGATGCAACAGGAATTTCTCGAGTTCGTCATCCGTTCGCGAGATATGGGAGTTTGAAGTTAAGGAATGTTTGAGAAACCATCAAAATTTTCGCAAGTCGGATACTGGAAACCAATAACTGGAATGGCCTAGGGGAAAAGTACACACACCATTGTAATCGGGCGAGTTTCTACTTTCAGATACAACAGGAATTTCTCGAGTTCGTCAATCCGTTCGCCAGATATGGGAGTTTGAAGTTAAGGAATGGTTGAGAAACCATCAAAATTTTCGTAAGTCTGATACTCGAAACCAATAACTACTATGGCCTAAGGCAAAAATACACATACCGTTGTAATCGGGCGAGTTTCTGCTTTCAGATGGAAAAGGAATTTCTCGAGTTCGTCAATCTGTTCGCGAGATATGGGAGTTTGAAGTTAAGGAATGATTGAGAAACCATCAAAATTTTCGTAAGTCTGATACTCGAAACCAATAACTGGAATGGCCGAAGGGGAAAAATACACATACCGTTGTAATGGGGCGAGATTCTGCTTTCAGATGCAACAGGAATTTCTCGAGTTCGTCAATCCGTTCGCGAGATGTGGGAGTTTGAAGTTAAGGCATAGTTGAGAAACCATCAAAATTTTCGCAAGTCTGATACTCGACACCAATAACTACATTGGCCTAGGGCAAAAATACACATACCATTGTAATCGGGCGAGGTTCTGCTTTCAGATGCAACAGGAATTTCTCGAGTTCGTCAATCCGTTCGCGAGATGTGGGAGTTTGAAGTTAAGGCATGGTTGAGAAACCATCAAAATTTTCGCAAGTCCGATACTCGACACCAATAACTACATTGGCCTAGGGCAAAAATACACATACCGTTGTATTCGGGCGAGTTTCTGCTTTCAGATGCAACAGGAATTTCTCGAGTTCGTCAATCCGTTCGCGAGATATGGGAGTTTGAAGTTAAGGAATGGTTGAGAAACCATCAAAATTTTCGTAAGTCTGATACTCGAAACCAATAACTACTATGGCCTAAGGCAAAAATACACATAACGTTGTAATCGGGCGAGTTTCTGCTTTCAGATGCAAAAGGAATTTCTCGAGTTCGTCAATCTGTTCGCGAGATATGGGAGTTTGAAGTTATGGAATGGTTGAGAAACCATCAAAATTTTCGCAAGTCTGATACTCGAAACCAATAACTGGAATGGCTTAGGGGAAAAGTACACACACCATTGTAATCGGGCGAGTTTCTACTTTCAGATGCAACAGGAATTTCTCGAGTTCGTCAATGCGTTCGCGAGATATGGGAGTTTGAAGTTAAGGAATGGTTGAGAAACCATCAAAATTTTCGCAAGTTGGATACTCGAAACCAATAACTGGAACGGCTTAGGGGAAAAGTACACACACCATTGTAATCGAGTGAGTTTCTACTTTCAGATGCAACAGGAATTTCTCGATTTCGTCAATCCGTTCGCGAGGTATGGGAGTTTGAAGTTAAGGAATGGTTGAGAAACCATCAAAATTTTCGTAAGTCTGACGCTCGAAACCAATAACTACTATGGCCTAAGGCAAAAATACACATACCGTTGTAATGGGGCGAGATTCTGCTTTCAGATGCAACAGGAATTTCTCGAGTTCGTCAATCCGTTCGCGAGATGTGGGAGTTTGAAGTTAAGGCATGGTTGAGAAACCATCAAAATTTTCGCAAGTCCGATACTCGACACCAATAACTACATTGGCCTAGGGCAAAAATACACATACCGTTGTATTCGGGCGAGTTTCTGCTTTCAGATGCAACCGGAATTTCTCGAGTTCGTCAATCCGTTCGCGAGATATGGGAGTTTGAAGTTAAGGAATGGTTGAGAAACCATCAAAATTTTCGTAAGTCTGATACTCGAAACCAATAACTACTATGGCCTAAGGCAAAAATACACATACCGTTGTAATGGGGCGAGATTCTGCTTTCAGATGCAACAGGAATTTCTCGAGTTCGTCAATCTGTTCGCGAGATATGGGAGTTTGAATTTATGGAATGGTTGAGAAACCATCAAAATTTTCGCAAGTCTGATACTCGAAACCAATAACTGGAATGGCCTAGGGGAAAAGTACACGCACCATTGTAATCGGGCGAGTTTCTACTTTCAGATGCAACAGGAATTTCTCGAGTTCGTCAATCCGTTCGCGAGATATGGGAGTTTGATGTTAATGAATGATTGAGAAACCATCAAAATTTTCGTAAGTCTGATACTCGAAACCAATAACTGGAATGGCCGAAGGGGAAAAATACACATACCGTTGTAATGGGGCGAGATTCTGCATTCAGATGCAACAGGAATTTCTCGAGTTCGTCAATCCGTTCGCGAGATATGGGAGTTTGAAGTTAAGGAATGGTTGAGAAACCATCAAAATTTTCGCAAGTCGGATACTGGAAACCAATAACTGGAATGGCCTAGGGGAAAAGTACACACACCATTGTAATCGGGCGAGTTTCTACTTTCAGATGCAGCAGGAATTTCTCGAGTTCGTCAATTCGTTCGCGAGATATGGGAGTTTGAAGTTAAGGAATGGTTGAGAAACCATCAAAATTTTCGCAAGTCGGATACTGGAAACCAATAACTGGAATGGCCTAGGGGAAAAGTACACACGCCATTGTAATCGGGCGAGATCTGCTTTCAGATGCAACAGGAATTTCTCGAGTCCGTAAATCCGTTCGCGAGATATGGGAGTTTGAAGTTAAGGAATGGTTGTGAAACCTTCAAAATTTTCGCAAGTCGGATACCCGAAACCAATAACTGGAATGGCTTAGGGGAAAAGTACACACACCATTGTAATCGGGTGAGTTTCTACCTTCAGATGCAACAGGAATTTCTCGAGTTCGTCAATCCGTGCGCGAGATATGGGAGTTTGAAGTTAAGGAATGGTTGAGAAACCATCAAAATTTTCGTAAGTCTGATACTCGAAACCAATAACTACTATGGCCTAAGGCAAAAATACACATACCGTTGTAATGGGGCGAGATTCTGCTTTCAGATGCAAAAGGAATTTCTCGAGTTCGTCAATCTGTTCGCGAGATATGGGAGTTTGAAGTTATGGAATGGTTGAGAAAACATCAAAATTTTCGCAAGTCTGATACTCGAAACCAATAACTACTGTGGCCTAGGGCAAAAATACACATACCGTTGTAATCGGGCGAGATCTGCTTTCAGATGCAACAGGAATTTCTCGAGTTCGTCATCCGTTCGCGAGATATGGGAGTTTGAAGTTAAGGAATGGTTGAGAAACCATCAAAATTTTCGCAAGTCGGATACTGGAAACCAATAACTGGAATGGCCTAGGGAAAAAGTACACACACCATTGTAATCGGGCGAGTTTCTACTTTCAGATGCAACAGGAATTTCTCGAGTTCGTCAATCCGTTCGCCAGATATGGGAGTTTGAAGTTAAGGAATGGTTGAGAAACCATCAAAATTTTCGTAAGTCTGATACTCGAAACCAATAACTACTATGGCCTAAGGCAAAAATACACATACCGTTGTAATCGGGCGAGCTTCTGCTTTCAGATGCAAAAGGAACTTCTCGAGTTCGTCAATCTGTTCGTGAGATATGGGAGTTTGAAGTTATGGAATGGTTGAGAAACCATCAAAATTTTCGCAAGTCTGATACTCGAAACCAATAACTGGAATGGCCTAGGGGAAAAGTACACACACCATTGTAATCGGGCGAGTTTATACTTTCAGATGCAACAGGAATTTCTCGAGTTCGTCAATCCGTTCGCGAGATATGGGAGTTTTGAAGTTAAGGAATGGTTGAGAAACCATCAAAATTTTCGCAAGTTGGATACTCGAAACCAATAACTGGAACGGCTTAGGGGAAAAGTACACACACCATTGTAATCGTGTGAGTTTCTACTTTCAGATGCAACAGGAATTACTCGAGTTCGTCAATCCGTTCGCGAGATATGGGAGTTTGAAGTTAAGGAATGGTTGAGAAACCATCAAAATTTTCGTAAGTCTGACGCTCGAAACCAATAACTACTATGGCCTAAGGCAAAAATACACATACCGTTGTAATGGGGCGAGATTCTGCTTTCAGATGCAACAGGAATTTCTCGAGTTCGTCAATCCGTTCGCGAGTAATGGGAGTTTGAAGTTAAGGAATGGTTGAGAAACCATCAAAATTTTCGCAAGTCGGATACTGGAAACCAATGACTGGAATGGCCTAGGGGAAAAGTACACACACCATTGTAATCGGGCGAGATCTGCTTTCAGATGCAACAGGAATTTCTCGAGTCCGTAAATCCGTTCGCGAGATATGGGAGTTTGAAGTTAAGGAATGGTTGAGAAACCATCAAAATTTTCGTAAGTCTGATACTCGAAACCAATAACTACTATGGCCTAAGGCAAAAATACACATACCGTTGTAATGGGGCGAGATTCTGCTTTCAGATGCAAAAGGAATTTCTCGAGGTCGTCAATCCGTTCGCGAGATATGGGAGTTTGAAGATAAGGCATGGTTGAGAAACCACCAAAATTTTCGGAAGTCTGATACTCGAAACCAATAACTACTATGGCCTAGGGCAAGAATACACATACCGTTGTAATCGGGCGAGTTTCTGCTTTCAGATGCAACAGGAATTTCTCGAGTTCGTCAATCCATTCGCGAGATATGGGAGTTTGAAGATAAGGCATGGTTGAGAAACCATCAAAATTTTCGCAAGTCAGATACTCGAAACCAATAACTGGAATGGCCTAGGGGAAAAGTACACACACCATTGTAATCGGGCGAGTTTCTACTTTCAGATGCAGCAGGAATTTCTCGAGTTCGTCAATCCGTTCGCGAGATATGGGAGTTTGAAGTTAAGGAATGGTTGAGAAACCATCAAAATTTTCGCAAGTCGGATACTGGAAACCAATAACTGGAATGGCCTAGGGGAAAAGTACACACACCATTGTAATCGGGCGAGATCTGCTTTCAGATGCAACAGGAATTTCTCGAGTCCGTAAATCCGTTCGCGAGATATGGGAGTTTGAAGTTAAGGAATGGTTGAGAAACCATCAAAATTTTCGCAAGTCGGATACTGGAAACCAATGACTGGAATGGCCTAGGGGAAAAGTACACACACCATTGTAATCGGGCGAGATCTGCTTTCAGATGCAACAGGAATTTCTCGAGTCCGTAAATCCGTTCGCGAGATATGGGAGTTTGAAGTTAAGGAATGGTTGAGAAACCATCAAAATTTTCGTAAGTCTGATACTCGAAACCAATAACTACTATGGCCTAAGGCAAAAATACACATACCGTTGTAATGGGGCGAGATTCTGCTTTCAGATGCAAAAGGAATTTCTCGAGGTCGTCAATCTGTTCGCAAGATATGGGAGTTTGAAGTTATGGAATGGTTGAGAAACCATCAAAATTTTCGCAAGTCTGATACTCGAAACCAATAACTACTGTGGCCTAGGGCAAAAATACACATACCGTTGTATTCGGGCGAGTTTCTGCTTTCAGATGCAACAGGAATTTCTCGAGTTCGTCAATCCGTTCGCGAGATATGGGAGTTTGAAGATAAGGCATGGTTGAGAAACCACCAAAATTTTCGGAAGTCTGATACTCGAAACCAATAACTACTATGGCCTAGGGCAAGAATACACATACCGTTGTAATCGGGCGAGTTTCTGCTTTCAGATGCAACAGGAATTTCTCGAGTTCGTCAATCCATTCGCGAGATATGGGAGTTTGAAGATAAGGCATGGTTGAGAAACCATCAAAATTTTCGCAAGTCAGATACTCGAAACCAATAACTGGAATGGCCTAGGGGAAAAGTACACGCACCATTGTAATCGGGCGAGTTTCTACTTTCAGATGCAGCAGGAATTTCTCGAGTTCGTCAATCCGTTCGCGAGATATGGGAGTTTGAAGTTAAGGAATGGTTGAGAAACCATCAAAATTTTCGCAAGTCGGATACTGGAAACCAATAACTGGAATGGCCTAGGGGAAAAGTACACACACCATTGTAATCGGGCGAGATCTGCTTTCAGATGCAACAGGAATTTCTCGAGTCCGTAAATCCGTTCGCGAGATATGGGAGTTTGAAGTTAAGGAATGGTTGAGAAACCATCAAAATTTTCGCAAGTCGGATACCCGAAACCAATAACTGGAATGGCTTAGGGGAAAAGTACACACACCATTGTAATCGGGTGAGTTTCTACCTTCAGATGCAACAGGAATTTCTCGAGTTCGTCAATCCGTTCGCGAGATATGGGAGTTTGAAGTTAAGGAATGGTTGAGAAACCATCAAAATTTTCGTAAGTCTGATACTCGAAACCAATAACTACTATGGTCTAAGGCAAAAATACACATACCGTTGTAATGGGGCGAGATTCTGCTTTCAGATGCAAAAGGAATTTCTCGAGTTCGTCAATCTGTTCGCGAGATACGGGAGTTTGAAGTTATGGAATGGTTGAGAAACCATCAAAATTTTCGCAAGTCTGATACTCGAAACCAATAACTACTGTGGCCTAGGACAAAAATACACATACCGTTGTAATCGGGCGAGATCTGCTTTCAGATGCAACCGGAATTTCTCGAGTTCGTCATGCGTTCGCGAGATATGGGAGTTTGAAGTTAAGGAATGGTTGAGAAACCATCAAAATTTTCGCAAGTCGGATACTGGAAACCAATAACTGGAATGGCCTAGGGGAAAAGTACACACACCATTGTAATCGGGCGAGATCTGCTTTCAGATGCAACAGGAATTTCTCGAGTCCGTAAATCCGTTCGCGAGATATGGGAGTTTGAAGTTAAGGAATGGTTGAGAAACCATCAAAATTTTTGCAAGTCGGATACCCGAAACCAATAACTGGAATGGCTTAGGGGAAAAGTACACACCCCATTGTAATCGGGTGAGTTTCTACCTTCAGATGCAACAGGAATTTCTCGAGTTCGTCAATCCGTTCGCGAGATATGGGAGTTTGAAGTTAAGGAATGGTTGAGAAACCATCAAAATTTTCGCAAGTCGGATACTGGAAACCAATGACTGGAATGGCCTAGGGGAAAAGTACACACACCATTGTAATCGGGCGAGATCTGCTTTCAGATGCAACAGGAATTTCTCGAGTCCGTAAATCCGTTCGCGAGATATGGGAGTTTGAAGTTATGGAATGGTTGAGAAACCATCAAAATTTTCGCAAGTCTGATACTCGAAACCAATAACTACTGTGGCCTAGGGCAAAAATACACATACCGTTGTATTCGGGCGAGTTTCTGCTTTCAGATGCAACAGGAATTTCTCGAGTTCGTCAATCCGTTCGCGAGATATGGGAGTTTGAAGATAAGGCATGGTTGAGAAACCACCAAAATTTTCGGAAGTCTGATACTCGAAACCAATAACTGGAATGGCCTAGGGGAAAAGTACACACACCATTGTAATCGGGTGAGTTTCTACTTTCAGATGCAACAGGAATTTCTCGAGTTCGTCAATGCGTTCGCGAGATATGGGAGTTTGAAGTTAAGGAATGGTTGAGAATCCATCAAAATTTTCGCAAGTTGGATACTCGAAACCAATAACTGGAACGGCTTAGGGGAAAAGTACACACACCATTGTAATCGTGTGAGTTTCTACTTTCAGATGCAACAGGAATTACTCGAGTTCGTCAATCCGTTCGCGAGATATGGGAGTTTGAAGTTAAGGAATGGTTGAGAAACCATCAAAATTTTCGTAAGTCTGACGCTCGAAACCAATAACTACTATGGCCTAAGGCAAAAATACACATACCGTTGTAATGGGGCGAGATTCTGCTTTCAGATGCAACAGGAATTTCTCGAGTTCGTCAATCCGTTCGCGAGTAATGGGAGTTTGAAGTTAAGGAATGGTTGAGAAACCATCAAAATTTCCGCAAGTCGGATACTGGAAACCAATGACTGGAATGGCCTAGGGGAAAAGTACACACACCATTGTAATCGGGCGAGATCTGCTTTCAGATGCAACAGGAATTTCTCGAGTCCGTAAATCCGTTCGCGAGATATGGGAGTTTGAAGTTAAGGAATGGTTGAGAAACCATCAAAATTTTCGTAAGTCTGATACTCGAAACCAATAACTACTATGGCCTAAGGCAAAAATACACATACCGTTGTAATGGGGCGAGATTCTGCTTTCAGATGCAAAAGGAATTTCTCGAGGTCGTCAATCTGTTCGCGAGATATGGGAGTTTGAAGTTATGGAATGGTTGAGAAACCATCAAAATTTTCGCAAGTCTGATACTCGAAACCAATAACTACTGTGGCCTAGGGCAAAAATACACATACCGTTGTATTCGGGCGAGTTTCTGCTTTCAGATGCAACAGGAATTTCTCGAGTTCGTCAATCCGTTCGCGAGATATGGGAGTTTGAAGATAAGGCATGGTTGAGAAACCACAAAAATTTTCAGAAGTCTGATACTCGAAACCAATAACTACTATGGCCTAGGGCAAGAATACACATACCGTTGTAATCGGGCGAGTTTCTGCTTTCAGATGCAACAGGAATTTCTCGAGTTCGTCAATCCGTTCGCGAGATATGGGAGTTTGAAGATAAGGCATGGTTGAGAAACCATCAAAATTTTCGCAAGTCAGATACTCGAAACCAATAACTGGAATGGCCTAGGGGAAAAGTACACACACCATTGTAATCGGGCGAGTTTCTACTTTCAGATGCAGCAGGAATTTCTCGAGTTCGTCAATCCGTTCGCGAGATATGGGAGTTTGAAGTTAAGGAATGGTTGAGAAACCATCAAAATTTTCGCAAGTCGGATACTGGATACCAATAACTGGAATGGCCTAGGGGAAAAGTACACACACCATTGTAATCGGGCGAGATCTGCTTTCAGATGCAACAGGAATTTCTCGAGTCCGTAAATCCGTTCGCGAGATATGGGAGTTTGAAGTTAAGGAATGGTTGAGAAGCCATCAAAATTTTCGCAAGTCGGATACCCGAAACCAATAACTGGAATGGCTTAGGGGAAAAGTACACACACCATTGTAATCGGGTGAGTTTCTACCTTCAGATGCAACAGGAATTTCTCGAGTTCGTCAATCCGTTCGCGAGATATGGGAGTTTGAAGTTAAGGAATGTTTGAGAAACCATCAAAATTTTCGTAAGTCTGATACTCGAAACCAATAACTACTATGGTCTAAGGCAAAAATACACATACCGTTGTAATGGGGCGAGATTCTGCTTTCAGATGCAAAAGGAATTTCTCGAGTTCGTCAATCTGTTCGCGAGATACGGGAGTTTGAAGTTATGGAATGGTTGAGAAACCATCAAAATTTTCGCAAGTCTGATACTCGAAACCAATAACTACTGTGGCCTAGGACAAAAATACACATACCGTTGTAATCGGGCGAGATCTGCTTTCAGATGCAACCGGAATTTCTCGAGTTCGTCATGCGTTCGCGAGATATGGGAGTTTGAAGTTAAGGAATGGTTAAGAAACCATCAAAATTTTCGCAAGTCGGATACTGGAAACCAATAACTGGAATGGCCTAGGGGAAAAGTACACACACCATTGTAATCGGGCGAGTTTCTACTTTCAGATGCAGCAGGAATTTCTCGAGTTCGTCAATCCGTTCGCGAGATATGGGAGTTTGAAGTTAAGGAATGGTTGAGAAACCATCAAAATTTTCGTAAGTCTGACGCTCGAAACCAATAACTACTATGGCCTAAGGCAAAAATACACATACCGTTATAATGGGGCGAGATTCTGCTTTCAGATGCAACAGGAATTTCTCGAGTTCGTCAATCCGTTCGCGAGATATGGGAGTTTGAAGTTAAGGAGTGGTTGAGAAACCATCAAAATTTTCGCAAGTCGGATACTGGAAACCAATAACTGGAATGGCCTAGGGGAAAAGTACACACACCATTGTAATCGGGCGAGATCTGCTTTCAGATGCAACAGGAATTTCTCGAGTCCGTAAATCCGTTCGCGAGATATGGGAGTTTGAAGTTAAGGAATGGTTGAGAAACCATCAAAATTTTCGCAAGTCGGATACCCGAAACCAATAACTGGAATGGCTTAGGGGAAAAGTACACACCCCATTGTAATCGGGTGAGTTTCTACCTTCAGATGCAACAGGAATTTCTCGAGTTCGTCAATCCGTTCGCGAGATATGGGAGTTTGAAGTTAAGGAATGGTTGAGAAACCATCAAAATTTTCGCAAGTCGGATACTGGAAACCAATGACTGGAATGGCCTAGGGGAAAAGTACACACACCATTGTAATCGGGCGAGATCTGCTTTCAGATGCAACAGGAATTTCTCGAGTCCGTAAATCCGTTCGCGAGATATGGGAGTTTGAAGTTATGGAATGGTTGAGAAACCATCAAAATTTTCGCAAGTCTGATACTCGAAACCAATAACTACTGTGGCCTAGGGCAAAAATACACATACCGTTGTATTCGGGCGACTTTCTGCTTTCAGATGCAACAGGAATTTCTCGAGTTCGTCAATCCGTTCGCGAGATATGGGAGTTTGAAGATAAGGCATGGTTGAGAAACCACCAAAATTTTCGGAAGTCTGATACTCGAAACCAATAACTACTATGGCCTAGGGCAAGAATACACATACCGTTGTAATCGGGCGAGTTTCTGCTTTCAGATGCAACAGGAATTTCTCGAGTTCGTCAATCCGTTCGCGAGATATGGGAGTTTGAAGATAAGGCATGGTTGAGAAACCATCAAAATTTTCGCAAGTCAGATACTCGAAACCAATAACTGGAATGGCCTAGGGGAAAAGTACACACACCATTGTATTCGAGCGAGTTTCTACTTTCAGATGCAGCAGGAATTTCTCGAGTTCGTCAATCCGTTCGCGAGATATGGGAGTTTGAAGTTAAGGAATGGTTGAGAAACCATCAAAATTTTCGCAAGTCGGATACTGGAAACCAATAACTGGAATGGCCTAGGGGAAAAGTACACACACCATTGTAATCGGGCGAGATCTGCTTTCAGATGCAACAGGAATTTCTCGAGTCCGTAAATACGTTCGCGAGATATGGGAGTTTGAAGTTAAGGAATGGTTGAGAAACCATCAAAATTTTCGTAAGTCTGACGCTCGAAACCAATAACTACTATGGCCTAAGGCAAAAATACACATACCGTTGTAATGGGGCGAGATTCTGCTTTCAGATGCAACAGGAATTTCTCGAGTTCGTCAATCCGTTCGCGAGTAATGGGAGTTTGAAGTTAAGGAATGGTTGAGAAACCATCAAAATTTTCGCAAGTCGGATACTGGAAACCAATGACTGGAATGGCCTAGGGGAAAAGTACACACACCATTGTAATCGGGCGAGATCTGCTTTCAGATGCAACAGGAATTTCTCGAGTCCGTAAATCCGTTCGCGAGATATGGGAGTTTGAAGTTAAGGAATGGTTGAGAAACCATCAAAATTTTCGTAAGTCTGATACTCGAAACCAATAACTACTATGGCCTAAGGCAAAAATACACATACCGTTGTAATGGGGCGAGATTCTGCTTTCAGATGCAAAAGGAATTTCTCGAGGTCGTCAATCTGTTCGCGAGATATGGGAGTTTGAAGTTATGGAATGGTTGAGAAACCATCAAAATTTTCGCAAGTCTGATACTCGAAACCAATTACTACTGTGGCCTAGGGCAAAAATACACATACCGTTGTATTCGGGCGAGTTTCTGCTTTCAGATGGAACAGGAATTTCTCGAGTTCGTCAATCCGTTCGCGAGATATGGGAGTTTGAAGATAAGGCATGGTTGAGAAACCATCAAAATTTTCGCAAGTCTGATACTCGAAACCAATAACTACTAAGGCCTAGGGGAAAAATACACATACCTTTGTAATCGGGCGAGTTTCTACTTTCAGGTGCAACAGGAATTTTTCGAGTTCGTCATTCCGTTCGCGAGATATGGGAGTTTGAAGTTAAGGAATGGTTTAGAAACCATCTCAATATTCGCAAGTCTGATACTCGAAACCTATAACCACTATGGCCTAGGGCAAAAATACACATACCGTTGTAATCGGGCCAGTTTCTGCTTTCAGATGCAATAGGAATTTCTCGAGTTCGTCAATCCGTTCGCGAGATATGGGAGTATGAAGTTAAGGAATGGTTGAGAGACCATCAAAATTTTCGCAAGTCTGATACTCGAAACCAATAACTACAAAGGACTAGGGGAAAAATACACATACCTTTGTAATCGGGCGAGTTTCTACTTTCTGGTGCAACAGGAATTTTTCGAGTTCGTCATTCCGTTCGCGAGATATGGGAGTTTGAAGTTAAGGAATGGTTGAGAAACCATCAAAATTTTCGCAAGTCTGATACTCGAAACCAATAACTACAATGGCCTAGGAGAAAAATACACATACCGTTGTAATCGGGCGAGTTTCTGCTGTCAGATGCAACAGGAATTTCACGAGTTCGTCAATTCGTTCGCGAGATATGGGAGTTTGATTTTAAGGAATGCTTGAGAAACCATCAAAATTATCGCAAGTCTGATACTCGAAACCAATAACTACAAAGGCCTAGGGGAAAAATACACGTACCGTTGTAATCGGGCGTGTTTCTGCTTTCAGATGCAATAGGAAATTCTCGAGTTCGTCAATCCGTTCGCGAGATATGGGAGTTTGAAGTTAAGGAATGCTTGAGAAACCAACAACATTTTCGCAATTCTGATGCTAGAAACCAATAACTACAATGGCCTAGGGGAAAAATACACATACCGTTGTAATCGGGCGAGTTTCTGCTTTCAGATGCAACAGGAATTTCTCGAGTTCGTCAATCCGTTCGCGAGATATGGGAGTTTGAAGTTAAGGAATGGTTGAGAAATCATCAAAATTTTCGCAAGCCTGATATACGAATCCAATAACTACAATGGCCTAGGGGAAAAATACACATACCGTTGTAATCGGGCGAGTTTCTGCTTTCAGATGCAACAGGAATTTCTCGAGTTCGTCAATCCGTTCGCGAGATATGGGAGTTTGAAGTTAAGGAATGGTTGAGAAATCATCAAAATTTTCGCAAGCCTGATATACGAATCCAATAACTACAAATGCCTAGGGGAAAAATACACGTACCGTTGTAATCGGGCGAGTTTCTGCTTTCAAATGCAATAGGAAATTCTCGAGTTTGTCAACCCGTTCGCGAGATATGGTAGTTTGAAGTTAAGGAATGGTTGAGAAACCATCAAAATTTTCGCAAGTCTGATACTCGAAACCAATAACTACAATGGCCTAGGAGAAAAATACACATACCGTTGTAATCGGGCGAGTTTCTGCTGTCAGATGCAACAGGAATTTCACGAGTTCGTCAATTCGTTCGCGAGATATGGGAGTTTGATTTTAAGGAATGCTTGAGAAACCATCAAAATTATCGCAAGTCTGATACTCGAAACCAATAACTACAAAGGCCTAGGGGAAAAATACACGTACCGTTGTAATCGGGCGTGTTTCTGCTTTCAGATGCAATAGGAAATTCTCGAGTTCGTCAATCCGTTCGTGAGATATGGGAGTTTGAAGTTAAGGAATGGTTGAAAAACCATCACAATTTTGGCAAGTCTGATACTCGAAACCAATAACTACTATGGCCTAGGGCAAAAATACACGTACCGTTGTAATCGGGCGAGTTTCTGCTGTCAGATGCAGCAGGAATTTCACGAGTTCGTCAATTCGTTCGCGAGATATGGGAGTTTGAAGTTAAGGAACGGTTGAGAAACCATCAAAACTTTCGCAATTCTGATACTCGAAACCAATAAATACTATGGCCTAGGGCAAAAATGCACATACCGTTGAAATCGGACGAGTTTCTGCTTTCTGATGCAACAGGTATTTCTCGAGTTCGTCAATCCGTTCGCGAGATATGGGAGTTTGAAGTTAAGGAATGTTTGAGAAACCATCAAAATTATCGCAAGTCTGATACTCGAAACCAATAACTACAAAGGCCTAGGGGAAAAATACACGTACCGTTGTAATCGGGCGAGTTTCTGCTTTCAGATGCAATAGGAAATTCTCGAGTTCGTCAATCCGTTCGCGAGATATGGGAGTTTGAAGTTAAGGAATGCTTGAGAAACCATCAACATTTTCGCAACTCTGATACTCGAAACCAATAACTACAATGGCCTAGGGGGAAAATACACACACCATTGTAATCGTGCGAGTTTCTACTTTCAGATGCAACAGGAATTTCTCGAGTTCGTCATTCCGTTCGCGAGATATGGGAGTTTGAAGTTAAGGAATGGTAGAGAAACCATCAAAATTTTCGCAAGTCTCATACTCGAAACCAATAACTACAAAGGCATAGGGGAAAAATGCACATACCTTTGTAATCGGGCGAGTTTCCACTTCCAGATGCAACAGGAACTTCTCGAGTTCGTCATTCCGTTCGCGAGATATGGGAGTTTGAAGTTAAGGAATGGTTGAGAAACCATCAAAATTTTCGCAATTCTGATGCTAGAAACCAATAACTACAATGGCCTAGGGGAAAAATACACATACCGTTGTAATCGGGCGAGTTTCTGCTTTCAGATGCAACAGGAATTTCTCGAGTTCATCAATCCGTTCGCGAGATATGGGAGTTTGAAGTTAAGGAATGGTTGAGAAATCATCAAAATTTTCGCAAGCCTGATATACGAATCCAACAACTACAAATGCCTAGGGGAAAAATACACGTACCGTTGTAATCGGGCGAGTTTCTGCTTTCAGATGCAATAGGAAATTCTCGAGTTTGTCAATCCGTTCGCGAGATATGGTAGTTTGAAGTTAAGGAATGGTTGAGAAACCATCAAAATTTTCGCAAGTCTGATACTCGAAACCAATAACTACAATGGCCTAGGGGAAAAATACACATACCGTTGTAATCGGGCGAGTTTCTGCTGTCAGATGCAACAGGAATTTCACGAGTTCGTCAATTCGTTCGCGAGATATGGGAGTTTGAATTTAAGGAATGCTTGAGAAACCATCAAAATTATCGCAAGTCTGATACTCGAAACCAATAACTACAAAGGCCTAGGGGAAAAATACACGTACCGTTGTAATCGGGCGAGTTTCTGCTTTCAGATGCAACAGGTATTTCCCGAGTTCGTCAATCCGTTCGCGAGATATGGGAGTTTGAAGTTAGGGAATGTTTGAGAAACCATCAAAATTATCGCAAGTCTGATACTCGAAACCAATAACTACAAAGGCCTAGGGGAAAAATACACGTACCGTTGTAATCGGGCGTGTTTCTGCTTTCAGATGCAATAGGAAATTCTCGAGTTCGTCATTCCGTTCGCGAGATATGGGAGTTTGAAGTTAAGGAATGGTTGAGAAACCATCAAAATTTTCGCAAGTCTGATACTCGAAACCAATAACTACAATGGCCTAGGGGAAAAATACACATACCGTTGTAATCGGGCGAGTTTCTGCTGTCAGATGCAACAGGAATTTCACGAGTTCGTCAATTCGTTCGCGAGGTATGGGAGTTTGAAGTTAAGGAATGCTTGAGAAACCATCAAAATCATCGCAAGTCTGATACTCGAAACCAATAACTACAAAGGCCTAGGGGAAAAATACGCGTACCGTTGCAATCGGGCGAGTTTCTGCTTTCAGATGCAATAGGAAATTCTCGAGTTCGTCATTCCGTTCGCGAGATATGGGAGTTTGAAGTTAAGGAATTGTTGAGAAACCATCAAAATTTTCGCAAGTCTCTTACTCGAAACCAATAATTACAAAGGCATAGGGGAAAAATGCACATACCTTTGTAATCGGGCGAGTTTCCACTTCCAGATGCAACAGGAATTTCTCGAGTTCGTCATTCCGTTCGCGAGATATGGGAGTTTGAAGTTAAGGAACGGTTGAGAAACCATCAAAACTTTCGCAATTCTGATACTCGAAACCAATAAATACTATGGCCTAGGGCAAAAATGCACATACCGTTGAAATCGGACGAGTTTCTGCTTTCTGATGCAACAGGTATTTCTCGAGTTCGTCAATCCGTTCGCGAGATATGGGAGTTTGAAGTTAAGGAATGTTTGAGAAACCATCAAAATTATCGCAAGTCTGATACTCGAAACCAATAACTACAAAGGCCTAGGGGAAAAATACACGTACCGTTGTAATCGGGCGTGTTTCTGCTTTCAGATGCAATAGGAAATTCTCGAGTTCGTCAATCCGTTCGCGAGATATGGGAGTTTGAAGTTAAGGAATGGTTGAAAAACCATCACAATTTTGGCAAGTCTGATACTCGAAACCAATAACTACTCTGGCCTAGGGCAAAAATACACGTACCGTTGTAATCGGGCGAGTTTCTGCTTTCAGATGCAATCGGAAATTCTCGAGTTCGTCAATCCGTTCGCGAGATATGGGAGTTTGAAGTTAAGGAATGCTTGAGAAACCATCAAAATTTTCGCAACTCTGATACTCGAAACCAATAACTACAATGGCCTAGGGGGAAAATACACACACCATTGTAATCGTGCGAGTTTCTGCTTTCAGATGCAATAGGAAATTCTCGAGTTCGTCATTCCGTTCGCGAGATATGGGAGTTTGAAGTTAAGGAATTGTTGAGAAACCATCAAAATTTTCGCAAGTCTCTTACTCGAAACCAATAATTACAAAGGCATAGGGGAAAAATGCACATACCTTTGTAATCGGGCGAGTTTCCACTTCCAGATGCAACAGGAATTTCTCGAGTTCGTCATTCCGTTCGCGAGATATGGGAGTTTGAAGTTAAGGAACGGTTGAGAAACCATCAAAACTTTCGCAATTCTGATACTCGAAACCAATAAATACTATGGCCTAGGGCAAAAATGCACATACCGTTGAAATCGGACGAGTTTCTGCTTTCTGATGCAACAGGTATTTCTCGAGTTCGTCAATCCGTTCGCGAGATATGGGAGTTTGAAGTTAAGGAATGTTTGAGAAACCATCAAAATTATCGCAAGTCGGATACTCGAAACCAATAACTACAAAGGCCTAGGGGAAAAATACACGTACCGTTGTAATCGGGCGTGTTTCTGCTTTCAGATGCAATAGGAAATTCTCGAGTTCGTCAATCCGTTCGCGAGATATGGGAGTTTGAAGTTAAGGAATGGTTGAAAAACCATCACAATTTTGGCAAGTCTGATACTCGAAACCAATAACTACTCTGGCCTAGGGCAAAAATACACGTACCGTTGTAATCGGGCGAGTTTCTGCTTTCAGATGCAATCGGAAATTCTCGAGTTCGTCAATCCGTTCGCGAGATATGGGAGTTTGAAGTTAAGGAATGCTTGAGAAACCATCAAAATTTTCGCAACTCTGATACTCGAAACCAATAACTACAATGGCCTAGGGGGAAAATACACACACCATTGTAATCGTGCGAGTTTCTACTTTCAGATGCAACAGGAATTTCTCGAGTTCGTCATTCCGTTCGCGAGATATGGGAGTTTGAAGTTAAGGAATGGTAGAGAAACCATCAAAATTTTCGCAAGTCTCATACTCGAAACCAATAACTACAAAGGCATAGGGGAAAAATGCACATACCTTTGTAATCGGGCGAGTTTCCACTTCCAGATGCAACAGGAATTTCTCGAGTTCGTCATTCCGTTCGCGAGATATGGGAGTTTGAAGTTAAGGAATGGTTGAGAAACCATCAAAATTTTCGCAATTCTGATGGTAGAAACCAATAACTACAATGGCCTAGGGGAAAAATACACATACCGTTGTAATCGGGCGAGTTTCTGCTTTCAGATGCAACAGGAATTTCTCGAGTTCGTCAATCCGTTCGCGAGATATGGGAGTTTGAAGTTAAGGAATGGTTGAGAAATCATCAAAATTTTCGCAAGCCTGATATACGAATCCAATAACTACAAATGCCTAGGGGAAAAATACACGTACCGTTGTAATCGGGCGAGTTTCTGCTTTCAGATGCAATAGGAAATTCTCGAGTTTGTCAACCCGTTCGCGAGATATGGTAGTTTGAAGTTAAGGAATGGTTGAGAAACCATCAAAATTTTCGCAAGTCTGATACTCGAAACCAATAACTACAATGGCCTAGGGGAAAAATACACATACCGTTGTAATCGGGCGAGTTTCTGCTGTCAGATGCAACAGGAATTTCACGAGTTCGTCAATTCGTTCGCGAGATATGGGAGTTTGATTTTAAGGAATGCTTGAGAAGCCATCAAAATTATCGCAAATCTGATACTCGAAACCAATAACTACAAAGGCCTAGGGGAAAAATACACGTACCGTTGTAATCGGGCGTGTTTCTGCTTTCAGATGCAATAGGAAATTCTCGAGTTCGTCAATCCGTTCGTGAGATATGGGAGTTTGAAGTTAAGGAATGGTTGAAAAACCATCACAATTTTGGCAAGTCTGATACTCGAAACCAATAACTACTATGGCCTAGGGCAAAAATACACGTACCGTTGTAATCGGGCGAGTTTCTGCTGTCAGATGCAGCAGGAATTTCACGAGTTCGTCAATTCGTTCGCGAGATATGGGAGTTTGAAGTTAAGGAACGGTTGAGAAACCATCAAAACTTTCGCAATTCTGATACTCGAAACCAATAAATACTATGGCCTAGGGCAAAAATGCACATACCGTTGAAATCGGACGAGTTTCTGCTTTCTGATGCAACAGGTATTTCTCGAGTTCGTCAATCCGTTCGCGAGATATGGGAGTTTGAAGTTAAGGAATGTTTGAGAAACCATCAAAATTATCGCAAGTCTGATACTCGAAACCAATAACTACAAAGGCCTAGGGGAAAAATACACGTACCGTTGTAATCGGGCGAGTTTCTGCTTTCAGATGCAATAGGAAATTCTCGAGTTCGTCAATCCGTTCGCGAGATATGGGAGTTTGAAGTTAAGGAATGCTTGAGAAACCATCAACATTTTCGCAACTCTGATACTCGAAACCAATAACTACAATGGCCTAGGGGGAAAATACACACACCATTGTAATCGTGCGAGTTTCTACTTTCAGATGCAACAGGAATTTCTAGAGTTCGTCATTCCGTTCGCGAGATATGGGAGTTTGAAGTTAAGGAATGGTAGAGAAACCATCAAAATTTTCGCAAGTCTCATACTCGAAACCAATAACTACAAAGGCATAGGGGAAAAATGCACATACCTTTGTAATCGGGCGAGTTTCCACTTCCAGATGCAACAGGTATTTCTCGAGTTCGTCAATCCGTTCGCGAGATATGGGAGTTTGAAGTTAAGGAATGTTTGAGAAACCATCAAAATTATCGCAAGTCTGATACTCGAAACCAATAACTACAAAGGCCTAGGGGAAAAATACACGTACCGTTGTAATCGGGCGTGTTTCTGCTTTCAGATGCAATAGGAAATTCTCGAGTTCGTCATTCCGTTCGCGAGATATGGGAGTTTGAAGTTAAGGAATGGTTGAGAAACCATCAAAATTTTCGCAAGTCTGATACTCGAAACCAATAACTACAATGGCCTAGGGGAAAAATACACATACCGTTGTAATCGGGCGAGTTTCTGCTGTCAGATGCAACAGGAATTTCACGAGTTCGTCAATTCGTTCGCGAGGTATGGGAGTTTGAAGTTAAGGAATGCTTGAGAAACCATCAAAATCATCGCAAGTCTGATACTCGAAACCAATAACTACAATGGCCTAGGGGAAAAATACACGTACCGTTGCAATCGGGCGAGTTTCTGCTTTCATATGCAATAGGAAATTCTCGAGTTCGTCATTCCGTTCGCGAGATATGGGAGTTTGAAGTTAAGGAATTGTTGAGAAACCATCAAAATTTTCGCAAGTCTCTTACTCGAAACCAATAATTACAAAGGCATAGGGGAAAAATGCACATACCTTTGTAATCGGGCGAGTTTCCACTTCCAGATGCAACAGGAATTTCTCGAGTTCGTCATTCCGTTCGCGAGATATGGGAGTTTGAAGTTAAGGAACGGTTGAGAAACCATCAAAACTTTCGCAATTCTGATACTCGAAACCAATAAATACTATGGCCTAGGGCAAAAATGCACATACCGTTGAAATCGGACGAGTTTCTGCTTTCTGATGCAACAGGTATTTCTCGAGTTCGTCAATCCGTTCGCGAGATATGGGAGTTTGAAGTTAAGGAATGTTTGAGAAACCATCAAAATTATCGCAAGTCTGATACTCGAAACCAATAACTACAAAGGCCTAGGGGAAAAATACACGTACCGTTGTAATCGGGCGTGTTTCTGCTTTCAGATGCAATAGGAAATTCTCGAGTTCGTCAATCCGTTCGCGAGATATGGGAGTTTGAAGTTAAGGAATGGTTGAAAAACCATCACAATTTTGGCAAGTCTGATACTCGAAACCAATAACTACTCTGGCCTAGGGCAAAAATACACGTACCGTTGTAATCGGGCGAGTTTCTGCTTTCAGATGCAATCGGAAATTCTCGAGTTCGTCAATCCGTTCGCGAGATATGGGAGTTTGAAGTTAAGGAATGCTTGAGAAACCATCAAAATTTTCGCAACTCTGATACTCGAAACCAATAACTACAATGGCCTAGGGGGAAAATACACACACCATTGTAATCGTGCGAGTTTCTACTTTCAGATGCAACAGGAATTTCTCGAGTTCGTCATTCCGTTCGCGAGATATGGGAGTTTGAAGTTAAGGAATGGTAGAGAAACCATCAAAATTTTCGCAAGTCTCATACTCGAAACCAATAACTACAAAGGCATAGGGGAAAAATGCACATACCTTTGTAATCGGGCGAGTTTCCACTTCCAGATGCAACAGGAATTTCTCGAGTTCGTCATTCCGTTCGCGAGATATGGGAGTTTGAAGTTAAGGAATGGTTGAGAAACCATCAAAATTTTCGCAATTCTGATGCTAGAAACCAATAACTACAATGGCCTAGGGGAAAAATACACGTACCGTTGCAAGCGGGCGAGTTTCTGCTTTCAGATGCAATAGGAAATTCTCGAGTTCGTCATTCCGTTCGCGAGATATGGGAGTTTGAAGTTAAGGAATGGTTGAGAAACCATCAAAATTTTCGCAAGTCTCATACTCGAAACCAATAATTACAAAGGCATAGGGGAAAAATGCACATACCTTTGTAATCGGGCGAGTTTCCACTTCCAGATGCAACAGGAATTTCTCGAGTTCGTCATTCCGTTCGCGAGATATGGGAGTTTGAAGTTAAGGAACGGTTGAGAAACCATCAAAACTTTCGCAATTCTGATACTCGAAACCAATAAATACTATGGCCTAGGGCAAAAATGCACATACCGTTGAAATCGGACGAGTTTCTGCTTTCTGATGCAACAGGTATTTCTCGAGTTCGTCAATCCGTTCGCGAGATATGGGAGTTTGAAGTTAAGGAATGTTTGAGAAACCATCAAAATTATCGCAAGTCTGATACTCGAAACCAATAACTACAAAGGCCTAGGGGAAAAATACACGTACCGTTGTAATCGGGCGAGTTTCTGCTTTCAGATGCAATAGGAAATTCTCGAGTTCGTCAATCCGTTCGCGAGATATGGGAGTTTGAAGTTAAGGAATGCTTGAGAAACCATCAACATTTTCGCAACTCTGATACTCGAAACCAATAACTACAATGGCATAGGGGGAAAATACACACACCATTGTAATCGTGCGAGTTTCTACTTTCAGATGCAACAGGAATTTCTCGAGTTCGTCATTCCGTTCGCGAGATATGGGAGTTTGAAGTTAAGGAATGGTAGAGAAACCATCAAAATTTTCGCAAGTCTCATACTCGAAACCAATAACTACAAAGGCATAGGGGAAAAATGCACATACCTTTGTAATCGGGCGAGTTTCCACTTCCAGATGCAACAGGAATTTCTCGAGTTCGTCATTCCGTTCGCGAGATATGGGAGTTTGAAGTTAAGGAATGGTTGAGAAACCATCAAAATTTTCGCAAGTCTGATACTCGAAACCAATAACTACAAAGGCCTAGGGGAAAAATACACGTACCGTTGTAATCGGGCGTGTTTCTGCTTTCAGATGCAATAGGAAATTCTCGAGTTCGTCATTCCGTTCGCGAGATATGGGAGTTTGAAGTTAAGGAATTGTTGAGAAACCATCAAAATTTTCGCAAGTCTCATACTCGAAACCAATAATTACAAAGGCATAGGGGAAAAATGCACATACCTTTGTAATCGGGCGAGTTTCCACTTCCAGATGCAACAGGAATTTCTCGAGTTCGTCATTCCGTTCGCAAGATATGGGAGTTTGAAGTTAAGGAACGGTTGAGAAACCATCAAAACTTTCGCAATTCTGATACTCGAAACCAATAAATACTATGGCCTAGGGCAAAAATGCACATACCGTTGAAATCGGACGAGTTTCTGCTTTCTGATGCAACAGGTATTTCTCGAGTTCGTCAATCCGTTCGCGAGATATGGGAGTTTGAAGTTAAGGAATGTTTGAGAAACCATCAAAATTATCGCAAGTCTGATACTCGAAACCAATAACTACAATGGCCTAGGGGGAAAATACACACACCATTGTAATCGTGCGAGTTTCTGCTTTCAGATGCAACAGGAATTTCTCGAGTTCGTCAATCCGTTCGCGAGATATGGGAGTTTGAAGTTAAGGAATGGTTGAGAAACCTTCAAAATTTTCGCTGGTCTGATACTCGAAACCAATAACTGGAATGGCCTAGGTCAAAAATACACGTGCCGTTGTAATCGGGCGTGTTTCTGCTTTCAGATGCAATAGGATATTCTCGAGTTCGTCAATCCGTTCGCGAGATATGGTAGTTTGAAGTTAAGGAATGGTTGAGGAACCATCAAAATTTTCGCAAGTCTGATACTCGAAACCAATAACTACAATGGCCTAGGGGAAAAATACACATACCGTTGTAATCGGGCGAGTTTCTGCTGTCAGATGCAACAGGAATTTCACGAGTTCGTCAATTCGTTCGCGAGATATGGGGGTTTGAAGTTAAGGAATGCTTGTGGAACCATCAAAATTATCGCAAGTCTGATACTCGAAACCAATAACTACAAAGGCCTAGGGGAAAAATACACGTACCGTTGTAATCGGGCGAGTTTCTGCTTTCAGATGCAATAGGAAATTCTCGAGTTCGTCAATCCGTTCGCGAGATATGGGAGTTTGAAGTTAAGGAATGGTTGAAAAACCATCACAATTTTGGCAAGTCTGATACTCGAAACCAATAACTACTATGGCCTAGGGGGAAAGTACACACACCATTGTAATCGTGCGAGTTTCTACTTTCAGATGCAACAGGAATTTCTCGAGTTCGTCAGTTCGTTCGCGAGATATGGGAGTTTGAATTTAAGGAATGGTAGAGAAACCATCAAAATTTTCGCAAGTCTCATACTCGAAAACAATAACTACAAAGGCATAGGGGAAAAATGCACATACCTTTGTAATCGGGCGAGTTTCCACTTCCAGATGCAACAGGAATTTCTCGAGTTCGTCATTCCGTTCGCGAGATATGGGAGTTTGAAGTTATGGAACGGTTGAGAAACCATCAAAATTTTCGCAATTCTGATACTCGAAACCAATAACTACTATGGCCTAGGGCAAAAATGCACATACCGTTGAAATCGGACGGGTTTCTGCTTTCAGATGCAACAGGTATTTCTCGAGTTCGTCAATCCGTTCGCGAGATATGGTAGTTTGAAGTTAAGGAATGGTTGAGAAACCATCAAAATTTTCGCAAGTCTGATACTCGAAACCAATAACTACAATGGCCTAGGGGAAAAATACACATACCGTTGTAATCGGGCGAGTTTCTGCTGTCAGATGCAACAGGAATTTCACGAGTTCGTCAATTCGTTCGCGAGATATGGGGGTTTGAAGTTAAGGAATGCTTGTGGAACCATCAAAATTATCGCAAGTCTGATACTCGAAACCAATAACTACAAAGGCCTAGGGGAAAAATACACGTACCGTTGTAATCGGGCGAGTTTCTGCTTTCAGATGCAATAGGAAATTCTCGAGTTCGTCAATCCGTTCGCGAGATATGGGAGTTTGAAGTTAAGGAATGGTTGAAAAACCATCACAATTTTGGCAAGTCTGATACTCGAAACCAATAACTACTATGGCCTAGGGCAAAAATACACGTACTGTTGTAATCGGGCGAGTTTCTGCTTTCAGATGCAATAGGAAATTCTCGAGTTCGTCAATCCGTTCGCGAGATATGGGCGTTTGAAGTTAAGGAATGCTTGAGAAACCATCAAAATTTTCGCAACTCTGATACTCGAAACCAATAACTACAATGGCCTAGGGGAAAAATACACGTACCGTTGTAATCGGGCGTGTTTCTGCTTTCAGATGCAATAGGAAATTCTCGAGTTCGTCAATCCGTTCGCGAGATATGGGAGTTTGAAGTTAAGGAATGGTTGAAAAACCATCACAATTTTGGCAAGTCTGATACTCGAAACCAATAACTACTATGGCCTAGGGCAAAAATACACGTACCGTTGTAATCGGGCGAGTTTCTGCTTTCAGATGCAATAGGAAATTCTCGAGTTCGTTAATCCGTTCGCGAGATATGGGAGTTTGAAGTTAAGGAATGCTTGAGAAACCATCAAAATTTTCGCAACTCTGATACTCGAAACCAATAACTACAATGGCCTAGGGGGAAAGTACACACACCATTGTAATCGTGCGAGTTTCTACTTTCAGATGCAACAGGAATTTCTCGAGTTCGTCAGTCCGTTCGCGAGATATGGGAGTTTGAATTTAAGGAATGGTAGAGAAACCATCAAAATTTTCGCAAGTCTCATACTCGAAAACAATAACTACAAAGGCATAGGGGAAAAATGCACATACCTTTGTAATCGGGCGAGTTTCCACTTCCAGATTCAACAGGAATTTCTCGAGTTCGTCATTCCGTTCGCGAGATATGGGAGTTTGAAGTTAAGGAATCGTTGAGAAACCATCAAAATTTTCGCAATTCTGATGCTAGAAACCAATAACTACAATGGCCTAGGGGAAAAATACACATACCGTTGTAATCGGGCGAGTTTCTGCTGTCAGATGCAACAGGAATTTCACGAGTTCGTCAATTCGTTCGCGAGATATGGGGGTTTGAAGTTAAGGAATGCTTGTGGAACCATCAAAATTATCGCAAGTCTGATACTCGAAACCAATAACTACAAAGGCCTAGGGGAAAAATACACGTACCGTTGTAATCGGGTGAGTTTCTGCTTTCAGATGCAATAGGAAATTCTCGATTTCGTAAATCCGTTCGCGAGATATGGGAGTTTGAAGTTAAGGAATGGTTGAAAAACCATCACAATTTTGGCAAGTCTGATACTCGAAACCAATAACTACTATGGCCTAGGGCAAAAATACACGTACTGTTGTAATCGGGCGAGTTTCTGTTTTCAGATGCAATAGGAAATTCTCGAGTTCGTCAATCCGTTCGCGAGATATGGGAGTTTGAAGTTAAGGAATGGTTGAGAAACCATCAAAATTTTCGCAATTCTGATGCTAGAAACCAATAACTACAATGGCCTAGGGGAAAAATACACACACCATTGTAATCATGCGAGTTTCTACTTTCAGATGCAACAGGAATTTCTCGAGTTCGTCATTCCGATCGCGAGATATGGGAGTTTGAAGTTAAGGAATGGTAGAGAAACCATCAAAATTTTCGCAAGTCTCATACTCGAAACCAGTAACTACAAAGGCATAGGGGAAAAATGCACATACCTTTGTAATCGGGCGAGTTTCCACTTCCAGATGCAACAGGAATTTCTCGAGTTCGTCATTCCGTTCGCGAGATATGGGAGTTTGAAGTTAAGGAATGGTTGAGGAACCATCAAAATTTTCGCAAGTCTGATACTCGAAACCAATAACTACAATGGCCTAGGGGAAAAATACACATACCATTGTAATCGGGCGAGTTTCTGCTGTCAGATGCAACAGGAATTTCACGAGTTCGTCAATTCGTTCGCGAGATATGGGAGTTTGAAGTTAAGGAATGCTTGAGAAACCATCAAAATTATCGCAAGTCTGATACTCGAAACCAATGACTACA
Source organism: Ptiloglossa arizonensis (assembly GCF_051014685.1). Lineage (NCBI taxonomy): Eukaryota > Metazoa > Arthropoda > Insecta > Hymenoptera > Colletidae > Ptiloglossa > Ptiloglossa arizonensis. The sequence continues at coordinate 1,667,937 of NW_027478385.1, forward strand.
AAGGCCTAGGGGAAAAATACACGTACCGTTGTAATCGGGCGTGTTTCTGCTTTCAGATGCAATAGGAAATTCTCGAGTTCGTCAATCCATTCGCGAGATATGGGAGTTTGAAGTTAAGGAATGCTTGAGAAACCATCAAAATTTTCGCAACTCTGATACTCGAAACCAATAACTACAATGGCCTAGGGGGAAAATACACACACCATTGTAATCGTGCGAGTTTCTACTTTCAGATGCAACAGGAATTTCTCGAGTTCGTCATTCCGTTCGCGAGATATGGGAGTTTGAAGTTAAGGAATGGTAGAGAAACCATCAAAATTTTCGCAAGTCTCATACTCGAAACCAATAACTACAAAGGCATAGGGGAAAAATGCACATACCTTTGTAATCGGGGGAGTTTCCACTTCCAGATGCAACAGGAATTTCTCGAGTTCGTCATTCCGTTCGCGAGATATGGGAGTTTGAAGTTAAGGAATGGTTGAGAAACCATCAAAATTTTCGCAAGTCTCATACTCGAAACCAATAACTACAAAGGCATAGGGGAAAAATGCACATACCTTTGTAATCGGGGGAGTTTCCACTTCCAGATGCAACAGGAATTTCTCGAGTTCGTCATTCCGTTCGCGAGATATGGGAGTTTGAAGTTAAGGAATGGTTGAGAAACCATCAAAATTTTCGCAAGTCTGATACTCGAAACCAATAACTACAATGGCCTAGGGGAAAAATACACATACCATTGTAATCGGGCGAGTTTCTGCTGTCAGATGCAATAGAAAATTCTCGAGTTCGTCAATCCGTTCGCGAGATATGGGAGTTTGAAGTTAAGGAATGGTTGAAAAACCATCACAATTTTGGCAAGTCTGATACCCGAAACCAATAACTACTATGGCCTAGGGCAAAAATACACGTACCGTTGTAATCGGGCGAGTTTCTGCTTTCAGATGCAATAGGAAATTCTCGAGTTCGTCAATCCGTTCGCGAGATATGGGAGTTTGAAGTTAAGGAATGGTTGAAAAACCATCACAATTTTGGCAAGTCTGATACTCGAAACCAATAACTACTATGGCCTAGGGCAAAAATACACGTACCGTTGTAATCGGGCGAGTTTCTGCTTTCAGATGCAATAGGAAATTCTCGAGTTCGTCAATCCGTTCGCGAGATATGGGAGTTCGAAGTTAAGGAATGCTTGAGAAACCATCAAAATTTTCGCAACTCTGATACTCGAAACCAATAACTACAATGGCCTAGGGGGAAAATACACACACCATTGTAATCGTGCGAGTTTCTACTTTCAGATGCAACAGGAATTTCTCGAGTTCGTCATTCCGTTCGCGAGATATGGAGTTTGAAGTTAAGGAATGGTTGAGAAACCATCAAAATTTTCGCAAGTCTCATACTCGAAACTAATAATTACAAAGGCATAGGGGAAAAATGCACATACCATTGTAATCGGGCGAGTTTCCACTTCCAGATGCAACAGGAATTTCTCGAGTTCGTCATTCCGTTCGCGAGATATGGGAGTTTGAAGTTAAGGAACGGTTGAGAAACCATCAAAATTTTCGCAATTCTGATACTCGAAACCAATAACTACTATGGCCTAGGGCAAAAATGCACATACCGGTGAAATCGGACGAGTTTCTGCTTTCTGATGCAACAGGTATTTCTCGAGTTCGTCAATCCGTTCGCGAGATATGGGAGTTTGAAGTTAAGGAATGTTTGAGAAACCATCAAAATTATCGCAAGTCTGATACTCGAAAACAATAACTACAAAGGCCTAGGGGAAAAATACACGTACCGTTGTAATCGGGCGTGTTTCTGCTTTCAGATGCAATAGGAAATTCTCGAGTTCGTCAATCCGTTCGCGAGATATGGGAGTTTGAAGTTAAGGAATGGTTGAAAAACCATCACAATTTTGGCAAGTCTGATACTCGATACCAATAACTACTATGGCCTAGGGCAAAAATACACGTACCGTTGTAATCGGGCGAGTTTCTGCTTTCAGATGCAATAGGAAATTCTCGAGTTCGTCAATCCGTTCGCGAGATATGGGAGTTTGAAGTTAAGGAATGCTTGAGAAACCATCAAAATTTTCGCAAGTCTGATACTCGAAACCAATAACTACAATGGCCTAGGGGAAAAATACACATACCGTTGTAATCGGGCGAGTTTCTGCTGTCAGATGCAACAGGAATTTCACGAGTTCGTCAATTCGTTCGCGAGATATGGGGGCTTGAAGTTAAGGAATGCTTGTGGAACCATCAAAATTATCGCAAGTCTGATACTCGAAACCAATAACTACAAAGGCCTAGGGGAAAAATACACGTACCGTTGTAATCGGGCGAGTTTCTGCTTTCAGATGCAATAGGAAATTCTCGAGTTCGTCAATCCGTTCGCGAGATATGGGAGTTTGAAGTTAAGGAATGGTTGAAAAACCATCACAATTTTGGCAAGTCTGATACTCGAAACCAATAACTACTATGGCCTAGGGCAAAAATACACGTACTGTTGTAATCGGGCGAGTTTCTGCTTTCAGATGCAATAGGAAATTCTCGAGTTCGTCAATCCGTTCGCGAGATATGGGAGTTTGAAGTTAAGGAATGCTTGGGAAACCATCAAAATTTTCGCAACTCTGATACTCGAAACCAATAACTACAATAGCCTAGGGGGAAAATACCCACACCATTGTAATCATGCGAGTTTCTACTTTCAGATGCAACAGGAATTTCTCGAGTTCGTCATTCCGTTCGCGAGATATGGGAGTTTGAAGTTAAGGAATGGTTGAGAAACCATCAAAATTTTCGCAAGTCTCATACTCGAAACTAATAATTACAAAGGCATAGGGGAAAAATGCACATACCATTGTAATCGGGCGAGTTTCCACTTCCAGATGCAACAGGAATTTCTCGAGTTCGTCATTCCGTTCGCGAGATATGGGAGTTTGAAGTTAAGGAACGGTTGAGAAACCATCAAAATTTTCGCAATTCTGATACTCGAAACCAATAACTACTATGGCCTAGGGCAAAAATGCACATACCGGTGAAATCGGACGAGTTTCTGCTTTCTGATGCAACAGGTATTTCTCGAGTTCGTCAATCCGTTCGCGAGATATGGGAGTTTGAAGTTAAGGAATGTTTGAGAAACCATCAAAATTATCGCAAGTCTGATACTCGAAAACAATAACTACAAAGGCCTAGGGGAAAAATACACGTACCGTTGTAATCGGGCGTGTTTCTGCTTTCAGATGCAATAGGAAATTCTCGAGTTCGTCAATCCGTTCGCGAGATATGGGAGTTTGAAGTTAAGGAATGGTTGAAAAACCATCACAATTTTGGCAAGTCTGATACTCGATACCAATAACTACTATGGCCTAGGGCAAAAATACACGTACCGTTGTAATCGGGCGAGTTTCTGCTTTCAGATGCAATAGGAAATTCTCGAGTTCGTCAATCCGTTCGCGAGATATGGGAGTTTGAAGTTAAGGAATGCTTGAGAAACCATCAAAATTTTCGCAAGTCTGATACTCGAAACCAATAACTACAATGGCCTAGGGGAAAAATACACATACCGTTGTAATCGGGCGAGTTTCTGCTGTCAGATGCAACAGGAATTTCACGAGTTCGTCAATTCGTTCGCGAGATATGGGGGCTTGAAGTTAAGGAATGCTTGTGGAACCATCAAAATTATCGCAAGTCTGATACTCGAAACCAATAACTACAAAGGCCTAGGGGAAAAATACACGTACCGTTGTAATCGGGCGAGTTTCTGCTTTCAGATGCAATAGGAAATTCTCGAGTTCGTCAATCCGTTCGCGAGATATGGGAGTTTGAAGTTAAGGAATGGTTGAAAAACCATCACAATTTTGGCAAGTCTGATACTCGAAACCAATAACTACTATGGCCTAGGGCAAAAATACACGTACTGTTGTAATCGGGCGAGTTTCTGCTTTCAGATGCAATAGGAAATTCTCGAGTTCGTCAATCCGTTCGCGAGATATGGGAGTTTGAAGTTAAGGAATGCTTGGGAAACCATCAAAATTTTCGCAACTCTGATACTCGAAACCAATAACTACAATGGCCTAGGGGGAAAATACCCACACCATTGTAATCATGCGAGTTTCTACTTTCAGATGCAACAGGAATTTCTCGAGTTCGTCATTCCGTTCGCGAGATATGGGAGTTTGAAGTTAAGGAATGGTTGAGAAATCATCAAAATTTTCGCAAGCCTGATACACGAATCCAATAACTACAAATGCCTAGGGGAAAAATACACGTACCGTTGTAATCGGGCGAGTTTCTGCTTTCAGATGCAATAGGAAATTCTCGAGTTTGTCAATCCGTTCGCGAGATATGGTAGTTTGAAGTTAAGGAATGGTTGAGGAACCATCAAAATTTTCGCAAGTCTGATACTCGAAACCAATAACTACAATGGCCTAGGGGAAAAATACACATACCGTTGTAATCGGGCGAGTTTCTGCTGTCAGATGCAACAGGAATTTCACGAGTTCGTCAATTCGTTCGCGAGATATGGGAGTTTGAAGTTAAGGAATGCTTGAGAAACCATCAAAATTTTCGCAACTCTGATACTCGAAACCAATAACTACAATGGCCTAGGGGGAAAATACACACACCATTGTAATCGTGCGAGATTCTACTTTCAGATGCAACAGGAATTTCTCGAGTTCGTCAATCCGTTCGCGAGATATGGGAGTTTGAAGTTAAGGAATGGTTGAGAAACCTTCAAAATTTTCGCTGGTCTGATACTCGAAACCAATAACTGGAATGGCCTAGGTCAAAAATACACGTGCCGTTGTAATCGGGCGTGTTTCTGCTTTCAGATGCAATAGGAAATTCTCGAGTTCGTCAATCCGTTCGCGAGATATGGTAGTTTGAAGTTAAGGAATGGTTGAGAAACCATCAAAATTTTCGCAAGTCTGATACTCGAAACCAATAACTACAATGGCCTAGGTCAAAAATAAACGTGCCGTTGTAATCGGGCGTGTTTCTGCTTTCAGATGCAATAGGAAATTCTCGAGTTCGTCAATTCGTTCGCGAGATATGGGAGTTTGAAGTTAAGGAATGCTTGAGAAACCATCAAAATTATCGCAATTTGGATGCTAGAAACGAATAACTGGAATTGCCTAGGGGAAAAGTACACAGACCATTAAAATCGGGCGAGCTTCTACTTTCAGATGCAACAGGAATTTCTCGAGTTCGTCATTCCGTTCGCGAGATATGTGAGTTTGAAGTTAAGGAATGGTTGATAAACCATCACAATTTTCGGAAGTCTGATACACGAAACCAATAACCACTATGGCCTAGGGCAAAAATACACATACCGTTGTAATCGGGCGAGTTTCTGCTTTCAGATGCAATAGAAAATTCTCGAGTTCGTCAATCCGATCGCGCGATATGGAAGTTTGAAGTTAAGGAATGCTTGAGAAACCATCAAAATTTTCGCTGGTCTGATACTCGAAACCAACAACTGGAATGGCCTAGGGGAAAAGTACACACACCGTTGTATTCGGGCGAGTTTCTGCTTTCAGATGCAATAGTAAATTCTCGAGCTCGTCAATCCGTTCTCGAGATATGGGAGTTGGAAATTAAGGAATGGTTGAGAAACCATCAAAATTTTCGCAAGTCTGATGCGCGAAACCAATAACTACAATGGCCTAGGGGAAAAATACACATACCGTTGTAATCGGGCGGGTTTCTGCTTTCAGATGCAATAGGAAATTCTCGAGTTCGTCAATCTGTTCGCGAGATATGGAAGTGTGAAGTTAAGGAATGGTTGAGAAACCTTCAAAATTTTCGCAAGTCTGATACTCGAAACCAATAACTGGAATGGCCTAGGGGAAAAGTACACATACCATTGTAATCGGGCGAGTTTCCACTTCCAGATGCAACAGGAATTTCTCGAGTTCGTCATTCCGTTCGCGAGATATGGGAGTTTGAAGTTAAGGAATGGTTGAGAAACCATCAAAATTTTCGCAATTCTGATGCTAGAAACCAATAACTACAATGGCCTAGGGGAAAAATACACATACCGTTGTAATCGGACGAGTTTCTGCTTTCAGATGCAACAGGAATTTCTCGAGTTCGTCAATCCGTTCGCGAGATATGGGAGTTTGAAGTTAAGGAATGGTTGAGAAACCTTCAAAATTTTCGCTGGTCTGATACTGGAAACCAATAACTGGAATGGCCTAGGTCAAAAATACACGTACCGTTGTAATCGGGCGTGTTTCTGCTTTCAGATGCAATAGGAAATTCTCGAGTTCGTCAATCCGTTCGCGAGATATGGTAGTTTGAAGTTAAGGAATGGTTGAGAAACCATCAAAAGTTTCGCAAGTCTGATACTCGAAACCAATAACTACAATGGCCTAGGGGAAAAATACACATACCGTTGTCATCGGGCGAGTTTCTGCTGTCAGATGCAACAGGAATTTCTCGAGTTCGTCATTCCGTTCGCGAGATATGGGAGTTTGAAGTTAAGGAATGGATGAGAAACCATCAAAATTTTCGCAAGTCTGATACACGAAACCAATAACTACAAAGGCCTAGGGGAAAAATACACATACGGTTGTAATCGGGCGACTTTCTACTTTCACATGCAACAGGAACTTCTCGAGTTCGTCAATCCGTTCGCGGGATATGGGAGTTTGAAGTTAAGGAATGGTTGAGAAACCATCAAAATTTTCGCAACTCTGATACTCGAAACCAATAACTACAATGGCCTAGGGGGAAAATACACACACCATTGTAATCGTGCGAGTTTCTACTTTCAGATGCAACAGGAATTTCTCGAGTTCGTCGTTCCGTTCGCGAGATATGGGAGTTTGAAGTTAAGGAATGGTTGAGAAACCATCAAAATTTTCGCAATTCTGATGCTAGAAACCAATAACTACAATGGCCTAGGGGAAAAATACACATACCGTTGTAATCGGGCGAGTTTCTGCTTTCAGATGCAACAGGAATTTCTCGAGTTCGTCAATCCGTTCGCGAGATATGGGAGTTTGAAGTTAAGGAATGGTTGAGAAACCTTCAAAATTTTCGCTGGTCTGATACTGGAAACCAATAACTGGAATGGCCTAGGTCAAAAATACACGTACCGTTGTAATCGGGCGTGTTTCTGCTTTCAGATGCAATAGGAAATTCTCGAGTTCGTCAATCCGTTCGCGAGATATGGTAGTTTGAAGTTAAGGAATGGTTGAGAAACCATCAAAAGTTTCGCAAGTCTGATACTCGAACCCAATAACTACAATGGCCTAGGGGAAAAATACACATACCTTTGTCATCGGGCGAGTTTCTGCTGTCAGATGCAACAGGAATTTCTCGAGTTCGTCATTCCGTTCGCGAGATATGGGAGTTTGAAGTTAAGGAATGGATGAGAAACCATCAAAATTTTCGCAAGTCTGATACACGAAACCAATAACTACAAAGGCCTAGGGGAAAAATACACATACGGTTGTAATCGGGCGACTTTCTACTTTCACATGCAACAGGAACTTCTCGAGTTCGTCAATCCGTTCGCGGGATATGGGAGTTTGAAGTTAAGGAATGGTTGAGAAACCATCAAAATTTTCGCAACTCTGATACTCGAAACCAATAACTACAGTGGCCTAGGGGGAAAATACACACACCATTGTAATCGTGCGAGTTTCTACTTTCAGATGCAACAGGAATTTCTCGAGTTCGTCGTTCCGTTCGCGAGATATTGGAGTTTGAAGTTAAGGAATGGTAGAGAAACCATCATAATTTTCGCAAGTCTCATACTCGAAACCAATAACTACAATGGCCTAGGGGAAAAATACACATACCCTTGTAATCGGGCGAGTTTCTGCTTTCAGATGCAACAGGAATTTCTCGAGTTCGTCAAACCGTTCGCGAGATATGGGAGTTTGAAGTTAAGGAATGCTTGAGAAAGCATCAAAATTCTCGCTGGTCTGATACTCGAAACCAACAACTGGAATGGCCTAGGGGAAAAGTACACACACCGTTGTAATCGGGCGAGTTTCTGCTTTTAGATGCGGTAGGAAATTCTCGAGTTCGTCAATCCGTTCACGAGATATGGAAGTGTGAAAATAAGGAATGGTTGAGAAACCATCAAAATTTTCGCAAGTCTGATACGCGAAACCAATAACTACAAATGCCTAGGGGAAAAATACACATACCGTTGTAATCGGGCGAAATTCTACTTTCACATGCAACAGGAATTTCTCGCGTTCGTCAATCCGTTCGCGAGATATGGAAGTTTGAAGTTGAGGAATGCTTGAGAAACCATCAAAATTCTCGCTGGTCTGATACTCGAAACCAACATCTGGAATGGCCTAGGGGGAAAGTACACACACCGTTGTAATCGGGCGTGTTTCTGCTTTCAGATGCAATAGGAAATTCTCGAGTTCGTCAATTCGTTCGCGAGATATGGGAGTTTGAAATTAAGGAATGCTTGAGAAACCATCAAAATTATCGCAATTCGGATGCTAGAAACGAATAACTGGAATTGCCTAGGGGAAAAGTACACAGACCATTAAAATCGGGCGAGTATCTACTTTCAGGTGCAACAGGAATTTCTCGAGTTCGTCATTCCGTTCGCGAGATATGGGAGTTTGAAGTTAAGGAATGGTTGAGAAACCTTCAAAATTTTCGCTGGTCTGATACTCGAAACCAATAACTGGAATGGCCTAGGTCAAAAATACACGTACCGTTGTAATCGGGCGTGTTTCTGCTTTCAGATGCAATAGGAAATTCTCGAGTTCGTCAATTCGTTCGCGAGATATGGGAGTTTGAAATTAAGGAATGCTTGAGAAACCATCAAAATTATCGCAATTCGGATGCTAGAAACGAATAACTGGAATTGCCTAGGGGAAAAGTACACAGACCATTAAAATCGGGCGAGTATCTGCTTTCAGGTGCAACAGGAATTTCTCGAGTTCGTCATTCCGTTCGCGAGATATGGGAGTTTGAAGTTAAGGAATGGTTGAGAAACCATCACAATTTTCGCAAGTCTGATACTCGAAACCAATAACTACAATGGCCTAGGAGAAAAATACACATACCGTTGTAATCGGGCGGGTTTCTGCTTTCAGATGCAATAGGAAATTCTCGAGTTCATCAATCTGTTCGCGAGATATGCAAGTGTGAAGTTAAGGAATGGTTGAGAAACCATCAAAATTTTCGCAAGTCAGATACTCGAAACCAATAACTGGAATGGCCTAGGGGAAAAGTACACATACCATTGTAATCGGGCGAGTTTCCACTTTCAGGTGCAACAGGAATTCCTCGAGTTCCTCAATCCGTTCGCGAGATATGGAAGTTTGAAGTTGAGGAATGCTTGAGAAACCATCAAAATTCTCGCTGGTCTGATACTCGAAACCAACAACTGGAATGGCCTAGGGGAAAAGTACACACACCGTTGTATTCGGGCGAGTTTCTGCTTTCAGAAGCAATAGGAAATTCTCGAGCTCGTCAATCCGTTCGCGAGAGATGGGAGTTGGAAATTAAGGAATGGTTGAGAAACCATCAAAATTATCGCAAGTCTGATACTCGAAACCAATAACTACAATGGCCTAGGGGAAAAATACACACACCGTTGTAATCGGGCGGGTTTCTGCTTTCAGATGCAATAGGAAATTCTCGAGTTCGTCAATCTGTTCGCGAGATATGGAAGTTTGAAGTTGAGGAATGCTTGAGAAACCATCAAAATTCTCGCTGGTCTGATACTCGAAACCAACATCTGGAATGGCCTAGGGGAAAAGTACACACACCGTTGTATTCGGGCAAGTTTCTGCTTTCAGAAGCAATAGGATATTCTCGAGCTCGTCAATCCGTTCGCGAGAGATGGGAGTTGGAAATTAAGGAATGGTTGAGAAACCATCAAAATTATCGCAAGTCTGATACTCGAAACCAATAACTACAATGGCCTAGGGGAAAAATACACATACCGTTGTAATCGGGCGGGTTTCTGCTTTCAGATGCAATAGGTAATTCTCGAGTTCGTCAATCTGTTCGCGAGATATGGAAGTGTGAAGTTAAGTAATGGTTGAGAAACCATCAAAATTTTCGCAAGTCAGATACTCGAAACCAATATCTGGAATGGCCTAGGGGAAAAGTACACATACCATTGTAATCGGGCGAGTTTCTACTTTCAGATGCAACAGGAATTCCTCGAGTTCGTCAATCCGTTCGCGAGATATGGAAGATTGAAGTTAAGGAATGCTTGAGAAACCATCAAAATTCTCGCTGGTCTGATACTCGAAACCAACAACTGGAATGGCCTAGGGGAAAAGTACACACACCGTTGTAATCGGGCGAGTTTCTGCTTTCAGAAGCAATAGGCAATTCTCGAGATCGTCAATCCGTTCGCGAGAGATGGGAGTTGGAAATTAAGGAATGGTTGAGAAACCAACAAAATTTTCGTAAGTCTGATACTCGAAACCAATAACTACAATGGCCTAGGGGAAAAATACACATACCGTTGTAATCGGGCGGGTTTCTGCTTTCGGATGCAATAGGCAATTCTCGAGATCGTCAATCCGTTCGCGAGATATGGAAGTGTGAAAATAACGAATGGTTGAGAAACCATCAAAATTTTCGCAAGTCTGATACTCGAAACCAATAACTACAATGGCCTAGGGGAAAAATAGACGTACCGTTGTAATCGGGCGGGTTTCTGCTTTCAGATGCAATAGGAAATTCTCGAGTTCGTCAATCTGTTCGCGAGATATGGAAGTTTGAAGTTGAGGAATGCTTGAGAAACCATCAAAATTCTCGCTGGTCTGATACTCGAAACCAACAACTGGAATGGCCTAGGGGAAAAGTACACACACCGTTGTATTCGGGCGAGTTTCTGCTTTCAGAAGCAATAGGAAATTCTCGAGCTCGTCAATCCGTTCGCGAGAGATGGGAGTTGGAAATTAAGGAATGGTTGAGAAACCATCAAAATTCTCGATGGTCTGATACTCGAAACCAACAACTGGAATGGCCTAGGGGAAAAGTACACACACCGTTGTAATCGGGCGAGTTTCTGCTTTCAGAAGCAATAGGAAATTCTCGAGCTCGTCAATCTGTTCGCGAGAGATGGGTGTTGGAAATTAAGGAATGGTTGAGAAACCATCAAAATTTTCGCAAGTCTGATACGCGAAACCAATAACTACAAATGCCTAGGGGAAAAATACACATACCGTTGTAATCGGGCGAAATTCTACTTTCACATGCAACAGGAATTTCTCGCGTTCGTCAATCCGTTCGCGAGATATGGAAGTTTGAATTTAAGGAATGCTTGAGAAACCATCAAAATTTTCGCTGGTCTGATACTCGAAACCAATAACTGGAATGGCCTAGGGGAAAGGTACACACACCATTGTAATTGGGCGAGTTTCTACTTTCAGATGCAACAGGAATTTCTCGAGTTCGTCATTCCGTTCGCGAGATATGGGAGTTTGAAGTTAAGGAATGGTTGAGAAACCATCAAAATTTTCGCAATTCTGATGCTAGAAACCAATAACTACAATAGCCTAGGGGAAAAATACACATACCTTTGTAATCGGGCGAGTTTCTGCTTTCAGATGCAACAGGAATTTCTCGAGTTCGTCAATCCGTTCGCGAGATATGGGAGGTTGAAGTTAAGGAATGGTTGAGAAACCTTCAAAATTTTCGCTGGTCTGATACTCGAAACCAATAACTGGAATGGCCTAGGTCAAAAATACACGTACCGTTGTAATCGGGCGTGTTTCTGCTTTCAGATGCAATAGGAAATTCTCGAGTTCGTCAATTCGTTCGCGAGATATGGGAGTTTGAAATTAAGGAATGCTTGAGAAACCATCAAAATTATCGCAATTCGGATGCTAGAAACGAATAACTGGAATTGCCTAGGGGAAAAGTACACAGACCATTAAAATCGGGCGAGTATCTACTTTCAGATGCAACAGGAATTTCTCGAGTTCGTCATTCCGTTCGCGAGATATGGGAGTTTGAAGTTAAGGAATGGTTGAGAAACCATCACAATGTTCGCAAGTCTGATACTCGAAACCAATAACTACAATGGCCTAGGAGAAAAATACACATACCGTTGTAATCGGGCGGGTTTCTGCTTTCAGATGCAATAGGAAATTCTCGAGTTCATCAATCTGTTCGCGAGATATGCAAGTGTGAAGTTAAGGAATGGTTGAGAAACCATCAAAATTTTCGCAAGTCAGATACTCGAAACCAATAACTGGAATGGCCTAGGGGAAAAGTACACATACCATTGTAATCGGGCGAGTTTCCACTTTCAGGTGCAACAGGAATTCCTCGAGTTCCTCAATCCGTTCGCGAGATATGGAAGTTTGAAGTTGAGGAATGCTTGAGAAACCATCAAAATTCTCGCTGGTCTGATACTCGAAACCAACAACTGGAATGGCCTAGGGGAAAAGTACACACACCGTTGTATTCGGGCGAGTTTCTGCTTTCAGAAGCAATAGGAAATTCTCGAGCTCGTCAATCCGTTCGCGAGAGATAGGAGTTGGAAATTAAGGAATGGTTGAGAAACCATCAAAATTATCGCAAGTCTGATACTCGAAACCAATAACTACAATGGCCTAGGGGAAAAATACACACACCGTTGTAATCGGGCGGGTTTCTGCTTTCAGATGCAATAGGAAATTCTCGAGTTCGTCAATCTGTTCGCGAGATATGGAAGTTTGAAGTTGAGGAATGCTTGAGAAACCATCAAAATTCTCGCTGGTCTGATACTCGAAACCAACATCTGGAATGGCCTAGGGGAAAAGTACACACACCGTTGTATTCGGGCGAGTTTCTGCTTTCAGAAGCAATAGGATATTCTCGAGCTCGTCAATCCGTTCGCGAGAGATGGGAGTTGGAAATTAAGGAATGGTTGAGAAACCATCAAAATTATCGCAAGTCTGATACTCGAAACCAATAACTACAATGGCCTAGGGGAAAAATACACATACCGTTGTAATCGGGCGGGTTTCTGCTTTCAGATGCAATAGGTAATTCTCGAGTTCGTCAATCTGTTCGCGAGATATGGAAGTGTGAAGTTAAGTAATGGTTGAGAAACCATCAAAATTTTCGCAAGTCAGATACTCGAAACCAATATCTGGAATGGCCTAGGGGAAAAGTACACATACCATTGTAATCGGGCGAGTTTCTACTTTCAGATGCAACAGGAATTCCTCGAGTTCGTCAATCCGTTCGCGAGATATGGAAGATTGAAGTTAAGGAATGCTTGAGAAACCATCAAAATTCTCGCTGGTCTGATACTCGAAACCAACAACTGGAATGGCCTAGGGGAAAAGTACACACACCGTTGTAATCGGGCGAGTTTCTGCTTTCAGAAGCAATAGGCAATTCTCGAGATCGTCAATCCGTTCGCGAGAGATGGGAGTTGGAAATTAAGGAATGGTTGAGAAACCAACAAAATTTTCGCAAGTCTGATACTCGAAACCAATAACTACAATGGCCTAGGGGAAAAATACACATACCGTTGTAATCGGGCGGGTTTCTGCTTTCGGATGCAATAGGCAATTCTCGAGATCGTCAATCCGTTCGCGAGATATGGAAGTGTGAAAATAACGAATGGTTGAGAAACCATCAAAATTTTCGCAAGTCTGATACTCGAAACCAATAACTACAATGGCCTAGGGGAAAAATACACATACCGTTGTAATCGGGCGGGTTTCTGCTTTCAGATGCAATAGGCAATTCTCGAGATCGTCAATCCGTTCGCGAGATATGGAAGTGTGAAAATAAGGAATGGTTGAGAAACCATCAAAATTATCGCAAGTCTGATACTCGAAACCAATAACTACAATGGCCTAGGGGAAAAATAGACGTACCGTTGTAATCGGGCGGGTTTCTGCTTTCAGATGCAATAGGAAATTCTCGAGTTCGTCAATCTGTTCGCGAGATATGGAAGTTTGAAGTTGAGGAATGCTTGAGAAACCATCAAAATTCTCGCTGGTCTGATACTCGAAACCAACAACTGGAATGGCCTAGGGGAAAAGTACACACACCGTTGTAATCGGGCGAGTTTCTGCTTTCAGAAGCAATAGGCAATTCTCGAGATCGTCAATCCGTTCGCGAGAGATGGGAGTTGGAAATTAAGGAATGGTTGAGAAACCATCAAAATTATCGCAAGTCTGATACTCGAAACCAATAACTGGAATGTCCTAGGGGAAAAATACACATACCGTTGTAATCGGGCGGGTTTCTGCTTTCAGATGCAATAGGAAATTCTCGAGTTCGTCAATCTGTTCGCGAGATATGGAAGTGTGAAGTTAAGGAATGGTTGAGAAACCATCAAAATTTTCGCAAGTCAGATACTCGAAACCAATATCTGGAATGGCCTAGGGGAAAAGTACACATACCATTGTAATCGGGCGAGTTTCTACTTTCAGATGCAACAGGAATTCCTCGAGTTCGTCAATCCGTTCGCGAGATATGGAAGTTTGAAGTTAAGGAATGCTTGAGAAACCATCAAAATTCTCGATGGTCTGATACTCGAAACCAACAACTGGAATGGCCTAGGGGAAAAGTACACACACCGTTGTAATCGGGCGAGTTTCTGCTTTCAGAAGCAATAGGAAATTCTCGAGCTCGTCAATCTGTTCGCGAGAGATGGGAGTTGGAAATTAAGGAATGGTTGAGAAACCATCAAAATTTTCGCAAGTCTGATACTCGAAACCAATAACTACAATGGCCTAGGGGAAAAATACACATACCGTTGTAATCGGGCGGGTTTCTGCTTTCAGATGCAATAGGCAATTCTCGAGATCGTCAATCCGTTCGCGAGATATGGAAGTGTGAAAATAAGGAATGGTTGAGAAACCATCAAAATCTTCGCAAGTCTGATACTCGAAACCAATAACTACAAAGGCCTAGGGGAAAAATACGCATACGCTTGTAATCGGGCGAACTTCAACTTTCACATGCAACAGGAATTTCTCGCGTTCGTCAATCCGTTCGCGAGAAATGGGAGTTGGAAATTAAGGAATGGTTGAGAAACCATCAAAATTATCGCAAGTCTGATACTCGAAACCAATAACTACAATGGCCTAGGGGAAAAATACACATACCGTTGTAATCGGGCGGGTTTCTGCTTTCAGATGCAATAGGAAATTCTCGAGTTCGTCAATCTGTTCGCGAGATATGGAAGTTTGAAGTTGAGGAATGCTTGAGAAACCATCAAAATTCTCGCTGGTCTGATACTCGAAACCAACAACTGGAATGGCCTAGGGGAAAAGTACACACACCGTTGTATTCGGGCGAGTTTCTGCTTTCAGAAGCAATAGGAAATTCTCGAGCTCGTCAATCCGTTCGCGAGAGATGGGAGTTGGAAGTTAAGGAATGGTTGAGAAACCATCAAAATTATCGCAAGTCTGATACTCGAAACCAATAACTACAATGGCCTAGGGGAAAAATACACATACCGTTGTAATCGGGCGAGTTTCTACTGTCAGATGCAACAGGAATTTTTCGAGTTCGTCAATCCGTTCGCGAGATATGGGAGTTTCAAATTAAGGAATGGTTGAGAAACCTTCAAAATTTTCGCAAGTCTGGTACTCGAAACCAATAACTACAAAGGCCTAGAGGAAAAATACACATACCGTTGTAATCGGGCGAGTTTCTACTTCCACATGCAACAGGAATTTCTCGAGTTCGTCAATCCGTTCGCGAGATATGGGAGTTTGAAGTTGAGGAATGGTTGAGAAACCATCAAAATTTTCGCAAGTCTGATACTCGAATCCAATAACTACTATTGCCTAGGGCAAAAATACACATACCGTTGTAATCGGGCGCGTTTCTGCTTTCAGATGCAATAGGAAATTCTCGAGTTCGTCAATCCGTTCGCGAGATATGGGAGTTTGAAGTTAAGGTATGGTTGAGAGACCATCAAAATTTTCGCAAGTCTGATACTCGAAACCAGTAACTACAAAGGCCTAGAGGAAAAATACACATACCGTTGTAATCGGGCGAGTTTCTACTTCCACATGCAACAGGAAATTATCGAGTTCGGCGTTCCGTTCGCGAGATATGGGAGTGTGAAGTTAAGGAATGGTTGAGAAACCATCAAAATTTTCGCAAGTCTGATACTCGAAACCCATAACTGGAATGGCCTAGGGGAAAAGTACACAAACCATTGTATTCGGGCGAGTTTCTGCTTTCAGATGCAACAGGAATTTCTCGAGTGCGTCAATCCGTTCGCGAGATATGGGAGTTTGAAGTTAAGGAATGGTTGAGAAACCATCAAAATTTTCGCAAGTCTGATACTCGAAACCAATAACAACAAAGGCTTAGGGGGAAAACACACATACCTTTGTAATCGGGCGAGTTTCTACTTTGAGGTGCAACAGGAATTTTTCGAGTTCGTCATTCCGTTCGCGAAATATGGGAGTTGGAAGTTAAGGAATGGTTTAGAAACCATCACAATTTTCGCAAGTCTGATACTCGAAACCAATAACCACTATGGCCTAGGGCAAAAATACACATACCGTTGTAATCGGGCGAGTTTCTCCTTTCAGATGCAACAGGAATTTCTCGAGTTCGTCAATCCGTTCGCGAGATATGGATGTTTGAAGTTAAGGAATGCTTGAGAAACCATCAAAATTTTCGCTGGTCTGATACTCGAAACCAATAACTACAATGGCCTAGGGGAAAAATACACATACAGTTGTAATCGGGCGCGTTTCTACTTTCAGATGCAACAGGAATTTCTCGAGTTCGTCAATCCGTTCGCGAGATATGGGAGTTTGAAGTTAAGGAATGGTTGAGGAACCAACAAAATTATCGCAAGTCTGATACTCGAAACCAATAACTACAAAGGCCTAGGGGGAAAACACACATATCTTTGTAATCGGGCGAGTTTCTGCTTTCAGATGCAATAGGAAATTCTCGAGTTCGTCAATCCGTTCGCGAGATATGGGAGTTTGAAGTTAAGGAATGGTTGAGAAACCATCAAAATTTTCGCAAGTCTGATACTCGAAACCAATAACTACAAATGCCTAGGGGAAAAATACACATACCATTTGATCGGGCGAGATTCTACTTTCACATGCAACAGGAATTTCTCGAGTTCGTCAATCCGTTCGCGAGATATGGAAGTTTGAAGTTAAGGAATGCTTGAGAAACCATCAAAATTTTCGCTGGTCTGATACTCGAATCCAATAACTACAATGGCCTAGGGGAAAAATACACATACCGTTGTAATCGGGCGCGTTTCTACTTTCAGATGCATCAGGAATTTCTCGAGTTCGTCAATCCGTTCGCGTGATATGGGAGTTTGAAGTTAAGGAATGGTTGAGAAACCATCAAAATTTTCGCAAGTCTGATACTCGAAACCAATAACTACAATGGCCTAGGGGAAAAATACACATACCGTTGTAATCGGGCGAGTTTCTACTTTCAGATGCAACAGGAATTTCTCGAGTTCGTCAATCCGTTCGCGGGATATGGGAATTTGAAGTTAAGGAATGGTTGAGAAACAATCAAAATTTTCGCTGGTCTGATACTCGAAACCGATACCTGGAATGGCCTAGGGGAAAAGTACACACACCATTGCAATCGGGCGAGATTCTACTTTCACATGCAACAGGAATTTCTCGAGTTCGTCAATGCGTTCGCGAGATATGGAAGTTTGAAGTTAAGGAATGCTTGAGAAATAATCAAAATTTTCGCTGGTCTGATACTCGAATCCAATAACTACAATGGCCTAGGGGAAAAATACACATACCGTTGTAATCGGGCGAGTTTCTACTTCCAGATGCAGCAGGAATTTCTCGAGTTCGTCAAACCGTTCGCGGGATATGGGAATTTGAAGTTAAGGAATGGTTGAGAAACCATCAAAATTTTCGCTGGTCTGATTCTCGAAACCAATAACTGGCATGGCCTAGGGTAAAAGTACACACACCATTGCAATCGGGCGAGTTTCTACTTTCAGACCCAACAGGAATTTCTCGAGTTCGTCAATCCGTTCGCGAGATATGGGAGTTTAAAATTAAGGAATGGTTGAGAAATCATCAAAATTTTCGCAAGTCTGATACTCGAAACCAATAACTACAATGGCCTAGGGGAAAAATACACATACCGTTGTAATAGGGCGAGTTTCTACTTTCAGATGCAACAGGAATTTCTCGCGTTTGTCAATCTGTTCGCGAGATATGGGAGTTTGAAGTTAAGGAATGGTTGAGAAACCATCAAAATTTTCGCAAGTGTGATACTCGAAACCAATAACTGGAATGGCCTAGGGGAAAAGTACTCATACCGTTGTAATCGGGCGACTTTCTACTTTCACATGCAACAGGAATTTCTCGAGTTCGTCAACCCGTTCGCGAGATATGGGAGTTTGAAGTTAAGGAATGGTTGGGAAACCATCAAAATTTTCGCAAGTCTGAACCTCGAAACCAATAACTACAATGGCCTAGGGGAAAAATACACATACCGTTGTAATCGGGCGAGTTTCTACTTTCAGATGCAACAGGAATTTCTCGAGTTCGTCAATCCGTTCGCGAGATATGGGAGTTTGAAGTTAAGGATCGGTTGAGAAACCATCAAAATTTTCGCAAGTCTGTTACTCGAAACCAATAACTACAAAGGCCTAGGGGAAAAATACACATAACGTTGTAATCGGGCGAGTTTCTACTTCCGCATGCAACAGGAATTTCTCGAGTTCATCAATCCGTTCGCGAGATATGGAAGTTTGAAGTTAAGGCATGCTTGAGAAACCATCAAAATTATCGCAATTCGGATGCTAGAAACGAATAACTGGAATTGCCTAGGGGAAAAGTACACAGACCATTAAAATCGGGCGAGTTTCTACTTTCAGATGCAACAGGAATTTCTCGAGTTCGTCATTCCGTTCGCGAGATATGGGAGTTTGAAGTTAAGGAATGGTTGAGAAACCATCAAAATTTTCGCTGGGCTGATACTCGATATCAATAACTACTATGGCCTAGGGGAAAAATACACATACCGTTGTAATCGGGCGAGTTTCTCCTTTCAGATGCAATAGGAAATTCTCGAGTTTGTCAATCCGTTCGCGAGATATGGGAGTTTGAAGTTAAGGAATGGTTGAGAAACCATCAAAATTTTCGCAAGTCCGATACTC
This sequence comes from Ptiloglossa arizonensis, assembly GCF_051014685.1. Lineage (NCBI taxonomy): Eukaryota > Metazoa > Arthropoda > Insecta > Hymenoptera > Colletidae > Ptiloglossa > Ptiloglossa arizonensis. Next base: position 1,687,035 of record NW_027478385.1, read on the forward strand.
GAAACCAATAACTACAAAGGCCTAGGGGGAAAACACACATACCGTTGTAATCGGGCGAGTTTCTACTTTCATATGCAACAGGAATTTCTCGAGTTCGTCAATCCGTTCGCGAGATATGGGAGTTCGAAGTTAAGGAATGGTTGAGAAACCATCAAAATTTCCGCAGGTCTGTTACTCGAATCCAATAACAACAATGGCCTAGGGGAAAAATACACATACCGTTGTAATCGGGCGAGTTTCTCCTTTCAGATGCAATAGGAAATTCTCGAGTTTGTCAATCCGTTCGCGAGATATGGGAGTTTGAAGTTAAGGAATGGTTGAGAAACCATCAAAATTTTCGCAAGTCCGATACTCGAAAACAATAACTACAAAGGCCTAGGGGGAAAACACACATACCGTTGTAATCGGGCGAGTTTCTGCTTTCATATGCAACAGGAATTTCTCGAGTTCGTCAATCCGTTCGCGAGATATGGGAGTTCGAAGTTAAGGAATGGTTGAGAAACCATCAAAATTTCCGCTGGACTGTTACTCGAATCCAATAACTACAATGGCCTAGGGGAAAAATACACATACCGTTGCAATCGGGCGAGTTTCTACTTTGAGATGCAACAGGAATTTCTCGAGTTCGTCAATCCGTTCGCGGGATATGGGAATTTGAAGTTAAGGAATGGTTGAGAAACAATCAAAATTTTCGCTGGTCTGATACTCGAAACCGATACCTGGAATGGCCTAGGGGAAAAGTACACACACCATTGCAATCGGGCGAGATTCTACTTTCACATGCAACAGGAATTTCTCGAGTTCGTCAATGCGTTCGCGAGATATGGAAGTTTGAAGTTAAGGAATGCTTGAGAAATAATCAAAATTTTCGCTGGTCTGATACTCGAATCCAATAACTACAATGGCCTAGGGGAAAAATACACATACCGTTGTAATCGGGCGAGTTTCTACTTCCAGATGCAGCAGGAATTTCTCGAGTTCGTCAAACCGTTCGCGGGATATGGGAATTTGAAGTTAAGGAATGGTTGAGAAACCATCAAAATTTTCGCTGGTCTGATTCTCGAAACCAATAACTGGCATGGCCTAGGGTAAAAGTACACACACCATTGCAATCGGGCGAGTTTCTACTTTCAGACCCAACAGGAATTTCTCGAGTTCGTCAATCCGTTCGCGAGATATGGGAGTTTAAAATTAAGGAATGGTTGAGAAATCATCAAAATTTTCGCAAGTCTGATACTCGAAACCAATAACTACAATGGCCTAGGGGAAAAATACACATACCGTTGTAATAGGGCGAGTTTCTACTTTCAGATGCAACAGGAATTTCTCGCGTTTGTCAATCTGTTCGCGAGATATGGGAGTTTGAAGTTAAGGAATGGTTGAGAAACCATCAAAATTTTCGCAAGTGTGATACTCGAAACCAATAACTGGAATGGCCTAGGGGAAAAGTACTCATACCCTTGTAATCGGGCGACTTTCTACTTTCACATGCAACAGGAATTTCTCGAGTTCGTCAACCCGTTCGCGAGATATGGGAGTTTGAAGTTAAGGAATGGTTGGGAAACCATCAAAATTTTCGCAAGTCTGAAACTCGAAACCAATAACTACAATGGCCTAGGGGAAAAATACACATACCGTTGTAATCGGGCGAGTTTCTCCTTTCAGATGCAATAGGAAATTCTCGAGTTTGTCAATCCGTTCGCGAGATATGGGAGTTTGAAGTTAAGGAATGGTTGAGAAACCATCAAAATTTTCGCAAGTCCGATACTCGAAAACAATAACTACAAAGGCCTAGGGGGAAAACACACATACCGTTGTAATCGGGCGAGTTTCTGCTTTCATATGCAACAGGAATTTCTCGAGTTCGTCAATCCGTTCGCGAGATATGGGAGTTCGAAGTTAAGGAATGGTTGAGAAACCATCAAAATTTCCGCTGGACTGTTACTCGAATCCAATAACTACAATGGCCTAGGGGAAAAATACACATACCGTTGCAATCGGGCGAGTTTCTACTTTGAGATGCAACAGGAATTTCTCGAGTTCGTCAATCCGTTCGCAAGATATGGGAGTTTGAAATTAAGGAATGGTTGAGAAACCATCAAAATTTTCGCAAGTCTGATACGCGAAACCAATAACTACAATGGCCTAGGGGAAAAATACACATACCGTTGTAATCGGGCGAGTTTCTACTGTCAGATGCAACAGGAATTTCTCGAGTTCGTCAATCCGTTCGCGAGATATGGGAGTTTCAAATTAAGGAATGGTAGAGAAACCTTCAAAATTTTCGCAAGTCTGGTACTCGAAACCAATAACTACAAAGGCCTATGGGGAAAATACACATACGTTGTAATCGGGCGAGTTTCTACTTTCAGATGCAACAGGAATTTCTCGAGTTCGTCAATCCGTTCGCGAGATATGGAAGTTTGAAGTTAAGGAATGCTTGAGAAACCATCAAAATTTTCGCTGGTCTGATACTCGAAATCAATAACTACTATGGCCTAGGGTAAAAATACACATACCGTTGTAATCGGGCGAGTTTCTCCGTTCAGATGCAATAGGAAATTCTCGAGTTTATCAATCCGTTCGCGAGATATGGGAGTTTGAAGTTAAGGAATGGTTGAGAAACCATCAAAATTTTCGCAAGTCCGATACTCGAAACCAATAACTACAAAGGCCTAGGGGGAAAACACACATACCGTTGTAATCGGGCGAGTTTCTACTTTCAGATGCAACAGGAATTTCTCGAGTTCGTCAATCCGTTCGCAAGATATGGGAGTTTGAAATTAAGGAATGGTTGAGAAACCATCAAAATTTTCGCAAGTCTGATACGCGAAACCAATAACTACCACGGCCCAGGGCAAAAATACACATACCGTTGTAATCGGGCGAGTTTCTGCTTTCAGATGCAATAGGAAATCCTCGAGTTCGTCAATCCGTTCGCGAGATATGGAAGTTTGAAGTTAAGGAATGGTTGAGAAACCATCAAAATTTTCGCTGGTCTGATACTCGAATCCAATAACTACAATGGCCTAGGGGAAAAATACACATACCGTTGTAATCGGGCTAGTTTCTACTTTCAGATGCAACAGGAATTTCTCGAGTTCGTCAATCCGTTCGCAAGATATGGGAGTTTGAAGTTAAGGAATGGTTGAGAAACCATCAAAATTTTCGCAAGTCTGATACGCAAAACCAATAACTACAATGGCCTAGGGGAAAAATACACATACCGTTGTAATCGGGCGAGTTTCTACTTTCAGATGCAACAGGAATTTCTCGAGTTCGTCAATCCGTTCGCGAGATATGGGAGCTTGAAGTTATGGAATGCTTGAGAAACCATCACAATTTTCGAAAGTTTGATACTCGAAACCAATAACTACCACGGCCCAGGGCAAAAATACACATACCGTTGTAATCGGGCGAGTTTCTGCTTTCAGATGCAATAGGAAATTCTCGAGTTCGTCAATCCGTTCGCGAGATATGGAAGTTAGAAGTTAAGGCATGCTTGAGAAACCATCAAAATTATCGCAATTCGGATGCTAGAAACGAATAACTGGAATTGCCTAGGGGAAAAGTACACAGACCATTAAAATCGGGCGAGTTTCTACTTTCAGATGCAACAGGAATTTCTCGAGTTCGTCATTCCGTTCGCGAGATATGGGAGTTTGAAGTTAAGGAATGGTTGAGAAACCATCAAAATTTTCGCTGGTCTGATATTCGAAACCAATAACTGGAATGGCCTAGGGGAAAAGTACACACACCATTGCAATCGGGCGAGTTTCTACTTTGAGATGCAACAGGAATTTCTCGAGTTCGTCAATCCGTTCGCAAGATATGGGAGTTTGAAATTAAGGAATGGTTGAGAAACCATCAAAATTTTCGCAAGTCTGATACGCGAAACCAATAACTACAATGGCCTAGGGGAAAAATACACATACCGTTGTAATCGGGCGAGTTTCTACTGTCAGATGCAACAGGAATTTCTCGAGTTCGTCAATCCGTTCGCGAGATATGGGAGTTTCAAATTAAGGAATGGTTGAGAAACCTTCAAAATTTTCGCAAGTCTGGTACTCGAAACCAATAACTACAAAGGCCTATGGGGAAAATACACATACCGTTGTAATCGGGCGAGTTTCTACTTTCAGATGCAACAGGAATTTCTCGAGTTCGTCAATCCGTTCGCGAGATATGGAAGTTTGAAGTTAAGGAATGCTTGAGAAACCATCAAAATTTTCGCTGGTCTGATACTCGAAATCAATAACTACTATGGCCTAGGGGAAAAATACACATACCGTTGTAATCAGGCGAGTTTCTCCGTTCAGATGCAATAGGAAATTCTCGAGTTTATCAATCCGTTCGCGAGATATGGGAGTTTGAAGTTAAGGAATGGTTGAGAAACCATCAAAATTTTCGCAAGTCCGATACTCGAAACCAATAACTACAAAGGCCTAGGGGGAAAACACACATACCGTTGTAATCGGGCGAGTTTCTACTTTCATATACAACAGGAATTTCTCGAGTTCGTCAATCCGTTCGCGAGATATGGGAGTTTGAAGTTAAGGAATGGTTGAGAAACCATCAAAATTTTCGCTGGTCTGATACTCGAATCCAATAACTACAATGGCCTAGGGGAAAAATACACATAACGTTGTAATCGGGCGAGTTTCTACTTTCAGATGCAACAGGAATTTCTCGAGTTCGTCAATCCGTTCGCAAGATATGGGAGTTTGAAATTAAGGAATGGTTGAGAAACCATCAAAATTTTCGCAAGTCTGATACGCGAAACCAATAACTACCACGGCCCAGGGCAAAAATACACATACCGTTGTAATCGGGCGAGTTTCTGCTTTCAGATGCAATAGGAAATCCTCGAGTTCGTCAATCCGTTCGCGAGATATGGAAGTTTGAAGTTAAGGAATGGTTGAGAAACCATCAAAATTTTCGCTGGTCTGATACTCGAATCCAATAACTACAATGGCCTAGGGGAAAAATACACATACCGTTGTAATCGGGCTAGTTTCTACTTTCAGATGCAACAGGAATTTCTCGAGTTCGTCAATCCGTTCGCAAGATATGGGAGTTTGAAGTTAAGGAATGGTTGAGAAACCATCAAAATTTTCGCAAGTCTGATACGCAAAACCAATAACTACAATGGCCTAGGGGAAAAATACACATACCGTTGTAATCGGGCGAGTTTCTACTTTCAGATGCAACAGGAATTTCTCGAGTTCGTCAATCCGTTCGCGAGATATGGGAGCTTGAAGGTATGGAATGCTTGAGAAACCATCACAATTCTCGAAAGTTTGATACTCGAAACCAATAACTACCACGGCCCAGGGCAAAAATACACATACCGTTATAAACGGGCGAGCTTCTGCTTTCTGATGCCATAGGAAATCCTCGAGTTCGCCAATCCGTTCGCGAGATATGGAAGTTTGAAGTTAAGGAATGATTGAGAAACCATCAAAATTTTCGCTGGTCTGATACTCGAAACCAATAACTGGAATGGCCTAGGGGAAAAGTACACACACCATTGCAATCGGGCGAGTTTCTACTTTGAGATGCAACAGGAATTTCTCGAGTTCGTCAATCCGTTCGCAAGATATGGGAGTTTGAAATTAAGGAATGGTTGAGAAACCATCAAAATTTTCGCTGGTCTGATACGCGAAACCAATAACTACAATGGCCTAGGGGAAAAATACACATACCGTTGTAATCGGGCGAGTTTCTACTGTCAGATGCAACAGGAATTTCTCGAGTTCGTCAATCCGTTCGCGAGATATGGGAGTTTCAAATTAAGGAATGGTTGAGAAACCTTCAAAATTTTCGCAAGTCTGGTACTCGAAACCAATAACTACAAAGGCCTATGGGGAAAATACACATACCGTTGTAATCGGGCGAGTTTCTACTTTCAGATGCAACAGGAATTTCTCGAGTTCGTCAATCCGTTCGCGAGATATGGGAGCTTGAAGGTATGGAATGCTTGAGAAACCATCACAATTTTCGAAAGTTTGATACTCGAAACCAATAACTACCACGGCCCAGGGCAAAAATACACATACCGTAATAAACGGGCGAGCTTCTGCTTTCTGATGCCATAGGAAATCCTCGAGTTCGCCAATCCGTTCGCGAGATATGGAAGTTTGAAGTTAAGGAATGATTGAGAAACCATCAAAATTTTCGCTGGTCTGATACTCGAAACCAATAACTGGAATGGCCTAGGGGAAAAGTACACACACCATTGCAATCGGGCGAGTTTCTACTTTGAGATGCAACAGGAATTTCTCGAGTTCGTCAATCCGTTCGCAAGATATGGGAGTTTGAAATTAAGGAATGGTTGAGAAACCATCAAAATTTTTGCAAGTCTGATACGCGAAACCAATAACTACAATGGCCTAGGGGAAAAATACACATACCGTTGTAATCGGGCGAGTTTCTACTGTCAGATGCAACAGGAATTTCTCGAGTTCGTCAATCCGTTCGCGAGATATGGGAGTTTCAAATTAAGGAATGGTTGAGAAACCTTCAAAATTTTCGCAAGTCTGGTACTCGAAACCAATAACTACAAAGGCCTATGGGGAAAATACACATACCGTTGTAATCGGGCGAGTTTCTACTTTCAGATGCAACAGGAATTTCTCGAGTTCGTCAATCCGTTCGCGAGATATGGAAGTTTGAAGTTAAGGAATGCTTGAGAAACCATCAAAATTTTCGCTGGTCTGATACTCGAAATCAATAACTACTATGGCCTAGGGGAAAAATACACATACCGTTGTAATCGGGCGAGTTTCTCCGTTCAGATGCAATAGGAAATTCTCGAGTTTATCAATCCGTTCGCGAGATATGGGAGTTTGAAATTAAGGAATGGTTGAGAAACCATCAAAATTTTCGCAAGTCCGATATTCGAAACCAATAACTACAAAGGCCTAGGGGGAAAACACACATACCGTTGTAATCGGGCGAGTTTCTACTTTCATATACAACAGGAATTTCTCGAGTTCGTCAATCCGTTCGCGAGATATGGGAGTTTGAAGTTAAGGAATGGTTGAGAAACCATCAAAATTTTCGCAAGTCTGATACGCGAGACCAATAACTACCACGGCCCAGGGCAAAAATACACATACCGTTGTAATCGGGCGAGTTTCTGCTTTCAGATGCAATAGGAAATCCTCGACTTCGTCAATCCGTTCGCGAGATATGGAAGTTTGAAGTTAAGGAATGGTTGAGAAACCATCAAAATTTTCGCTGGTCTGATACTCGAATCCAATAACTACAATGGCCTAGGGGAAAAATACACATACCGTTGTAATCGGGCTAGTTTCTACTTTCAGATGCAACAGGAATTTCTCGAGTTCGTCAATCCGTTCGCAAGATATGGGAGTTTGAAATTAAGGAATGGTTGAGAAACCATCAAAATTTTCGCAAGTCCGATATTCGAAACCAATAACTACAAAGGCCTAGGGGGAAAACACACATACCGTTGTAATCGGGCGAGTTTCTACTTTCATATACAACAGGAATTTCTCGAGTTCGTCAATCCGTTCGCGAGATATGGGAGTTTGAAGTTAAGGAATGGTTGAGAAACCATCAAAATTTTCGCTGGTCTGATACTCGAATCCAATAACTACAATGGCCTAGGGGAAAAATACACATAACGTTGTACTCGGGCGAGTTTCTACTTTCAGATGCAACAGGAACTTCTCGAGTTCGTCAATCCGTTCGCGAGATATGGGAGCTTGAAGTTATGGAATGCTTGAGAAACCATCACAATTTTCGCAAGTCTGATACTCGAATCCAATAACTACACTGGCCTAGGGCAAAAATACACATACCGTTGTAATCGGGCGAGTTTCTACTTCCGCATGCAACAGGAATTTCTCGAGTTCGTCAATCCGTTCGCGAGATATGGAAGTTTGAAGTTAAGGAATGCTTGAGAAACCATCAAAATTTTCGCTGGTCTGATACTCGAATCCAATAACTACAATGGCCTAGGGGAAAAATACACATACCGTTGTAATCGGGCGCGTTTCTACTTTCAGATGCAACAGGAATTTCTCGAGTTCGTCAATCCGTTCGCGTGATATGGGAGTTTGAAGTTAAGGAATGGTTGAGAAACCATCAAAATTTTCACTGCTCTGATACTCGAAACCAATAACTACTATGGCCTAGGGCAAAAATGCACATACCGTTGTAATCGGGCGAGTTTCTGCTTTCATATGCAACAGGAATTTCTCGAGTTCGTCAATCCGTTCGCGAGAAATGGGAGTTTGAAGTTAAGGAATGGTTGAGAAATCATCAAAATTATCGCAGGTCTGATACTCGAATCCAATAACTACAATGGCCTAGGGGAAAAATACACATACCGTTGTAATCGGGCGCGTTTCTACTTTCAGATGCAACAGGAATTTCTCGAGTTCGTCAATCCGTTCGCGTGATATGGGAGTTTGAAGTTAAGGAATGGTTGAGAAACCATCACAATTTTCGCAAGTCTGATACTCGAAACCAATAACTACAATGACCTAGGGGAAAAATACACATACCGTTGTAATCGGGCGCGTTTCTACTTTCAGATGAAATAGGAATTTCTCGAGTTCGTCATTCCGTTCGCGAAATATGGGAGTTTGAAGTTAAGGAATGGTCGAGAAACCATCAAAATTTTCGCTGGTCTGATACTCGAAACCAATAACTGGAATGGCCTAGGGGCAAAGTACTCATACCATTGTAATTGGGCGAGTTTCTACTTTCAGATGCAAGAGGAATTTCTCGAGTTCGTCAATCCGTTCGCGAGATATGGGGGTTTGAAGTTAAGGAATGGTTGTGAAACCATCAAAATTTTCGCAAGTGTGATACTCGAAAACAATAACTACAAAGGCCTAGGGGAAAAATACACATACCGTTGTAATCGGGCGAGTTTCTACTTCCACATGCAACAGGAATTTCTCGAGTTCGTCAATCCGTTCGTGAGATATGGGAGTGAGAAGTTAAGGAATGGTTGAGAAACCATAAAAATTTTCACTGGTCTGATACTCGAAACCAATAACTGGAATGGCCTAGGGGAAAGTACACACACCATTGTATTCGGGCGAGTTTCTACTTTCAGGTGCAACAGGAATTTCTGGAGTTCGTCAATCCGTTCGCGAGATATGGGAGTTTGAAGTTAAGGAATGGTTGAGAAACCATCAAAATTTTCGCAAGTCTGATACTCGAAACCAATAACTACAATGACCTAGGGGAAAAATACACATACCGTTGTAATCGGGCGCGTTTCTACTTTCAGATGCAACAGGAATTTCTCGAGTTCGTCAATCCGTTCGCGAGATATGAGAGTTTGAATTTAAGGAATTGTTGAGAAACCATCAGAATTTTCGCAATTCTGATGCTAGAAACGAATAACTACAAAGGCCTAGGGGAAAATACACATACCGTTGTAATCGGGCGAGTTTCTTCTTTCAGATGCAACAGGAATTTCTCGCGTTCGTCAATCCGTTCGCGAGATATGGGAGTTTGAAGTTAAGGGATGGTTGAGAAACCATCAAAATTTGCGCAAGTCTGATACTCGAAACCAATAACTGGAGTGGCCTAGGGGAAAAGGACACATACCGTTGAAATCGGGCGACTTTCTACTTTCACATGCAACAGGAATTTGTCGAGGACGTCATTCCGTTCGCGAGAAATGGGAGTTTGAAGTTAAGGAATGGTTGAGAAATCATCAAAATTTTCGCAAGTCTGATACTCGAAACCAATAACTACAATGGCCTAGGGGAAAAATACACATACCGTTGTAATCGGGCGAGTTTCTGCTTTCAGATGCAATAGGAAATTCTCGAGTTGGTCAATCCGTTCGCGAGATATGGAAGTGTGAAGTTAAGGAATGGTTGAGAAACCATCAAAATTTTCGCTAGTCTGACACACGAAACCAGTAACTGGAATGGCCTAGGGGAAAAGTACACATACCATTGTAATCGGGCGAGTTTCTACTTTCAGATGCAACAGGAATTTGTCGAGGACGTCAATCCGTTCGCGAGAAATGGGAGTTTGAAGTTAAGGAATGGTTGAGAAATCATCAAAATTTTCGCAAGTCTGATACTCGAATCCAATAACTACTATGGCCTAGGGCAAAAATACACATACCATTGTAATCGGGCGAGTTTCTGCTTTCAGATGCAATAGGAAATTCTCGAGTTCGTCAATCCGTTCGCGAGATATGGAAGTTTGAGGTTAAGGAATGCTTGAGAAACCATCAAAATTTTCGCTGGTCTGATACTCGAAACCAACAACTAGAATGGCCTAGGGGAAAAGTACACACACCGTTGTAATCGGGCGAGTTTCTGCTTTCAGATGCAATAGGAAATTCTCGTGTTCGTCAATCCGTTCGCGAGAAATGGAACTGTGAAGATAAGGAATGGTTGAGAAACCATCAAAATTTTCGCAAGTCTGATACTCGAAACCAATAACTACAAAGGCCTATTGGAAAAATACACATACCGTTGTAATCGGGCGACATTCTACTTCCACATGCAACAGGAATTTCTCGAGTTCGTCAATCCGTTCGCGAGATATGGGAGTTTGAAGTTAAGGAATGGTTGAGAAACCATCAAAATTTTCGCTGGTTTGATACTCGAAACCAATAACGGGAATGGCCTAGGGGGAACACACACACACCATTGTAATCGGGCGAGGTTCTACTTTCAGATACAACAGGAATTTCTCGAGTTCGTCAATCCGTTCGCGAGATATGGGAGTTTGAAGTTAAGGAATGGTTGAGAAACCATCAAAATTTTCGCAAGTCTGATACTCGAAACCAATAACTACAAAGGCCTAGGGGGAAAACACACAAATCTTTGTAATCGGGCTAGTTTCTACTTTCAGATGCAACAGGAATTTCTCGCGTTCGTCATTCCGTTCGCGAAATATGGGAGTTTGAAGTTAAGGAATGGTTGAGAAACCATCAAAATTTTCGCTGGTCTGATACTCGAAACCAATAACTGGAATGGCCTAGGGGAAAAGTACTCATACCATTGTAATCGGGCGCGTTTCTACTTTCAGATGCAACAGGAATTTCTCGAGTTCGTCAATCCGTTCGCGAGATATGGGATTTTGAAGGTAAGGAATGGTTGAGAAACCATCAAAATTTTCGCAAGTCTGACACTCGAAACCAAATAACTACAAATGCCTAGGGGAAAAATACACATACCATTTGATCGGGCGAGATTCTACTTTCACATGCAACCGGAATTTCTCGAGTTCGTCAATGCATTCGCGAGATATGGGAGTTTGAAGTTAAGGAATGGTTGAGAAATCATCAAAATTTTCGCAAGTCTGATACTCGAAACCAATAACTGGAATGGCCTAGGGGTAAAGTACACATACCGTTGTAATCGGGCGAGTTTCTGCTTTCAGATGCAATAGGAAATTCCCGAGTTCGTCAATCCGTTCGCGAGATATGGGAGTTGGAAGTTAAGGAATGGTTGAGAAATCATCAAAATTTTCGCAAGTCTGATACTCGAATCCAATAACTACACTGGCCTAGGGCAAAAATACACATACCGTTGTAATCGGGCGAGTTCCTACTTTGAGATGCAACAGGAATTTGTCGAGTTCGTTAATCCGTTCGCGAGATATGGGAGTTTGAAGTTAAGGAATGCTTGAGAAACCATCAAAATTTTCGCTGGTCTGATACTCGAAACCAATAACTGGAATGGCCTAGGGGAAAGTACACACACCATTGTATTCGGGCGAGTTTCTACTTTCAGGTGCAACAGGAATTTCTGGAGTTCGTCAATCCGTTCGCGAGATATGGGAGTTTGAAGTTAAGGAATGGTTGAGAAACCATCAAAATTTTCGCAAGTCTGATACTCGAAACCAATAACTACAATGACCTAGGGGAAAAATACACATACCGTTGTAATCGGGCGCGTTTCTACTTTCAGATGCAGAAGGAATTTCTCGAGTTCGTCAATCCGTTCGCGAGATATGGAAGTTTGAAGTTAAGGAATGCTTGAGAAACCATCAAAATTTTCGCTGGTCTGATACTCGAAATCAATAACTACTATGGCCTAGGGGAAAAATACACATACCGTTGTAATCGGGCGAGTTTCTCCTTTCAGATGCAACAGGAATTTCTCGCGTTCGTCAATCCGTTCGCGAGATATGCAAGTTTGAAGTTAAGGAATGATTGAGAAACCATCAAAATTTTCGCTGGTCTGATACTCGAAACCAATAACTGGAATGGCCTAGGGGAAAAGTACACACACCATTGTAATCGGGCGAGCTTCTGCTTTCTGATGCCATAGGAAATTCTCGAGTTCGGCAATCCGTTCGCGAGATATGGGAGTGTTAAGTTAAGGAATGGTTGAGAAACCATCAAAATTCTCGCAAGTCTGATTCTCGAAAACAATAACTACAAAGGCCTAGGGGAAAAGTACACATACCGTTATAAACGGGCGAGCTTCTTCTTTCTGATGCCATAGGAAATCCTCGAGTTCGTCAATCCGTTCGCGAGATATGGAAGTTTGAAGTTAAGGAATGATTGAGAAACCATCAAAATTTTCGCTGGTCTGATACTCGAAACCAATAACTGGAATAGCCTAGGGGAAAAGTACACACACCATTGCAATCGGGCGAGTTTCTACTTTGAGATGCAACAGGAATTTCTCGAGTTCGTCAATCCGTTCGCAAGATATGGGAGTTTGAAGTTAAGGAATGGTTGAGAAACCATCAAAATTTTCGCAAGTCTGATACGGGAAACCAATAACTACAATGGCCTAGGGGAAAAATACACATACCGTTGTAATCGGGCGAGTTTCTACTTTCAGATGCAACAGGAATTTCTCGAGTTCGTCAATCCGTTCGCGAGATATGGGAGTTTCAAATTAAGGAATGGTTGAGAAACCATCAAAATTTTCGCAAGTCTGGTACTCGAAACCAATAACTACAAAGGCCTAGGGGGAAAATACACATACCGTTGTAATCGGGCGAGTTTCTACTTTCAGATGCAACAGGAATTTCTCGAGTTCGTCAATCCGTTCGCGAGATATGGAAGTTTGAAGTTAAGGAATGCTTGAGAAACCATCAAAATTTTCGCTGGTCTGATACTCGAAATCAATAACTACTATGGCCTAGGGGAAAAATACACATACCGTTGTAATCGGGCGAGTTTCCCCTTTCAGATGCAATAGGAAATTCTCGAGTTTATCAATCCGTTCGCGAGATATGGGAGTTTGAAGTTAAGGAATGGTTGAGAAACCATCAAAATTTTCGCAAGTCCGATACTCGAAACCAATAACTACAAAGGCCTAGGGGGAAAATACACATACCGTTGTAATCGGGCGAGTTTCTACTTTCAGATGCAACAGGAATTTCCCGAGTTCGTCAATCCGTTCGCGAGATATGGGAGTTGGAAGTTAAGGAATGGTTGAGAAATCATCAAAACTTTCGCAAGTCTGATACTCGAATCCAATAACTACACTGGCCTAGGGCAAAAATACACATACCGTTGTAATCGGGCGAGTTCCTACTTTGAGATGCAACAGGAATTTGTCGAGTTCGTTAATCCGTTCGCGAGATATGGAAGTTTGAAGTTAAGGAATGATTGAGAAACCATCAAAATTTTCGCTGGTCTGATACTCGAAACCAATAACTGGAATGGCCTAGGGGAAAAGTACACACACCATTGTAATCGGGCGAGTTTCTACTTTCAGATGCAACAGGAATTTCTCGAGTTCGTCAATCCGTTCGCGAGATATGGGAGCTTGAAGTTATGGAATGCTTGAGAAACCATCACAATTTTCGAAAGTTTGACACTCGAAACCAATAACTACCACGGCCCAGGGCAAAAATACACATACCGTTGTAATCGGGCGAGTTTCTGCTTTCAGATGCAACAGGAATTTCTCGCGTTCGTCAATCCGTTCGCGAGATATGGGAGTTTGATGTTAAGGGATGGTTGAGAAACCATCAAAATTTGCGCAAGTCTGATACTCGAAACCAATAACTGGAGTGGCCTAGGGGAAAAGGACACATACCGTTGAAATCGGGCGACTTTCTACTTTCACATGCAACAGGAATTTGTCGAGGACGTCAATCCGTTCGCGAGAAATGGGAGTTTGAAGTTAAGGAATGGTTGAGAAATCATCAAAATTTTCGCAAGTCTGATACTCGAAACCAATAACTACAATGGCCTATGGGAAAAATACACATACCGTTGTAATCGGGCGAGTTTCTGCTTTCAGATGCAATAGGAAATTCTCGAGTTGGTCAATCCGTTCGCGAGATATGGAAGTGTGAAGTTAAGGAATGGTTGAGAAACCATCAAAATTTTCGCTAGTCTGATACTCGAATCCAATAACTATTATGGCCTAGGGCAAAAATACACATACCGTTGTAATCGGGCGAGTTTCTGCTTTCAGATGCAATAGGAAATTCTCGAGTTCGTCAATCCGTCCGCGAGATATGGAAGTTTGAAGTTAAGGAATGATTGAGAAACCATCAAAATTTTCGCAAGTCTGATACTCGAAACCAATAACTGGAATGGCCTAGGGGAAAAGTACACACACCATTGTAATCTGGCGGGTTTCTACTTTCAGATGCAATAGGAATTTCTCGAGTTCGTCATTCCGTTCGCGAAATATGGGAGTTTGAAGTTAAGGAATGGTTGAGAAACCATCAAAATTTTCGCTGGTCTGATACTCGAAACCAATAACTGGAATGGCCTAGGGGAAAAGTACTCATACCATTGTAATCGGGCGCGTTTCTACTTTCAGATGCAACAGGAATTTCTCGAGTTCGTCAATCCGTTCGCGAGATATGGGATTTTGAAGGTAAGGAATGGTTGAGAAACCATCAAAATTTTCGCAAGTCTGACACTCGAAACCAAATAACTACAAATGCCTAGGGGAAAAATACACATACCATTTGATCGGGCGAGATTCTACTTTCACATGCAACCGGAATTTCTCGAGTTCGTCAATCCGTTCGCGAGAAATGGGAGTTTGAAGTTAAGGAATGGTTGAGAAATCATCAAAATTTTCGCAAGTCTGATACTCGAATCCAATAACTACTATGGCCTAGGGCAAAAATACACATACCATTGTAATCGGGCGAGTTTCTGCTTTCAGATGCAATAGGAAATTCTCGAGTTCGTCTATCCATTCGCGAGATATGGAAGTGTGAAGTTAAGGAATGCTTGAGAAACCATCAAAATTTTCGCTGGTCTGATACTCGAAACCAACAACTGGAATGGTCTAGGGGAAAAGTACACACACCGTTGTAATCGGGCGAGTTTCTGCTTTCAGATGCAATAAGAAATTCTCGTGTTCGTCAATCCGTTCGCGAGAAATGAAAGTGTGAAAATAAGGAATGGTTGAGAAACCATCAAAATTTTCGCAAGTCTGATACTCGAAACCATTAACTGGAATGGCCTAGGGGAAAAGTACACATACCATTGTAATCGGGCGAGTTTCTACTTTCAGAAGCAACAGGAATTTCTCGAGTTCGTCAATCCGTTCGCGAGAAATGGGAGTTTGAAGTTAAGGAATGGTTGAGAAACCATCTAAATTTTCACTGCTCTGATACTCGAAACCAATAACTGGCATGGCCTAGGGGAAAAGTACTCATACCATTGTAATTGGGCGAGTTTCTACTTTCAGA
The DNA here is from genome assembly GCF_051014685.1 of Ptiloglossa arizonensis. Lineage (NCBI taxonomy): Eukaryota > Metazoa > Arthropoda > Insecta > Hymenoptera > Colletidae > Ptiloglossa > Ptiloglossa arizonensis. Next base: position 1,702,680 of record NW_027478385.1, read on the forward strand.
TGCAAGAGGAATTTCTCGAGTTCGTCAATCCGTTCGCGAGATATGGGGGTTTGAAGTTAAGGAATGGTTGAGAAACCATCAAAATTTTCGCAAATGTGATACTCGAAACCAATAACTACAAAGGCCTAGGGGAAAAATACACATACCGTTGTAATCGGGCGAGTTTCTACTTCCACATGCAACAGGAATTTCTCGAGTTCGTCAATCCGTTCGTGAGATATGGGATTTTGAAGGTAAGGAATGGTTGAGAAACCATCAAAATTTTCGCAAGTCTGATACTCGAAACCAAATAACTACAAATGCCTAGGGGAAAAATACACATACCATTTGATCGGGCGAGATTCTACTTTCACATGCAACAGGAATTTCTCGAGTTCGTCAATGCATTCGCGAGATATGGGAGTTTGAAGTTAAGGAATGGTTGAGAAATCATCAAAATTTTCGCAAGTCTGATACTCGAAACCAATAACTGGAATGGCCTAGGGGTAAAGTACACATACCGTTGTAATCGGGCGAGTTTCTGCTTTCAGATGCAATAGGAAATTCCCGAGTTCGTCAATCCGTTCGCGAGATATGGGAGTTGGAAGTTAAGGAATGGTTGAGAAATCATCAAAATTTTCGCAAGTCTGATACTCGAATCCAATAACTACACTGGCCTAGGGCAAAAATACACATACCGTTGTAATCGGGCCTGTTCCTACTTTCAGATGCAACAGGAATTTGTCGAGTTCGTCAATCCGTTCGCGAGATATGGGAGTATGAAGTTAAGGATTGGTTGAGAAACCATTAAAATTTTCGCAAGTCTGATACTCGAAAACAATAACTACAAATGCCTAGGGGAAAAATACACATACCGTTGTAATCGGGCGAGTTTCTACTTTCAGATGCAACAGGAATTTCTCGAGTTCGTCAATCCGTTCTCGAGATATGGGAGTTTGAAGTTAAGGAATGCTTGAGAAACCATCAAAATTTTCGCTGGTCTGATACTCGAAACCAACAACTGGAATGGCCTAGGGGAAAAGTACAGACACCGTTGTAATCGGGCGAGTTTCTGCTTTCAGATGCAATAGGAAATTCTCGAGTTTGTCAACCCGTTTGCGAGATATGGAAGTGTGAAGTTAAGGAATGGTTGAGAAACCATCAAAATTTTCGCAAGTCTGATACTCGAAACCAATAACTGGAATGGCCTAGGGGAAAAGTACACATACCATTGTAATCGGGCGAGTTTCAACTTTCAGATGCAACAGGAATTTCTCGAGTTCGTCAATCCGTTCGCGAGAAATGGGAGTTTGAAGTTAAGGAATGGTTGAGAAACCTTCAAAATTTTCGCAAGTCTGATACACGAAACCAATAACTACAATGGCCTAGTGAAAAATACACATACCGTTGTAAACGGGCGACTTTCTACTTTCACATGCAACAGGAATTTCTCGAGTTCGTCAATCCGTTCGCGGGATATAGGAGTTTGAAGTTAAGGAATGGTTGAGAAACCATCAAAATTTTCGCTGCTATGATACTCGAACCCAATAACTGGAATGCCCTAGGGGAAAAGTACACATACCATTGTAATCGGGCGAGTTTCTACTTTCAGATGCAACAGGAATTTCTCGAGTTCGTCAATCCGTTCTCGAGATATGGGAGTTTGAAGTTAAGGAATGCTTGAGAAACCATCAAAATTTTCGCTGGTCTGATACTCGAAACCAACAACTGGAATGGCCTAGGGGAAAAGTACAGACACCGTTGTAATCGGGCGAGTTTCTGCTTTCAGATGCAATAGGAAATTCTCGAGTTCGTCAACCCGTTTGCGAGATATGGAAGTGTGAAGTTAAGGAATGGTTGAGAAACAATCAAAATTTTCGCTGGTCTGATACTCGAAACCAACAACTGGAATGGCCTAGGGGAAAAGTACACACACCGTTGTAATCGGGCGAGTTTCTGCTTTCAGATGCAATAGGAAATTCTCGAGTTTGTCAACCCGTTTGCGAGATATGGAAGTGTGAAAATAAGGAATGGTTGAGAAACCATCAAAATTTTCGCAAATCTGATACTCGAAACCAATAACTACACAGGCCTAGGAGAAAAATACACATACCGTTGTAATAGGGCGACTTTCTACTTTCACATGCAACAGGAATTTCTCGAGTTCGTCAATCCGTTCGCGGGATATAGGAGTTTGAAGTTAAGGAATGGTTGAGAAACCATCAAAATTTTCGCTGCTATGATACTCGAACCCAATAACTGGAATGCCCTAGGGGAAAAGTACACATACCATTGTAATCGGGCGAGTTTCTACTTTCAGACGCAACAGGAATTTCTCGAGTTCGTCAATCCGTTCGCGAGATATGGGAGTTTGAAGTTAAGGAATGGTTGAGAAACCATCAAAATTTTCGCAAGTCTGATACTCGAAACCAATAACTACAAATGCCTAGGGGGAAAACACACATATCTTTGTAATCGGGCGAGTTTCTACTTTCAGATGCAACAGGAATTTCTCGAGTTCGTCAATCCGTTCGCGAGATATGGGAGTTTGAAGTTAAGGAATGGTTGAGAAACCATCACAATTTTCGCAAGTCTGATACTCGAAACCAATAACTACAAATGCCTAGGGGAAAAATACACATACCATTTGATCGGGCGAGATTCTACTTTCACATGCAACAGGAATTTCTCGAGTTCGTCAATGCGTTCGCGAGATATGGGAGTTTGAAGTTAAGGAATGGTTGAGAAACCATCAAAATTTTCACTGGTCTGATACTCGAAACCAACAACTGGAATGGTCTAGGGGAAAAGTACACACACCGTAGTAATCGGGCGAGTTTCTGCTTTTAGATGCAATAGGAAATTCTCGAGTTCGTCAATCCGTTCGCGAGATATGGAAGTGTGAAAATAAGGAATGGTTGAGAAACCATCAAAATTTTCGCAAGTCTGATACTCGAAACCAATAACTACAAAGGCCTAGAGGGGAAACACACATATCTTTGTAATCGGGCGAGTTTCTACTTTCAGATGCAACAGGAATTTCTCGAGTTCGTCAATCCGTTCGCGAGATATGGGAGTTTGAAGTTAAGGAATGGTTGAGAAACCATCACAATTTTCGCAAAACTGATACTCGAAACCAATAACTACTATGGCCTAGGGCAAAAATACACATACCGTTGTAATCGGGCGAGTTTCTGCTTTCAGATGCAATAGGAAATTCTCGAGTTCGTCAATCCGTTCGCGAGATATGGGAGTTTGAAGTTAAGGAATGGTTGAGAAACCATCACAATTTTCGCAAGTCTGATACTCGAAACCAATAACTACAAATGCCTAGGGGAAAAATACACATACCATTTGATCGGGCGAGATTCTACTTTCACATGCAACAGGAATTTCTCGAGTTCGTCAATGCGTTCGCGAGATATGGGAGTTTGAATTTAAGGAATGGTTGAGAAACCATCAAAATTTTGGCAAGTCTGATACTCGAAACCAATAACTACAAAGGCCTAGGGGGGAAACACACATATCTTTGTAATCGGGCGAGTTTCTACTTTCAGATGCAACAGGAATTTCTCGAGTTCGTCAATCCTTCCGCGAGAAATGGGGGTTTGAAGTTAAGGAATGGTTGAGAAACCATCAAAATTTTCACTGGTCTGATACTCGAAACCAACAACTGGAATGGTCTAGGGGAAAAGTACACACCCCGTAGTAATCGGGCGAGTTTCTGCTTTTAGATGCAATAGGAAATTCTCGAGTTCGTCAATCCGTTCGCGAGATATGGAAGTGTGAAAATAAGGAATGGTTGAGAAACCATCAAAATTTTCGCAAGTCTGATACTCGAAACCAATAACTACAAATGCCTAGGGGAAAAATACACATACCGTTGAAATCGGGCGACTTTCTACTTTCACATGCAACAGGAATTTCTCGAGTTCGTCAATCCGTTCGCGAGATATGGGAGTTTCAAATTAAGGAATGGTTGAGAAACCATCAAAATTTTCGCAAGTCTGGTACTCGAAACCAATAACTACAAAGGCCTAGGGGGAAAATACACATACCGTTGTAATCGGGCGAGTTTCTACTTTCAGATGCAACAGGAATTTCTCGAGTTCGTCAATCCGTTCGCGAGATATGGAAGTTTGAAGTTAAGGAATGCTTGAGAAACCATCAAAATTTTCGCTGGTCTGATACTCGAAATCAATAACTACTATGGCCTAGGGGAAAAATACACATACCGTTGTAATCGGGCGAGTTTCCCCTTTCAGATGCAATAGGAAATTCTCGAGTTTATCAATCCGTTCGCGAGATATGGGAGTTTGAAGTTAAGGAATGGTTGAGAAACCATCAAAATTTTCGCAAGTCCGATACTCGAAACCAATAACTACAAAGGCCTAGGGGGAAAATACACATACCGTTGTAATCGGGCGAGTTTCTACTTTCAGATGCAACAGGAATTTCCCGAGTTCGTCAATCCGTTCGCGAGATATGGGAGTTGGAAGTTAAGGAATGGTTGAGAAATCATCAAAATTTTCGCAAGTCTGATACTCGAATCCAATAACTACACTGGCCTAGGGCAAAAATACACATACCGTTGTAATCGGGCGAGTTCCTACTTTGAGATGCAACAGGAATTTGTCGAGTTCGTTAATCCGTTCGCGAGATATGGAAGTTTGAAGTTAAGGAATGATTGAGAAACCATCAAAATTTTCGCTGGTCTGATACTCGAAACCAATAACTGGAATGGCCTAGGGGAAAAGTACACACACCATTGTAATCGGGCGAGCTTCTGCTTTCTGATGCCATAGGAAATTCTCGAGTTCGGCAATCCGTTCGCGAGATATGGGAGTGTTAAGTTAAGGAATGGTTGAGAAACCATCAAAATTTTCGCAAGTCTGATACTCGAAAACAATAACTACAAAGGCCTAGGGGAAAAGTACACATACCGTTATAAACGGGCGAGCTTCTGCTTTCTGATGCCATAGGAAATCCTCGAGTTCGTCAATCCGTTCGCGAGATATGGAAGTTTGAAGTTAAGGAATGATTGAGAAACCATCAAAATTTTCGCTGGTCTGATACTCGAAACCAATAACTGGAATGGCCTAGGGGAAAAGTACACACACCATTGCAATCGGGCGAGTTTCTACTTTCAGATGCAACAGGAATTTCTCGAGTTCTTCAATCCGTTCTGAAGATATGGGAGTTTGAAATTAAGGAATGGTTGAGAAACCATCAAAATTTTCGCAAGTCTGATACGCGAAACCAATAACTTGAATGGCCTAGGGGAAAAATACACATACCGTTGTAATCGGGCGAGTTTCTACTTTCAGATGCAACAGGAATTTCTCGAGTTCGTCAATCCGTTCGCGAGATATGGGAGCTTGAAGTTATGGAATGCTTGAGAAACCATCACAATTTTCGAAAGTTTGACACTCGAAACCAATAACTACCACGGCCCAGGGCAAAAATACACATACCGTTGTAATCGGGCGAGTTTCTGCTTTCAGATGCAACAGGAATTTCTCGCGTTCGTCAATCCGTTCGCGAGATATGGGAGTTTGATGTTAAGGGATGGTTGAGAAAGCATCAAAATTTGCGCAAGTCTGATACTCGAAACCAATACCTGGAGTGGCCTAGGGGAAAAGGACACATACCGTTGAAATCGGGCGACTTTCTACTTTCACATGCAACAGGAATTTGTCGAGGACGTCAATCCGTTCGCGAGAAATGGGAGTTTGAAGTTAAGGAATGGTTGAGAAATCATCAAAATTTTCGCAAGTCTGATACTCGAAACCAATAACTACAATGGCCTATGGGAAAAATACACATACCGTTGTAATCGGGCGAGTTTCTGCTTTCAAATGCAATAGGAAATTCTCGAGTTGGTCAATCCGTTCGCGACACATGGAAGTGTGAAGTTAAGGAATGGTTGAGAAACCATCAAAATTTTCGCTAGTCTGATACTCGAATCCAATAACTATTATGGCCTAGGGCAAAAATACACATACCGTTGTAATCGGGCGAGTTTCTGCTTTCAGATGCAATAGGAAATTCTCGAGTTCGTCAATCCGTCCGCGAGATATGGAAGTTTGAAGTTAAGGAATGATTGAGAAACCATCAAAATTTTCGCAAGTCTGATACTCGAAACCAATAACTGGAATGGCCTAGGGGAAAAGTACACACACCATTGTAATCTGGCGGGTTTCTACTTTCAGATGCAATAGGAATTTCTCGAGTTCGTCATTCCGTTCGCGAAATATGGGAGTTTGAAGTTAAGGAATGGTTGAGAAACCATCAAAATTTTCGCTGGTCTGATACTCGAAACCAATAACTGGAATGGCCTAGGGGAAAAGTACTCATACCATTGTAATCGGGCGCGTTTCTACTTTCAGATGCAACAGGAATTTCTCGAGTTCGTCAATCCGTTCGCGAGATATGGGATTTTGAAGGTAAGGAATGGTTGAGAAACCATCAAAATTTTCGCAAGTCTGACACTCGAAACCAAATAACTACAAATGCCTAGGGGAAAAATACACATACCATTTGATCGGGCGAGATTCTACTTTCACATGCAACCGGAATTTCTCGAGTTCGTCAATCCGTTCGCGAGATATGGGAGTTTGAAGTTAAGGAATGCTTGAGAAACCATCAAAATTTTCGCAAGTCTGATACTCGAATCCAATAACTACACTGGCCTAGGGCAAAAATACACATACCGTTGTAATCGGGCGAGTTCCTACTTTCAGATGCAACAGGAATTTGTCGAGTTCGTCAATCCGTTCGCGAGATATGGGAGTTTGAAGTTAAGGAATGCTTGAGAAACCATCAAAATTTTCGCTGGTCTGATACTCGAAACCAATAACTGGAATGGCCTAGGGGAAAGTACACACACCATTGTATTCGGGCGAGTTTCTACTTTCAGGTGCAACAGGAATTTCTCGAGGTCGTCAATCCGTTCGCGAGAAATGGGAGTTTGAAGTTAAGGAATGGTTGAGAAATCATCAAAATTTTCGCAAGTCTGATACTCGAATCCAATAACTACTATGGCCTAGGGCAAAAATACACATACCATTGTAATCGGGCGAGTTTCTGCTTTCAGATGCAATAGGAAATTCTCGAGTTCGTCTATCCATTCGCGAGATATGGAAGTGTGAAGTTAAGGAATGCTTGAGAAACCATCAAAATTTTCGCTGGTCTGATACTCGAAACCAACAACTGGAATGGTCTAGGGGAAAAGTACACACACCGTTGTAATCGGGCGAGTTTCTGCTTTCAGATGCAATAGGAAATTCTCGTGTTCGTCAATCCGTTCGCGAGAAATGAAAGTGTGAAAATAAGGAATGGTTGAGAAACCATCAAAATTTTCGCAAGTCTGATACTCGAAACCATTAACTGGAATGGCCTAGGGGAAAAGTACACATACCATTGTAATCGGGCGAGTTTCTACTTTCAGAAGCGACAGGAATTTCTCGAGTTCGTCAATCCGTTCGCGAGAAATGGGAGTTTGAAGTTAAGGAATGGTTGAGAAACCATCAAAATTTTCACTGCTCTGATACTCGAAACCAATAACTACTATGGCCTAGGGCAAAAATGCACATACCGTTGTAATCGGGCGAGTTTCTGCTTTCATATGCAACAGGAATTTCTCGAGTTCGTCAATCCGTTCGCGAGAAATGGAAGTGTGAAAATAAGGAGTGGTTGAGAAACCATCAAAATTTTCGCAAGTCTGATACTCGAAACCAATAACTACAAAGGCCTAGGGGAAAAATACACATACCGCTGTAATCGGGCGAGTTTCTACTTCCACATGCAACAGGAATTTCTCGAGTTCGTCAATCCGTTCGCGAGATATGGGAGTTTGAAGTTAAGGAATGCTTGAGAAACCATCAAAATTTTCGCTGGTCTGATACTCGAAACCAATAACTGGAATGGCCTAGGGCAAAAATACACATACCGTTGTAATCGGGCGAGTTTCTGCTCTCAGATGCAATAGGAAATTCTCGAGTTCGTCAATCCGTCCGCGAGATATGGAAGTTTGAATTTAAGGAATGATTGAGAAACCATCAAAATTTTTGCAAGTCTGATACTCGAAACCAATAACTGGAATGGCCTAGGGGAAAAGTACACACACCATTGTAATCTGGCGGGTTTCTACTTTCAGATGCAATAGGAATTTCTCGAGTTCGTCATTCCGTTCGCGAAATATGGGAGTTTGAAGTTAAGGAATGGTTGAGAAACCATCAAAATTTTCGCTGGTCTGATACTCGAAACCAATAACTGGCATGGCCTAGGGGAAAAGTACTCATACCATTGTAATTGGGCGAGTTTCTACTTTCAGATGCAAGAGGAATTTCTCGAGTTCGTCAATCCGTTCGCGAGATATGGGGGTTTGAAGTTAAGGAATGGTTGAGAAACCATCAAAATTTTCGCAAATGTGATACTCGAAACCAATAACTACAAAGGCCTAGGGGAAAAATACACATACCGTTGTAATCGGGCGAGTTTCTACTTCCACATGCAACAGGAATTTCTCGAGTTCGTCAATCCGTTCGTGAGATATGGGATTTTGAAGGTAAGGAATGGTTGAGAAACCATCAAAATTTTCGCAAGTCTGATACTCGAAACCAAATAACTACAAATGCCTAGGGGAAAAATACACATACCATTTGATCGGGCGAGATTCTACTTTCACATGCAACAGGAATTTCTCGAGTTCGTCAATGCATTCGCGAGATATGGGAGTTTGAAATTAAGGAATGGTTGAGAAATCATCAAAATTTTCGCAAGTCTGATACTCGAAACCAATAACTGGAATGGCCTAGGGGTAAAGTACACATACCGTTGTAATCGGGCGAGTTTCTGCTTTCAGATGCAATAGGAAATTCCCGAGTTCGTCAATCCGTTCGCGAGATATGGGAGTTGGAAGTTAAGGAATGGTTGAGAAATCATCAAAATTTTCGCAAGTCTGATACTCGAATCCAATAACTACACTGGCCTAGGGCAAAAATACACATACCGTTGTAATCGGGCGAGTTCCTACTTTCAGATGCAACAGGAATTTGTCGAGTTCGTCAATCCGTTCGCGAGGTATGGGAGTATGAAGTTAAGGATTGGTTGAGAAACCATCAAAATTTTCGCAAGTCTGATACTCGAAAACAATAACTACAAATGCCTAGGGGAAAAATACACATACCGTTGTAATCGGGCGAGTTTCTACTTTCAGATGCAACAGGAATTTCTCGAGTTCGTCAATCCGTTCTCGAGATATGGGAGTTTGAAGTTAAGGAATGCTTGAGAAACCATCAAAATTTTCGCTGGTCTGATACTCGAAACCAACAACTGGAATGGCCTAGGGGAAAAGTACAGACACCGTTGTAATCGGGCGAGTTTCTGCTTTCAGATGCAATAGGAAATTCTCGAGTTTGTCAACCCGTTTGCGAGATATGGAAGTGTGAAGTTAAGGAATGGTTGAGAAACCATCAAAATTTTCGCAAGTCTGATACTCGAAACCAATAACTGGAATGGCCTAGGGGAAAAGTACACATACCATTGTAATCGGGCGAGTTTCAACTTTCAGATGCAACAGGAATTTCTCGAGTTCGTCAATCCGTTCGCGAGAAATGGGAGTTTGATGTTAAGGAATGGTTGAGAAACTTTCAAAATTTTCGCAAGTCTGATACACGAAACCAATAACTACAATGGCCTAGTGAAAAATACACATACCGTTGTAAACGGGCGACTTTCTACTTTCACATGCAACAGGAATTTCTCGAGTTCGTCAATCCGTTCGCGGGATATAGGAGTTTGAAGTTAAGGAATGGTTGAGAAACCATCAAAATTTTCGCTGCTATGATACTCGAACCCAATAACTGGAATGCCCTAGGGGAAAAGTACACATACCATTGTAATCGGGCGAGTTTCTACTTTCAGATGCAACAGGAATTTCTCGAGTTCGTCAATCCGTTCTCGAGATATGGGAGTTTGAAGTTAAGGAATGCTTGAGAAACCATCAAAATTTTCGCTGGTCTGATACTCGAAACCAACAACTGGAATGGCCTAGGGGAAAAGTACAGACACCGTTGTAATCGGGCGAGTTTCTGCTTTCAGATGCAATAGGAAATTCTCGAGTTCGTCAACCCGTTTGCGAGATATGGAAGTGTGAAGTTAAGGAATGGTTGAGAAACCATCAAAATTTTCGCTGGTCTGATACTCGAAACCAACAACTGGAATGGCCTAGGGGAAAAGTACACACACCGTTGTAATCGGGCGAGTTTCTGCTTTCAGATGCAATAGGAAATTCTCGAGTTTGTCAACCCGTTTGCGAGATATGGAAGTGTGAAAATAAGGAATGGTTGAGAAACCATCAAAATTTTCGCAAATCTGATACTCGAAACCAATAACTACACAGGCCTAGGAGAAAAATACACATACCGTTGTAATAGGGCGACTTTCTACTTTCACATGCAACAGGAATTTCTCGAGTTCGTCAATCCGTTCGCGGGATATAGGAGTTTGAAGTTAAGGAATGGTTGAGAAACCATCAAAATTTTCGCTGCTATGATACTCGAACCCAATAACTGGAATGCCCTAGGGGAAAAGTACACATACCATTGTAATCGGGCGAGTTTCTACTTTCAGACGCAACAGGAATTTCTCGAGTTCGTCAATCCGTTCGCGAGATATGGGAGTTTGAAGTTAAGGAATGGTTGAGAAACCATCAAAATTTTCGCAAGTCTGATACTCGAAACCAATAACTACAAATGCCTAGGGGGAAAACACACATATCTTTGTAATCGGGCGAGTTTCTACTTTCAGATGCAACAGGAATTTCTCGAGTTCGTCAATCCGTTCGCGAGATATGGGAGTTTGAAGTTAAGGAATGGTTGAGAAACCATCACAATTTTCGCAAGCCTGATACTCGAAACCAATAACTACAAATGCCTAGGGGAAAAATACACATACCATTTGATCGGGCGAGATTCTACTTTCACATGCAACAGGAATTTCTCGAGTTCGTCAATGCGTTCGCGAGATATGGGAGTTTGAAGTTAAGGAATGGTTGAGAAACCATCAAAATTTTCACTGGTCTGATACTCGAAACCAACAACTGGAATGGTCTAGGGGAAAAGTACACACACCGTAGTAATCGGGCGAGTTTCTGCTTTTAGATGCAATAGGAAATTCTCGAGTTCGTCAATCCGTTCGCGAGATATGGAAGTGTGAAAATAAGGAATGGTTGAGAAACCATCAAAATTTTCGCAAGTCTGATACTCGAAACCAATAACTACAAATGCCTAGGGGAAAAATACACATACCATTTGATCGGGCGAGATTCTACTTTCACATGCAACAGGAATTTCTCGAGTTCGTCAATGCGTTCGCGAGATATGGGAGTTTGAATTTAAGGAATGGTTGAGAAACCATCAAAATTTTGGCAAGTCTGATACTCGAAACCAATAACTACAAAGGCCTAGGGGGGAAACACACATATCTTTGTAATCGGGCGAGTTTCTACTTTCAGATGCAACAGGAATTTCTCGAGTTCGTCAATCCTTCCGCGAGAAATGGGGGTTTGAAATTAAGGAATGGTTGAGAAACCGTCAAAATTTTCACTGGTCTGATACTCGAAACCAACAACTGGAATGGTCTAGGGGAAAAGTACACACACCGTAGTAATCGGGCGAGTTTCTGCTTTTAGATGCAATAGGAAATTCTCGAGTTCGTCAATCCGTTCCCGAGATATGGAAGTGTGAAAATAAGGAATGGTTGAGAAACCATCAAAATTTTCGCAAGTCTGATACTCGAAACCAATAACTACAAATGCCTAGGGGAAAAATACACATACCGTTGAAATCGGGCGACTTTCTACTTTCACATGCAACAGGAATTTCTCGAGTTCGTCAATCCGATCGCGAGATATGGGAGTTTGAATTTAAGGAATGGTTGAGAAACCATCAAAATTTTGGCAAGTCTGATACTCGAAACCAATAACTACAAAGGCCTAGGGGGGAAACACACATATCTTTGTAATCGGGCGAGTTTCTACTTTCAGATGCAACAGGAATTTCTCGAGTTCGTCAATCCTTCCGCGAGAAATGGGGGTTTGAAGTTAAGGAATGGTTGAGAAACCATCAAAATTTTCACTGGTCTGATACTCGAAACCAACAACTGGAATGGTCTAGGGGAAAAGTACACACACCGTAGTAATCGGGCGAGTTTCTGCTTTTAGATGCAATAGGAAATTCTCGAGTTGGTCAATCCGTTCGCGAGATATGGAAGTGTGAAAATAAGGAATGGTTGAGAAACCATCAAAATTTTCGCAAGTCTGATACTCGAAACCAATAACTACAAATGCCTAGGGGAAAAATACACATACCGTTGAAATCGGGCGACTTTCTACTTTCACATGCAACAGGAATTTCTCGAGTTCGTCAATCCGATCGCGAGATATGGGAGTTTGAATTTAAGGAATGGTTGAGAAACCATCAAAATTTTGGCAAGTCTGATACTCGAAACCAATAACTACAAAGGCCTAGGGGGGAAACACACATATCTTTGTAATCGGGCGAGTTTCTACTTTCAGATGCAACAGGAATTTCTCGAGTTCGTCAATCCTTCCGCGAGAAATGGGGGTTTGAAGTTAAGGAATGGTTGAGAAACCATCAAAATTTTCACTGGTCTGATACTCGAAACCAACAACTGGAATGGTCTAGGGGAAAAGTACACACACCGTAGTAATCGGGCGAGTTTCTGCTTTTAGATGCAATAGAAAATTCTCGAGTTCGTCAATCCGTTCGCGAGATATGGAAGTGTGAAAATAAGGAATGGTTGAGAAACCATCAAAATTTTCGCAAGTCTGATACTCGAAACCAATAACTACAAATGCCTAGGGGAAAAATACACATACCGTTGAAATCGGGCGACTTTCTACTTTCACATGCAACAGGAATTTCTCGAGTTCGTCAATCCGATCGCGAGATATGGGAGTTTGAATTCAAGGAATGGTTGAGAAACCATCAAAATTTTGGCAAGTCTGATACTCGAAACCAATAACTACAAAGGCCTATGGGTGAAACACACATATCTTTGTAATCGGCGAGTTTCTACTTTCAGATGCAACAGGAATTTCTCGAGTTCGTCAATCCGTTCGCGAGATATGGGAGTTTGAAGTTAAGGAATGGTTGAGAAACCATCACAATTTTCGCAAAACTGATACTCGAAACCAATAACTACTATGGCCTAGGGCAAAAATACACATACCGTTGTAATCGGGCGAGTTTCTGCTTTCAGATGCAATAGGAAATTCTCGAGTTCGTCAATCCGTTCGCGAGATATGGGAGTTTGAAGTTAAGGAATGGTTGAGAAACCATCACAATTTTCGCAAGTCTGATACTCGAAACCAATAACTACAAATGCCTAGGGGAAAAATACACATACCATTTGATCGGGCGAGATTCTACTTTCACATGCAACAGGAATTTCTCGAGTTCGTCAATGCGTTCGCGAGATATGGGAGTTTGAATTTAAGGAATGGTTGAGAAATCATCAAAATTTTCGCAAGTCTGATACTCGAATTCAATAACTACTATGGTAGGGCAAAAATACACATACCGTTGTAATCGGGCGAGTTTCTGCTTTCATATGCAACAGGAATTTCTCGAGTTCGTCAATCCGTTCGCGAGAAATGGGAGTTTGAAGTTAAGGAATGGTTGAGAAATCATCAAAATTATCGCAAGTCTGATACTCGAATCCAATAACTACTATGGCCTAGGGCAAAAATACTCATACCGTTGTAATCGGGCGAGTTGCTGCTTTCAGATGCAATAGGAAATTCTCGAGTTCGTCAATCCGTTCGCGAGAAATGGAAGTGTGAAAATAAGGAGTGGTTGAGAAACCATCAAAATTTTCCCAAGTCTGATACTCGAAACCAATAACTACAAAGGCCTAGGGGAAAAATACACATACCGCTGTAATCGGGCGAGTTTCTACTTCCACATGCAACAGGAATTTCTCGAGTTCGTTTATCCGTTCGCGAGATATGGGAGTTTGAAGTTAAGGAATGGTTGAGAAACCATCAAATTTTCGCTGGTCTAATACGCGAAACCAATAACTGGAATGGCCTAGGGGAGAAGTACACACACCATTGTAATCGGGCGGGTTTCTACTTTCAGATACAATAGGAATTTCTCGAGTTCGTCAATCCGTTCGTGGGATATGGTAATTTGCAGTTAAGGAATGGCTGAGAAATCATCAAAATTTTCGCAAGTCTGATACTCGAATCCAATAACTATTATGGCCTAGGGCAAAAATACACATACCGTTGTAATCGGGCGAGTTTCTGCTCTCAGATGCAATAGGAAATTCTCGAGTTCGTCAATCCGTCCGCGAGATATGGAAGTTTGAAGTTAAGGAATGATTGAGAAACCATCAAAATTTTTGCAAGTCTGATACTCGAAACCAATAACTGGAATGGCCTAGGGGAAAAGTACACACACCATTGTAATCTGGCGGGTTTCTACTTTCAGATGCAATAGGAATTTCTCGAGTTCGTCATTCCGTTCGCGAAATATGGGAGTTTGAAGTTAAGGAATGGTTGAGAAACCATCAAAATTTTCGCTGGTCTGATACTCGAAACCAATAACTGGAATGGCCTAGGGGAAAAGTACTCATACCATTGTAATTGGGCGAGTTTCTACTTTCAGATGCAAGAGGAATTTCTCGAGTTCGTCAATCCGTTCGCGAGATATGGGGGTTTGAAGTTAAGGAATGGTTGAGAAACCATCAAAATTTTCGCAAATGTGATACTCGAAACCAATAACTACAAAGGCCTAGGGGAAAAATACACATACCGTTGTAATCGGGCGAGTTTCTACTTCCACATGCAACAGGAATTTCTCGAGTTCGTCAATCCGTTCGTGAGATATGGGATTTTGAAGGTAAGGAATGGTTGAGAAACCATCAAAATTTTCGCAAGTCTGATACTCGAAACCAAATAACTACAAATGCCTAGGGGAAAAATACACATACCATTTGATCGGGCGAGATTCTACTTTCACATGCAACAGGAATTTCTCGAGTTCGTCAATGCATTCGCGAGATATGGGAGTTTGAAGTTAAGGAATGGTTGAGAAATCATCAAAATTTTCGCAAGTCTGATACTCGAAACCAATAACTGGAATGGCCTAGGGGTAAAGTACACACACCGTAGTAATCGGGCGAGTGTCTGCTTTTAGATGCAATAGGAAATTCTCGAGTTCGTCAATCCGTTCGCGAGATATGGAAGTGTGAAAATAAGGAATGGTTGAGAAACCATCAAAATTTTCGCAAGTCTGATACTCGAAACCAATAACTACAAATGCCTAGGGGAAAAATACACATACCGTTGAAATCGGGCGACTTTCTACTTTCACATGCAACAGGAATTTCTCGAGTTCGTCAATCCGATCGCGAGATATGGGAGTTTGAATTTAAGGAATGGTTGAGAAACCATCAAAATTTTGGCAAGTCTGATACTCGAAACCAATAACTACAAAGGCCTAGGGGGGAAACACACATATCTTTGTAATCGGGCGAGTTTCTACTTTCAGATGCAACAGGAATTTCTCGAGTTCGTCAATCCTTCCGCGAGAAATGGGGGTTTGAAGTTAAGGAATGGTTGAGAAACCATCAAAATTTTCACTGGTCTGATACTCGAAACCAACAACTGGAATGGTCTAGGGGAAAAGTACACACACCGTAGTAATCGGGCGAGTTTCTGCTTTTAGATGCAATAGGAAATTCTCGAGTTCGTCAATCCGTTCGCGAGATATGGAAGTGTGAAAATAAGGAATGGTTGAGAAACCATCAAAATTTTCGCATGTCTGATACTCGAAACCAATAACTACAAATGCCTAGGGGAAAAATACACATACCGTTGAAATCGGGCGACTTTCTACTTTCACATGCAACAGGAATTTCTCGAGTTCGTCAATCCGATCGCGAGATATGGGAGTTTGAATTTAAGGAATGGTTGAGAAACCATCAAAATTTTGGCAAGTCTGATACTCGAAACCAATAACTACAAAGGCCTAGGGGGGAAACACACATATCTTTGTAATCGGGCGAGTTTCTACTTTCAGATGCAACAGGAATTTCTCGAGTTCGTCAATCCTTCCGCGAGAAATGGGGGTTTGAAGTTAAGGAATGGTTGAGAAACCATCAAAATTTTCACTGGTCTGATACTCGAAACCAACAACTGGAATGGTCTAGGGGAAAAGTACACACACCGTAGTAATCGGGCGAGTTTCTGCTTTTAGATGCAATAGGAAATTCTCGAGTTCGTCAATCCGTTCGCGAGATATGGAAGTGTGAAAATAAGGAATGGTTGAGAAACCATCAAAATTTTCGCAAGTCTGATACTCGAAACCAATAACTACAAATGCCTAGGGGAAAAATACACATACCGTTGAAATCGGGCGACTTTCTACTTTCACATGCAACAGGAATTTCTCGAGTTCGTCAATCCGATCGCGAGATATGGGAGTTTGAATTTAAGGAATGATTGAGAAACCATCAAAATTTTGGCAAGTCTGATACTCGAAACCAATAACTACAAAGGCCTATGGGGGAAACACACATATCTTTGTAATCGGCGAGTTTCTACTTTCAGATGCAACAGGAATTTCTCGAGTTCGTCAATCCGTTCGCGAGATATGGGAGTTTGAAGTTAAGGAATGGTTGAGAAACCATCACAATTTTCGCAAAACTGATACTCGAAACCAATAACTACTATGGCCTAGGGCAAAAATACACATACCGTTGTAATCGGGCGAGTTTCTGCTTTCAGATGCAATAGGAAATTCTCGAGTTCGTCAATCCGTTCGCGAGATATGGGAGTTTGAAGTTAAGGAATGGTTGAGAAACCATCACAATTTTCGCAAGTCTGATACTCGAAACCAATAACTACAAATGCCTAGGGGAAAAATACACATACCATTTGATCGGGCGAGATTCTACTTTCACATGCAACAGGAATTTCTCGAGTTCGTCAATGCGTTCGCGAGATATGGGAGTTTGAATTTAAGGAATGGTTGAGAAATCATCAAAATTTTCGCAAGTCTGATACTCGAATTCAATAACTACTATGGTAGGGCAAAAATACACATACCGTTGTAATCGGGCGAGTTTCTGCTTTCATATGCAACAGGAATTTCTCGAGTTCGTCAATCCGTTCGCGAGAAATGGGAGTTTGAAGTTAAGGAATGGTTGAGAAATCATCAAAATTATCGCAAGTCTGATACTCGAATCCAATAACTACTATGGCCTAGGGCAAAAATACTCATACCGTTGTAATCGGGCGAGTTGCTGCTTTCAGATGCAATAGGAAATTCTCGAGTTCGTCAATCCGTTCGCGAGAAATGGAAGTGTGAAAATAAGGAGTGGTTGAGAAACCATCAAAATTTTCCCAAGTCTGATACTCGAAACCAATAACTACAAAGGCCTAGGGGAAAAATACACATACCGCTGTAATCGGGCGAGTTTCTACTTCCACATGCAACAGGAATTTCTCGAGTTCGTTTATCCGTTCGCGAGATATGGGAGTTTGAAGTTAAGGAATGGTTGAGAAACCATCAAATTTTCGCTGGTCTAATACGCGAAACCAATAACTGGAATGGCCTAGGGGAGAAGTACACACACCATTGTAATCGGGCGGGTTTCTACTTTCAGATACAATAGGAATTTCTCGAGTTCGTCAATCCGTTCGTGGGATATGGTAATTTGCAGTTAAGGAATGGCTGAGAAATCATCAAAATTTTCGCAAGACTGATACTCGAATCCAATAACTATTATGGCCTAGGGCAAAAATACACATACCGTTGTAATCGGGCGAGTTTCTGCTCTCAGATGCAATAGGAAATTCTCGAGTTCGTCAATCCGTCCGCGAGATATGGAAGTTTGAAGTTAAGGAATGATTGAGAAACCATCAAAATTTTTGCAAGTCTGATACTCGAAACCAATAACTGGAATGGCCTAGGGGAAAAGTACACACACCATTGTAATCTGGCGGGTTTCTACTTTCAGATGCAATAGGAATTTCTCGAGTTCGTCATTCCGTTCGCGAAATATGGGAGTTTGAAGTTAAGGAATGGTTGAGAAACCATCAAAATTTTCGCTGGTCTGATACTCGAAACCAATAACTGGAATGGCCTAGGGGAAAAGTACTCATACCATTGTAATTGGGCGAGTTTCTACTTTCAGATGCAAGAGGAATTTCTCGAGTTCGTCAATCCGTTCGCGAGATATGGGGGTTTGAAGTTAAGGAATGGTTGAGAAACCATCAAAATTTTCGCAAATGTGATACTCGAAACCAATAACTACAAAGGCCTAGGGGAAAAATACACATACCGTTGTAATCGGGCGAGTTTCTACTTCCACATGCAACAGGAATTTCTCGAGTTCGTCAATCCGTTCGTGAGATATGGGATTTTGAAGGTAAGGAATGGTTGAGAAACCATCAAAATTTTCGCAAGTCTGATACTCGAAACCAAATAACTACAAATGCCTAGGGGAAAAATACACATACCATTTGATCGGGCGAGATTCTACTTTCACATGCAACAGGAATTTCTCGAGTTCGTCAATGCATTCGCGAGATATGGGAGTTTGAAGTTAAGGAATGGTTGAGAAATCATCAAAATTTTCGCAAGTCTGATACTCGAAACCAATAACTGGAATGGCCTAGGGGTAAAGTACACATACCGTTGTAATCGGGCGAGTTTCTGCTTTCAGATGCAATAGGAAATTCCCGAGTTCGTCAATCCGTTCGCGAGATATGGGAGTTGGAAGTTAAGGAATGGTTGAGAAATCTTCAAAATTTTCGCAAGTCTGATACTCGAATCCAATAACTACACTGGCCTAGGGCAAAAATACACATACCGTTGTAATCGGGCGAGTTCCTACTTTCAGATGCAACAGGAATTTGTCGAGTTCGTCAATCCGTTCGCGAGATATGGGAGTATGAAGTTAAGGAATGGTTGAGAAACCATCAAAATTTTCGCAAGTCTGATACTCGAAAACAATAACTACAAATGCCTAGGGGAAAAATACACATACCGTTGTAATCGGGCGAGTTTCTACTTTCAGATGCAACAGGAATTTCTCGAGTTCGTCAATCCGTTCTCGAGATATGGGAGTTTGAAGTTAAGGAATGCTTGAGAAACCATCAAAATTTTCGCTGGTCTGATACTCGAAACCAACAACTGGAATGGCCTAGGGGAAAAGTACAGACACCGTTGTAATCGGGCGAGTTTCTGCTTTCAGATGCAGTAGGAAATTCTCGAGTTCGTCAACCCGTTTGCGAGATATGGAAGTGTGAAGTTAAGGAATGGTTGAGAGACCATCAAAATTTTCGCAAGTCTGATACTCGAAACCAATAACTGGAATGGCCTAGGGGAAAAGTACACATACCATTGTAATCGGGCGAGTTTCAACTTTCAGATGCAACAGGAATTTCTCGAGTTCGTCAATCCGTTCGCGAGAAATGGGAGTTTGAAGTTAAGGAATGGTTGAGAAACCTTCAAAATTTTCGCAAGTCTGATACACGAAACCAATAACTACAATGGCCTAGTGAAAAATACACATACCGTTGTAAACGGGCGAGTTTCTACTTTCAGATGCAACAGGAATTTCTCGAGTTCGTCAATCCGTTCGCGAGATATGGGAGTTGGAAGTTAAGGAATGCTTGAGAAACCATCAAAATTTTCGCTGGTCTGATACTCGAAACCAACAACTGGAATGGCCTAGGGGAAAAGTACAGACACCATTGTAATCGGGCGAGTTTCAACTTT
Organism: Ptiloglossa arizonensis; assembly: GCF_051014685.1. Classification (NCBI taxonomy): domain Eukaryota; kingdom Metazoa; phylum Arthropoda; class Insecta; order Hymenoptera; family Colletidae; genus Ptiloglossa; species Ptiloglossa arizonensis. The sequence continues at coordinate 1,722,482 of NW_027478385.1, forward strand.
CAGATGCAACAGGAATTTCTCGAGTTCGTCAATCCGTTCGCGAGAAATGGGAGTTTGAAGTTAAGGAATGGTTGAGAAATCATCAAAATTTTCGCAAGTCTGATACTCGAAACCAATAACTGGAATGGCCTAGGGGTAAAGTACACATACCGTTGTAATCGGGCGAGTTTCTGCTTTCAGATGCAATAGGAAATTCCCGAGTTCGTCAATCCGTTCGCGAGATATGGGAGTTGGAAGTTAAGGAATGGTTGAGAAATCATCAAAATTTTCGCAAGTCTGATACTCGAATCCAATAACTACACTGGCCTAGGGCAAAAATACACATACCGTTGTAATCGGGCGAGTTCCTACTTTCAGATGCAACAGGAATTTGTCGAGTTCGTCAATCCGTTCGCGAGATATGGGAGTTTGAAGTTAAGGAATGCTTGAGAAACCATCAAAATTTTCGCTGGTCTGATACTCGAAACCAACAACTGGAATGGCCTAGGGGAAAAGTACACACACCGTTGTAATCGGGCGAGTTTCTGCTTTCAGATGCAATAGGAAATTCTCGAGTTCGTCAACCCGTTTGCGAGATATGGAAGTGTGAAAATAAGTAATGGTTGAGAAACCATCAAAATTATCGCAAGTCTGATACTCGAAACCAATAACTACACACGCCTAGGAGAAAAAAAAAAAAACCGTTGTAATAGGGCGACTTTCTACTTTCACATGCAACAGGAATTTCTCGAGTTCGTCAATCCGTTCGCGGGATATAGGAGTTTGAAGTTAAGGAATGGTTGAGAAACCATCAAAATTTTCGCTGCTCTGATACTCGAACCCAATAACTGGAATGCCCTAGGGGAAAAGTACACATACCATTGTAATCGGGCGAGTTTCTACTTTCAGACGCAACAGGAATTTCTCGAGTTCGTCAATCCGTTCGCGAGATATGGGAGTTTGAAGTTAAGGAATGGTTGAGAAACCATCAAAATTTTCGCAAGTCTGATACTCGAAACCAATAACTACAAATGCCTAGGGGGAAAACACACATATCTTTGTAATCGGGCGAGTTTCTACTTTCAGATGCAACAGGAATTTCTCGAGTTCGTCAATCCGTTCGCGAGATATGGGAGTTTGAAGTTAAGGAATGGTTGAGAAACCATCACAATTTTCGCAAGTCTGATACTCGAAACCAATAACTACAAATGCCTAGGGAAAAAATACACATACCATTTGATCGGGCGAGATTCTACTTTCACATGCAACAGGAATTTCTCGAGTTCGTCAATGCGTTCGCGAGATATGGGAGTTTGAAGTTAAGGAATGGTTAAGAAACCATCAAAATTTTCACTGGTCTGATACTCGAAACCAACAACTGGAATGGTCTAGGGGAAAAGAACACACACCGTAGTAATCGGGCGAGTTTCTGCTTTTAGATGCAATAGGAAATTCTCGAGTTCGTCAATCCGTTCGCGAGATATGGAAGTGTGAAAATAAGGAATGGTTGAGAAACCATCAAAATTTTCGCAAGTCTGATACTCGAAACCAATAACTACAAATGCCTAGGGGAAAAATACACATACCGTTGAAATCGGGCGACTTTCTACTTTCACATGCAACAGGAATTTCTCGAGTTCGTCAATCCGATCGCGAGATATGGGAGTTTGAATTTAAGGAATGGTTGAGAAACCATCAAAATTTTGGCAAGTCTGATACTCGAAACCAATAACTACAATGGCCTAGAGGGGAAACACACATATCTTTGTAATCGGGCGAGTTTCTACCTTCAGATGCAACAGGAATTTCTCGAGTTCGTCAATCCGTTCGCGAGATATGGGAGTTTGAAGTTAAGGAATGGTTGAGAAACCATCACAATTTTCGCAAAACTGATACTCGAAACCAATAACTACTATGGCCTAGGGCAAAAATACACATACCGTTGTAATCGGGCGAGTTTCTGCTTTCAGATGCAATAGGAAATTCTCGAGTTCGTCAATCCGTTCGCGAGATATGGGAGTTTGAAGTTAAGGAATGGTTGAGAAACCATCACAATTTTCGCAAGTCTGATACTCGAAACCAATAACTACAAACGCCTAGGGGAAAAATACACATACCATTTGATCGGGCGAGATTCTACTTTCACATGCAACAGGAATTTCTCGAGTTCGTCAATGCGTTCGCGAGATATGGGAGTTTGAATTTAAGGAATGGTTGAGAAACCATCAAAATTTTGGCAAGTCTGATACTCGAAACCAATAACTACAAAGGCCTAGGGGAAAAATACACATACCATTTGATCGGGCGAGATTCTACTTTCACATGCAACCGGAATTTCTCGAGTTCGTCAATGCGTTCGCGAGATATGGGAGTTTGAAGTTAAGGAATGGTTGAGAAACCATCAAAATTTTCACTGGTCTGATACTCGAAACCAACAACTGGAATGGTCTAGGGGAATAGTACACACACCGTAGTAATCGGGCGAGTTTCTGCTTTTAGATGCAATAGGAAATTCTCGAGTTCGTCAATCCGTTCGCGAGATATGGGAGTTTGAATTTAAGGAATGGTTGAGAAACCATCAAAATTTTGGCAAGTCTGATACTCGAAACCAATAACTACAAAGGCCTAGGGGGGAAACACACACATCTTTGTAATCGGGCGAGTTTCTACTTTCAGATGCAACAGGAATTTCTCGAGTTCGTCAATCCTTCCGCTAGAAATGGGGGTTTGAAGTTAAGGAATGGTTGAGAAACCATCAAAATTTTCACTGGTCTGATACTCGAAACCAACAACTGGAATGGTCTAGGGGAAAAGTACACACACCGTAGTAATCGGGCGAGTTTCTGCTTTTAGATGCAATAGGAAATTCTCGAGTTTGTCAATCCGTTCGCGAGATATGGAAGTGTGAAAATAAGGAATGGTTGAGAAACCATCAAAATTTTCGCAAGTCTGATACTCGAAACCAATAACTACAAATGCCTAGGGGAAAAATACACATACCGTTGAAATCGGGCGACTTTCTACTTTCACATGCAACAGGATTTCTCGAGTTCGTCAATCCGATCGCGAGATATGGGAGTTTGAATTTAAGGAATGGTTGAGAAACCATCAAAATTTTGGCAAGTCTGATACTAGAAACCAATAACTACAAAGGCCTAGGGGGGAAACACACATATCTTTGTAATCGGGCGAGTTTCTACTTTCAGATGCAACAGGAATTTCTCGAGTTCGTCAATCCGTTCGCGAGATATGGGAGTTTGAAGTTAAGGAATGGTTGAGAAACCATCACAATTTTCGCAAAACTGATACTCGAAACCAATAACTACTATGGCCTAGGGCAAAAATACACATACCGTTGTAATCGGGCGAGTTTCTACTTTCAGATGCAATAGGAGTTTTTGGGTTAGGTCTATCCGTTCGCGAGATATGGGAGTTTAAAGTTAAGAAATGGTTGGGAAGACAACAAATTTTTCGCACTTCTGCTGCTCCAAACGCTTAACAAGAATGCCCTAGGCAAAAAATGCACATACTGTTGTAATCGGGCGAGTTTCTAATTTCAGATGCAATAGGAATTTTTGGGTTAGGTCAATCCGTTCGCGAGAGATGGGAGTATGAAGCCAAGGAATGGTTGAGAAGGCAAAAAATTTTTCGCACTTCTGCTGCTCTAAACGCTTAACCAGAATGGCCTAGGGAAAAAATACACATACCGTTGTAATCAGGCGAGTTTCTACTTTCAGATGCAATAGGAATTTTTGGGTTAGGTCAATCCGTTCCCGAGATATGGGAGTTTGAATCTAGGAAATGGTTGTGAAGACAACAAACTTTTCGCAATTCTGCTGCTCCAAACGCTTAACCAGAATGGCCTAGGGAAAAAATACACGTAACGTTGTAATCGGGCGAGTTTCTACTTTCAGACGCAGCAGGAATTTTTGGGTTTGGTCAATCCGTTCGCGAGATATGGGAGTTTGAAGCCAAGAAATGGTTGAGAAGGCACAAAATTTTTCGCAATTCTGCTGCTCCAAACGCTTAACCAGAATGGCCTAGGGAAAAAATACACATACCGTTGTAATCGGGCGAGTTTCTACTTTCAGACGCAGCAGGAATTTTTGGGTTTGGTCAATCCGTTCGCGAGAGATGGGAGTATGAAGCCAAGGAATGGTTGAGAAGGCAAAAAATTTTTCGCACTTCTGCTGCTCTAAACGCTTAACCAGAATGGCCTAGGGAAAAAATACACATACCGTTGTAATCAGGCGAGTTTCTACTTTCAGATGCAATAGGAATTTTTGGGTTAGGTCAATCCGTTCGCGAGATATGGGAGTTTGAAGCTAAGAAATGGTTGAGAAGACAACAAATTTTTCGCAATTCTGCTGCTCCAAACGCTTAACCAGAATGGCCTAGGGAAAAAATACAGGTAACGTTGTAATCGGGCGAGTTTCTACTTTCAGACGCAGCAGGAATTTTTGGGTTTGGTCAATCCGTTCGCGAGATATGGGAGTTTGAAGCCAAGAAATGGTTGAGAAGGCAAAAAATTTTTCGCAATTCTGCTGCTCCAAACGCTTAACCAGAATGGCCTAGGGAAAAAATACACATACCGTTGTAATCGGGCAAGTTTCTACTTTCAGATGCAATAGGAATTTTTGGGTTAGGTCAATCCGTTCGCGAGATATGGGAGTTTGAAGCTATGAAATGGTTGAGAAGACAACAAATTTTTCGCACTTCTGCTGCTCCAAACGCTTAACAAGAATGCCCTAGGGAAAAAAAAACATACTGTTGTAATCGGGCGAGTTTCTAATTTCAGATGCAATAGGAATTTTTGGATTAGGTCAATCCGTTCGCGAGAGATGGGAGTATGAAGCCAAGAAATGGTTGAGAAGGCAAAAAATTTTTCGCACTTCTGCTGCTCCAAACGCTTAACCAGAATGGCCTAGGGAAAAAAATGCACATACCGTTGTAATCGGGCGAGTTTCTACTTTCAGATGCAATAGGAGTTTTTGGGTTAGGTCTATCCGTTCGCGAGATATGGGAGTTTAAAGCTAAGAAATGGTTGAGAAGACAACAAATTTTTCGCACTTCTGCGGCTCCAAACGCTTAACAAGAATGCCCTAGGGAAAAAATGCACATACTGTTGTAATCGGGCGAGTTTCTAATTTCAGATGCAATAGGAATTTTTGGGTTAGGTCAATCCGTTCGCGAGATATGGGAGTTTGAAGCCAAGAAATGGTGGAGAAGGCAAAAAATTTTTTGCAATTCTGCTGCACCAAACGCGAAACCAGAATAGCCTGGGAAAAAGTACTCATACTGTTGTAATCGGGCGATTTTCTACTTTGAGATGCAATAGGAATTTTTGGGTTAGGTCAATCCGTTCGCGAGATATGGGAGTTTGAAGCCAAGAAATGGGTGAGAAGGCAACAAATTTTTCGCAATTCTGCTGCTCCAAACGCTTAACCAGAATGGCCTAGGGAAAAAATACACGCAACGTTGTAATCGGGCGAGTTTCTACTTTCAGACGCAGCAGGAATTTTTGGGTTTGGTCAATCCGTTCGCGAGATATGGGAGTTTGAAGCTAAGAAATTGTTGAGAAGACAACAAATTTTTCGCACTTCTGCTGCTCCAAACGCTTAGCAAGAATGCCCTAGTGAAAAAATACACATACTGTTGTAATCGGGCGAGTTTCTATTTTCAGATGCAATAGGAATTTTTGGGTTAGGTCAATCCGTTCGCGAGATATGGGAGTTTGAAGCTATGAAATGGTTGAGAAACCATCACAATTTTCGCAAGTCTGATACTCGAAACCAATAACTACAAATGCCTAGGGGAAAAATACACATACCATTTGATCGGGCGAGATTCTACTTTCACATGCAACAGGAATTTCTCGAGTTCGTCAATGCGTTCGCGAGATATGGGAGTTTGAATTTAAGGAATGGTTGAGAAATCATCAAAATTTTGGCAAGTCTGATACTCGAAACCAATAACTACAAAGGCCTAGGGGAAAAATACACATACCATTTGATCGGGCGAGATTCTACTTTCACATGCAGCCGGAATTTCTCGAGTTCGTCAATGCGTTCGCGAGATATGGGAGTTTGAAGTTAAGGAATGGTTGAGAAACCATCAAAATTTTCACTGGTCTGATACTCGAAACCAACAACTGGAATGGTCTAGGGGAAAAGTACACACACCGTAGTAATCGGGCGAGTTTCTGCTTTTAGATGCAATAGGAAATTCTCGAGTTCGTCAATCCGTTCGCGAGATATGGAAGTGTGAAAATAAGGAATGGTTGAGAAACCATCAAAATTTTCGCAAGTCTGATACTCGAAACCAATAACTACAAATGCCTAGGGGAAAAATACACATACCGTTGAAATCGGGCGACTTTCTACTTTCACATGCAACAGGAATTTCTCGAGTTCGTCAATCCGATCGCGAGATATGGGAGTTTGAATTTAAGGAATGGTTGAGAAACCATCAAAATTTTGGCAAGTCTGATACTCGAAACCAATAACTACAAAGGCCTAGAGGGGAAACACACATATCTTTGTAATCGGGCGAGTTTCTACTTTCAGATGCAACAGGAATTTCTCGAGTTCGTCAATCCGTTCGCGAGATATGGGAGTTTGAAGTTAAGGAATGGTTGAGAAACCATCACAATTTTCGCAAAACTGATACTCGAAACCAATAACTACTATGGCCTAGGGCAAAAATACACATACCGTTGTAATCGGGCGAGTTTCTGCTTTCAGATGCAATAGGAAATTCTCGAGTTCGTCAATCCGTTCGCGAGATATGGGAGTTTGACGTTAAGGAATGGTTGAGAAACCATCACAATTTTCGCAAGTCTGATACTCGAAACCAATAACTACAAATGCCTAGGGGAAAAATACACATACCATTTGATCGGGCGAGATTCTACTTTCACATGCAACAGGAATTTCTCGAGTTCGTCAATGCGTTCGCGAGATATGGGAGTTTGAATTTAAGGAATGGTTGAGAAACCATCAAAATTTTGGCAAGTCTGATACTCGAAACCAATAACTACAAAGGCCTAGGGGGGAAACACACACATCTTTGTAATCGGGCGAGTTTCTACTTTCAGATGCAACAGGAATTTCTCGAGTTCGTCAATCCTTCCGCTAGAAATGGGGGTTTGAAGTTAAGGAATGGTTGAGAAACCATCAAAATTTTCACTGGTCTGATACTCGAAACCAACAACTGGAATGGTCTAGGGGAAAAGTACACACACCGTAGTAATCGGGCGAGTTTCTGCTTTTAGATGCAATAGGAAATTCTCGAGTTCGTCAATCCGTTCGCGAGATATGGAAGTGTGAAAATAAGGAATGGTTGAGAAACCATCAAAATTTTCGCAAGTCTGATACTCGAAACCAATAACTACAAATGCCTAGGGGAAAAATACACATACCGTTGAAATCGGGCGACTTTCTACTTTCACATGCAACAGGATTTCTCGAGTTCGTCAATCCGATCGCGAGATATGGGAGTTTGAATTTAAGGAATGGTTGAGAAACCATCAAAATTTTGGCAAGTCTGATACTAGAAACCAATAACTACAAAGGCCTAGGGGGGAAACACACATATCTTTGTAATCGGGCGAGTTTCTACTTTCAGATGCAACAGGAATTTCTCGAGTTCGTCAATCCGTTCGCGAGATATGGGAGTTTGAAGTTAAGGAATGGTTGAGAAACCATCACAATTTTCGCAAAACTGATACTCGAAACCAATAACTACTATGGCCTAGGGCAAAAATACACATACCGTTGTAATCGGGCGAGTTTCTACTTTCAGATGCAATAGGAGTTTTTGGGTTAGGTCTATCCGTTCGCGAGATATGGGAGTTTAAAGCTAAGAAATGGTTGGGAAGACAACAAATTTTTCGCACTTCTGCTGCTCCAAACGCTTAACAAGAATGCCCTAGGCAAAAAATGCACATACTGTTGTAATCGGGCGAGTTTCTAATTTCAGATGCAATAGGAATTTTTGGGTTAGGTCAATCCGTTCGCGAGAGATGGGAGTATGAAGCCAAGGAATGGTTGAGAAGGCAAAAAATTTGTCGCACTTCTGCTGCTCTAAACGCTTAACCAGAATGGCCTAGGGAAAAAATACACATACCGTTGTAATCAGGCGAGTTTCTACTTTCAGATGCAATAGGAATTTTTGGGTTAGGTCAATCCGTTCCCGAGATATGGGAGTTTGAATCTAAGAAATGGTTGTGAAGACAACAAACTTTTCGCAATTCTGCTGCTCCAAACGCTTAACCAGAATGGCCTAGGGAAAAAATACACGTAACGTTGTAATCGGGCGAGTTTCTACTTTCAGACGCAGCAGGAATTTTTGGGTTTGGTCAATCCGTTCGCGAGATATGGGAGTTTGAAGCCAAGAAATGGTTGAGAAGGCACAAAATTTTTCGCAATTCTGCTGCTCCAAACGCTTAACCAGAATGGCCTAGGGAAAAAATACACATACCGTTGTAATCGGGCGAGTTTCTACTTTCAGACGCAGCAGGAATTTTTGGGTTTGGTCAATCCGTTCGCGAGAGATGGGAGTATGAAGCCAAGGAATGGTTGAGAAGGCAAAAAATTTTTCGCACTTCTGCTGCTCTAAACGCTTAACCAGAATGGCCTAGGGAAAAAATACACATACCGTTGTAATCAGGCGAGTTTCTACTTTCAGATGCAATAGGAATTTTTGGGTTAGGTCAATCCGTTCGCGAGATATGGGAGTTTGAAGCTAAGAAATGGTTGAGAAGACAACAAATTTTTCGCAATTCTGCTGCTCCAAACGCTTAACCAGAATGGCCTAGGGAAAAAATACAGGTAACGTTGTAATCGGGCGAGTTTCTACTTTCAGACGCAGCAGGAATTTTTGGGTTTGGTCAATCCGTTCGCGAGATATGGGAGTTTGAAGCCAAGAAATGGTTGAGAAGGCAAAAAATTTTTCGCAATTCTGCTGCTCCAAACGCTTAACCAGAATGGCCTAGGGAAAAAATACACATACCGTTGTAATCGGGCAAGTTTCTACTTTCAGATGCAATAGGAATTTTTGGGTTAGGTCAATCCGTTCGCGAGATATGGGAGTTTGAAGCTATGAAATGGTTGAGAAGACAACAAATTTTTCGCACTTCTGCTGCTCCAAACGCTTAACAAGAATGCCCTAGGGAAAAAATACACATACTGTTGTAATCGGGCGAGTTTCTAATTTCAGATGCAATAGGAATTTTTGGATTAGGTCAATCCGTTCGCGAGAGATGGGAGTATGAAGCCAAGAAATGGTTGAGAAGGCAAAAAATTTTTCGCACATCTGCTGCTCCAAACGCTTAACCAGAATGGCCTAGGGAAAAAAATGCACATACCGTTGTAATCGGGCGAGTTTCTACTTTCAGATGCAATAGGAGTTTTTGGGTTAGGTCTATCCGTTCGCGAGATATGGGAGTTTAAAGCTAAGAAATGGTTGAGAAGACAACAAATTTTTCGCACTTCTGCGGCTCCAAACGCTTAACAAGAATGCCCTAGGGAAAAAATGCACATACTGTTGTAATCGGGCGAGTTTCTAATTTCAGATGCAATAGGAATTTCTGGGTTAGGTCAATCCGTTCGCGAGATATGGGAGTTTGAAGCCAAGAAATGGTGGAGAAGGCAAAAAATTTTTTGCAATTCTGCTGCACCAAACGCGAAACCAGAATAGCCTGGGAAAAAGTACTCATACTGTTGTAATCGGGCGATTTTCTACTTTGAGATGCAATAGGAATTTTTGGGTTAGGTCAATCCGTTCGCGAGATATGGGAGTTTGAAGCCAAGAAATGGGTGAGAAGACAACAAATTTTTCGCAATTCTGCTGCTCCAAACGCTTAACCAGAATGGCCTAGGGAAAAAATACACGTAACGTTGTAATCGGGCGAGTTTCTACTTTCAGACGCAGCAGGAATTTTTGGGTTTGTTCAATCCGTTCGCGAGATATGGGAGTTTGAAGCTAAGAAATTGTTGAGAAGACAACAAATTTTTCGCACTTCTGCTGCTCCAAACGCTTAGCAAGAATGCCCTAGGGAAAAAATACACATACTGTTGTAATCGGGCGAGTTTCTATTTTCAGATGCAATAGGAATTTTTGGGTTAGGTCAATCCGTTCGCGAGATATGGGAGTTTGAAGCTATGAAATGGTTGAGAAGACAACAAATTTTTCGCAATTCTGCTGCTCCAAACGCTTAACCAGAATGGCCTAGGGAAAAAATACACATACCGTTGTAATCGGGCAAGTTTCTACTTTCAGATGCAATAGGAATTTTTGGGTTAGGTCAATCCGTTCGCGAGATATGGGAGTTTGAAGCTATGAAATGGTTGAGAAGACAACAAATTTTTCGCACTTCTGCTGCTCCAAACGCTTAACAAGAATGCCCTAGGGAAAAAATGCACATACTGTTGTAATCGGGCGAGTTTCTAATTTCAGATGCAATAGGAATTTTTGGGTTAGGTCAATCCGTTCGCGAGAGATGGGAGTATGAAGCCAAGGAATGGTTGAGAAGGCAAATAATTTTTCGCAGTTCTGCTTCTCCAAACGCTTAACCAGAATGGCCTAGGGAAAAAATACACATACCGTTGTAATCAGGCGAGTTTCTACTTTCAGATGCAATAGGAGTTTTTGGGTTAGGTCTAACGTTCGCGAGATATGGGAGTTTAAAGCTAAGAAATGGTTGGGAAGACAACAAATTTTTCGCACTTCTGCTGCTCAAAACGCTTAACCAGAATGGCCTAGAGAAAAAATACTCGTAACGTTGTAATCGGGCGAGTTTCTACTTTCAGATGCAGCAGGAATATTTGGGTTTGGTAAATCCGTTCGCGAGATATGGGAGTTTGAAGCCAAGAAATGGTTGAGAAGGCAAAAAATTTTTCGCAATTCTGCTGCTCCAAACGCTTAACCAGAATGGCCTTGGGAAAAAATGCACATACCGTTGCAATCGGGCGAGTTTCTAATTTCAGACGCAACAGGAATTTTTGGGTTTGGTCAATCCGTTCGCGAGATATGGGAGTTTGAAGCCAAGAAATGGTTGAGAAGGCAAAAAATTTTTCGCAATTCTGCTGCTCCAAACGCTTAACCAGAATGGCCTAGGGAAAAAATACACATACCGTTGTAATCGGGCAAGTTTCTACTTTCAGATGCAATAGGAATTTTTGGGTTAGGTCAATCCGTTCGCGAGATATGGGAGTTTGAAGCTATGAAATGGTTGAGAAGACAACAAATTTTTCGCAATTCTGCTGCTCCAAACGCTTAACCAGATTGGCCTTGGGAAAAAATGCACATACCGTTGTAATCGGGCGAGTTTCTAATTTCAGACGCAACAGGAATTTTTGCGTTAGGTCAATCCGTTCGCGAGATATGGGAGTTTGAAGCCAAGAAATGGTTGAGAAGGCAAAAAATTTTTTACAATTCTGCTGCACCAAACGCGAAACCAGAATAGCCTGGGAAAAAGTACTCATACTGTTGTAATCGGGCGATTTTCTACTTTGAGATGCAATAGGAATTTTTGGGTTAGGTCAATCCGTTCGCGAGAGATGGGAGTATGAAGCCAAGAAATGGTTGAGAAGGCAAAAAATTTTTCGCACTTCTGCTGCTCCAAACGCTTAACCAGAATGGCCTAGGGAAAAAATACACATACCGTTGTAATCAGGCGAGTTTCTACTTTCAGATGCAATAGGAATTTTTGGGTTAGGTCAATACGTTCGCGAGATAGGGGATTATGAAGCCAAGAAATGGTTGAGAAGGCAAAAAATTTTTCGCAATTCTGCTGCTCCAAACGCTTAACCAGAATGGCCTAGGGAAAAAATACACATACTGTTGTAATCGGGCGAGTTTCTACTTTCAGATGCAATAGGAATTTCTGGGTTAGGTCAATCCGTTCGCGAGATATGGGAGTATGAAGCCAAGAAATGGTTGAAAAGGCAACAAATTTTTCGCAATTCTGCTGCTCCAAACGCTTAACCAGAATGGCCTAGGGTAAAAATACACATACCGTTGTAATCGGGCGAGTTTCTACTTTCAGATGCAATAGCAATTTTTGGGTTAGGTCAATCCGTTCGCGAGAGATGGGAGTATGAAGCCAAGAAATGGTTGAGAAGGCAAAAAATTTTCCGCACTTCTGCTGCTCCAAACGCTTAACCAGAATGGCCTAGGGAAAAAATACACCTACCGTAGTAATCAGGCGAGTTTCTACTTTCAGATGCAATAGGAATTTTTGGGTTAGGTCAATCCGTTCCCGAGATATGGGAGTTTGAAGCCAAGAAATGGTCGAGATGACAACAAATTTTTCGCAATTCTGCTGCTCCAAACGCTTAACCAGAATGGCCTAGGGAAAAAATACACACACCGTTGTAATCGGGCGAGTTTCTACTTTCAGATGCAATAGGAATTTTTGGGTTAGGTCAATCCGTTCGCGAGATAGGGGATTATGAAGCCAAGAAATGGTTGAGAAGGCAAAAAATTTTTCGCAATTCTGCTGCTCCAAACGCTTAACCAGAATGGCCTAGGGTAAAAATACACATACCGTTGTAATCGGGCGAGTTTCTACTTTCAGATGCAATAGCAATTTTTGGGTTAGGTCAATCCGTTCGCGAGATAAGGGAGTTTGAAGCCAAGAAATGGTTGAAAAGGCAACAAATTTTTCGCAATTCTGCTGCTCCAAACGCTTAATCAGAATGGCCTAGGGAAAAAATACACATACTGTGTTAATCGGGCGAGTTTCTATTTTCAGATGCAATAGCAATTTTTGGGTTAGGTCAATCCGTTCGCGAGATAAGGTAGTTTGAAGCCAAGAAATGGTTGAGAAGGCAACAAATTTTTCGCAATTCTGCTGCTCCAAACGCTTAACCAGAATGGCCTAGGGAAAAAATACACGTAACGTTGTAATCGGGCGAGTTTCTACTTTCAGATGCAATAGGAATTTCTGGGTTAGGTCAATCCGTTCGCGAGATATGGGAGTATGAAGCCAAGAAATGGTTGAGAAGGCAAAATATTTTTCGCAATTCTGCTGCTCCAAACGCTTAACCAGAATGGCCTAGGGAAAAAAATGCACATACCTTTGTAATCGGGCGAGTTTCTACTTTCAGATGCAATAGGAGTTTTTGGGTTAGGTCAATCCGTTCGCGAGATATGGGAGTTTAAAGCTAAGAAATGGTTGAGAAGACAACAAATTTTTCGCACTTCTGCTGCTCCAAACGCTTAACCAGAATGGCCTAGGGAAAAAAATGCACATACCTTTGTAATCGGGCGAGTTTCTACTTTCAGATGCAATAGGAGTTTTTGGGTTAGGTCAATCCGTTCCCGAGATATGGGAGTTTGAATCTAAGAAATGGTTGTGAAGACAACAAACTTTTCGCAATTCTGCTGCTCCAAACGCTTAACCAGAATGGCCTAGGGAAAAAATACACGTAACGTTGTAATCGGGCGAGTTTCTACTTTCAGACGCAGCAGGAATTTTTGGGTTTGGTCAATCCGTTCGCGAGATATGGGAGTTTGAAGCCAAGAAATGGTTGAGAAGGCAAAAAATTTTTCGCAATTCTGCTGCTCCAAACGCTTAACCAGAATGGCCTAGGGAAAAAATACACATACCGTTGTAATCGGGCAAGTTTCTACTTTCAGATGCAATAGGAATTTTTGGGTTAGGTCATTCCGTTCGCGAGATATGGGAGTTTGAAGCTATGAAATGGTTGAGAATCCAAAAAATTTTTCGCAATTCTGCTGCTCCAAACGCTTAACCAGAATGGCCTTGGGAAAAAATGCACATACCGTTGTAATCGGGCGAGTTTCTAATTTCAGACGCAACAGGAATTTTTGCGTTAGGTCAATCCGTTCGCGAGATATGGGAGTTTGAAGCCAAGAAATGGTTGAGAAGGCAAACAATTTTTCGCACTTCTGCTGCTCCAAACGCTTAACCAGAACGGCCTAGGGAAAAAATACACATACCGTTGTAATCAGGCGAGTTTCTACTTTCAGATGCAATAGGAATTTTTGGGTTATGTCAATCCGTTCCCGAGATATGGGAGTTTGAATCTAAGAAATGGTTGTGAAGGCAAAAAATTTTTCGCAATTCTGCTGCTCCAAACGCTTAACCAGAATGGCCTAGGGAAAAAATACACATACCGTTGTAATCGGGCAAGTTTCTACTTTCAGATGCAATAGGAATTTTTGGGTTAGGTCAATCCGTTCGCGAGATATGGGAGTTTGAAGCCAAGAAATCGTTGAGAAGGCAAACAATTTTTCGCACTTCTGCTGCTCCAAACGCTTAACCAGAATGGCCTAGGGAAAAAATACACATACCGTTGTAATCGGGCGAGTTTCTAATTTCAGATGCAATAGGAATTTTTGGGTTAGGTCAATCCGTTCGCGAGAGATGGGAGTATGAAGCCAAGAAATGGTTGAGAAGGCAAAAAATTTTTCGCACTTCTGCTGCTCCAAACGCTTAACCAGAATGGCCTAGGGAAAAAATACACATACCGTTGTAATCGGGCGAGTTTCTAATTTCAGATGCAATAGGAATTTTTGGGTTAGGTCAATCCGTTCGCGAGAGATGGGAGTATGAAGCCAAGAAATGGTTGAGAAGGCAAAAAATTTTTCGCACTTTTGCTGCTCCAAACGCTTAACCAGAATGGCCTAGGGAAAAAATACACATACCGTTGTAATCAGGCGAGTTTCTACTTTCAGATGCAATAGGAATTTTTGGGTTAGGTCAATCCGTTCCCGAGATATGGGAGTTTGAATCTAAGAAATGGTTGTGAAGACAACAAACTTTTCGCAATTCTGCTGCTCCAAACGCTTAACCAGAATGGCCTAGGGAAAAAATACACGTCACGTTGTAATCGGGCGAGTTTCTACTTTCAGACGCAGCAGGAATTTTTGGGTTTGATCAATCCGCTCGCGACATATGGGAGTTTGAAGCCAAGAAATGGTTGAGAAGGCAAAAAATTTTTCGCAATTCTGCTGCTCCAAACGCTTAACCAGAATGGCCTAGGGAAAAAATACACATACCGTTGTAATCGGGCAAGTTTCTACTTTCAGATGCAATAGGAATTTTTGGGTTAGGACAATCCGTTCGCGAGATATGGGAGTTTGAATCTAAGAAATGGTTGTGAAGACAACAAACTTTTCGCAATTCTGCTGCTCCAAACGCTTAACCAGAATGGCCTAGGGAAAAAATACACGTAACGTTGTAATCGGGCGAGTTTCTACTTTCAGACGCAGCAGGAATTTTTGGGTTTGGTCAATCCGTTCGCGAGATATGGGAGTTTGAAGCCAAGAAATGGTTGAGAAGGCAAAAAATTTTTCGCAATTCTGCTGCTCCAAACGCTTAACCAGAATGGCCTAGGGAAAAAATACACATACCGTTGTAATCGGGCAAGTTTCTACTTTCAGATGCAATAGGAATTTTTGGGTTAGGTCAATCCGTTCGCGAGATATGGGAGTTTGAAGCTATGAAATGGTTGAGAATCCAAAAAATTTTTCGCAATTCTGCTGCTCCAAACGCTTAACCAGAATGGCCTTGGGAAAAAATGCACATACCGTTGTAATCGGGCGAGTTTCTAATTTCAGACGCAACAGGAATTTTTGCGTTAGGTCAATCCGTTCGCGAGATATGGGAGTTTGAAGCCAAGAAATGGTTGAGAAGGCAAACAATTTTTCGCACTTCTGCTGCTCCAAACGCTTAACCAGAACGGCCTAGGGAAAAAATACACATACCGTTGTAATCAGGCGAGTTTCTACTTTCAGATGCAATAGGAATTTTTGGGTTATGTCAATCCGTTCCCGAGATATGGGAGTTTGAATCTAAGAAATGGTTGTGAAGGCAAAAAATTTTTCGCAATTCTGCTGCTCCAAACGCTTAACCAGAATGGCCTAGGGAAAAAATACACATACCGTTGTAATCGGGCGAGTTTCTACTTTCAGACGCAGCAGGAATTTTTGGGTTTGGTCAATCCGTTCGCGAGATATGGGAGTTTGAAGCCAAGAAATGGTTGAGAAGGCAAAAAATTTTTCGCAATTCTGCTGCTCCAAACGCTTAACCAGAATGGCCTAGGGAAAAAATACACATACCGTTGTAATCGGGCAAGTTTCTACTTTCAGATGCAATAGGAATTTTTGGGTTAGGTCAATCCGTTCGCGAGATATGGGAGTTTGAAGCTATGAAATGGTTGAGAAGACAACAAATTTTTCGCAATTCTGCTGCTCCAAACGCTTAACCAGATTGGCCTTGGGAAAAAATGCACATACCGTTGTAATCGGGCGAGTTTCTAATTTCAGACGCAACAGGAATTTTTGCGTTAGGTCAATCCGTTCGCGAGATATGGGAGTTTGAAGCCAAGAAATGGTTGAGAAGGCAAAAAATTTTTTACAATTCTGCTGCACCAAACGCGAAACCAGAATAGCCCGGGAAAAAGTACTCATACTGTTGTAATCGGGCGAGTTTCTACTTTCAGATGCAATAGG
Source organism: Ptiloglossa arizonensis (assembly GCF_051014685.1). NCBI lineage: Eukaryota > Metazoa > Arthropoda > Insecta > Hymenoptera > Colletidae > Ptiloglossa > Ptiloglossa arizonensis. Next base: position 1,738,946 of record NW_027478385.1, read on the forward strand.
AATTTTTGGGTTATGTCAATCCGTTCCCGAGATATGGGAGTTTGAATCTAAGAAATGGTTGTGAAGGCAAAAAATTTTTCGCAATTCTGCTGCTCCAAACGCTTAACCAGAATGGCCTAGGAAAAAATACACATACCGTTGTAATCGGGCAAGTTTCTACTTTCAGATGCAATAGGAATTTTTGGGTTAGGTCAATCCGTTCGCGAGATATGGGAGTTTGAAGCCAAGAAATGGTTGAGAAGGCAAACAATTTTTCGCACTTCTGCTGCTCCAAACGCTTAACCAGAATGGCCTAGGGAAAAAATACACATACCGTTGTAATCGGGCGAGTTTCTAATTTCAGATGCAATAGGAATTTTTGGGTTAGGTCAATCCGTTCGCGAGAGATGGGAGTATGAAGCCAAGAAATGGTTGAGAAGGCAAAAAATTTTTCGCACTTCTGCTGCTCCAAACGCTTAACCAGAATGGCCTAGGGAAAAAATACACATACCGTTGTAATCAGGCGAGTTTCTACTTTCAGATGCAATAGGAATTTTTGGGTTAGGTCAATCCGTTCCCGAGATATGGGAGTTTGAATCTAAGAAATGGTTGTGAAGACAACAAACTTTTCGCAATTCTGCTGCTCCAAACGCTTAACCAGAATGGCCTAGGGAAAAAATACACGTCACGTTGTAATCGGGCGAGTTTCTACTTTCAGACGCAGCAGGAATTTTTGGGTTTGATCAATCCGCTCGCGACATATGGGAGTTTGAAGCCAAGAAATGGTTGAGAAGGCAAAAAATTTTTCGCAATTCTGCTGCTCCAAACGCTTAACCAGAATGGCCTAGGGAAAAAATACACATACCGTTGTAATCGGGCAAGTTTCTACTTTCAGATGCAATAGGAATTTTTGGGTTAGGACAATCCGTTCGCGAGATATGGGAGTTTGAAGCTACGAAATGGTTGAGAAGACAACAAATTTTTCGCAATTCTGCTGCTCCAAACGCTTAACCAGAATGGCCTTGGGAAAAAATGCACATACCGTTGTAATCGGGCGAGTTTCTAATTTCAGACGCAACAGGAATTTTTGCGTTAGGTCAATCCGTTCGCGAGATATGGGAGTTTGAAGCCAAGAAATGGTTGAGAAGGCAAAAAATTTTTTACAATTCTGCTGCACCAAACGCGAAACCAGAATAGCCCGGGAAAAAGTACTCATACTGTTGTAATCGGGCGAGTTTCTACTTTCAGATGCAATAGGAATTTTTGGGTTGTGTCAATCCGTTCCCGAGATATGGGAGTTTGAATCTAAGAAATGGTTGTGAAGGCAAAAAATTTTTCGCAATTCTGCTGCTCCAAACGCTTAACCAGAATGGCCTAGGAAAAAATACACATACCGTTGTAATCGGGCAAGTTTCTACTTTCAGATGCAATAGGAATTTTTGGGTTAGGTCAATCCGTTCGCGAGATATGGGAGTTTGAAGCTATGAAATGGTTGAGAAGACAACAAATTTTTCGCACTTCTGCTGCTCCAAACGCTTAACAAGAATGCCCTAGGGAAAAAATGCACATACTGTTGTAATCGGGCGAGTTTCTAATTTCAGATGCAATAGGAATTTTTGGGTTAGGTCAATCCGTTCGCGAGAGATGGGAGTATGAAGCCAAGGAATGGTTGAGAAGGCAAATAATTTTTCGCAGTTCTGCTTCTCCAAACGCTTAACCAGAATGGCCTAGGGAAAAAATACACATACCGTTGTAATCAGGCGAGTTTCTACTTTCAGATGCAATAGGAGTTTTTGGGTTAGGTCTAACGTTCGCGAGATATGGGAGTTTAAAGCTAAGAAATGGTTGGGAAGACAACAAATTTTTCGCACTTCTGCTGCTCAAAACGCTTAACCAGAATGGCCTAGAGAAAAAATACTCGTAACGTTGTAATCGGGCGAGTTTCTACTTTCAGATGCAGCAGGAATATTTGGGTTTGGTAAATCCGTTCGCGAGATATGGGAGTTTGAAGCCAAGAAATGGTTGAGAAGGCAAAAAATTTTTCGCAATTCTGCTGCTCCAAACGCTTAACCAGAATGGCCTTGGGAAAAAATGCACATACCGTTGCAATCGGGCGAGTTTCTAATTTCAGACGCAACAGGAATTTTTGGGTTTGGTCAATCCGTTCGCGAGATATGGGAGTTTGAAGCCAAGAAATGGTTGAGAAGGCAAAAAATTTTTCGCAATTCTGCTGCTCCAAACGCTTAACCAGAATGGCCTAGGGAAAAAATACACATACCGTTGTAATCGGGCAAGTTTCTACTTTCAGATGCAATAGGAATTTTTGGGTTAGGTCAATCCGTTCGCGAGATATGGGAGTTTGAAGCTATGAAATGGTTGAGAAGACAACAAATTTTTCGCAATTCTGCTGCTCCAAACGCTTAACCAGATTGGCCTTGGGAAAAAATGCACATACCGTTGTAATCGGGCGAGTTTCTAATTTCAGACGCAACAGGAATTTTTGCGTTAGGTCAATCCGTTCGCGAGATATGGGAGTTTGAAGCCAAGAAATGGTTGAGAAGGCAAAAAATTTTTTACAATTCTGCTGCACCAAACGCGAAACCAGAATAGCCTGGGAAAAAGTACTCATACTGTTGTAATCGGGCGATTTTCTACTTTGAGATGCAATAGGAATTTTTGGGTTAGGTCAATCCGTTCGCGAGAGATGGGAGTATGAAGCCAAGAAATGGTTGAGAAGGCAAAAAATTTTTCGCACTTCTGCTGCTCCAAACGCTTAACCAGAATGGCCTAGGGAAAAAATACACATACCGTTGTAATCAGGCGAGTTTCTACTTTCAGATGCAATAGGAATTTTTGGGTTAGGTCAATACGTTCGCGAGATAGGGGATTATGAAGCCAAGAAATGGTTGAGAAGGCAAAAAATTTTTCGCAATTCTGCTGCTCCAAACGCTTAACCAGAATGGCCTAGGGAAAAAATACACATACTGTTGTAATCGGGCGAGTTTCTACTTTCAGATGCAATAGGAATTTCTGGGTTAGGTCAATCCGTTCGCGAGATATGGGAGTATGAAGCCAAGAAATGGTTGAAAAGGCAACAAATTTTTCGCAATTCTGCTGCTCCAAACGCTTAACCAGAATGGCCTAGGGTAAAAATACACATACCGTTGTAATCGGGCGAGTTTCTACTTTCAGATGCAATAGCAATTTTTGGGTTAGGTCAATCCGTTCGCGAGAGATGGGAGTATGAAGCCAAGAAATGGTTGAGAAGGCAAAAAATTTTCCGCACTTCTGCTGCTCCAAACGCTTAACCAGAATGGCCTAGGGAAAAAATACACCTACCGTAGTAATCAGGCGAGTTTCTACTTTCAGATGCAATAGGAATTTTTGGGTTAGGTCAATCCGTTCCCGAGATATGGGAGTTTGAAGCCAAGAAATGGTCGAGATGACAACAAATTTTTCGCAATTCTGCTGCTCCAAACGCTTAACCAGAATGGCCTAGGGAAAAAATACACACACCGTTGTAATCGGGCGAGTTTCTACTTTCAGATGCAATAGGAATTTTTGGGTTAGGTCAATCCGTTCGCGAGATAGGGGATTATGAAGCCAAGAAATGGTTGAGAAGGCAAAAAATTTTTCGCAATTCTGCTGCTCCAAACGCTTAACCAGAATGGCCTAGGGTAAAAATACACATACCGTTGTAATCGGGCGAGTTTCTACTTTCAGATGCAATAGCAATTTTTGGGTTAGGTCAATCCGTTCGCGAGATAAGGGAGTTTGAAGCCAAGAAATGGTTGAAAAGGCAACAAATTTTTCGCAATTCTGCTGCTCCAAACGCTTAATCAGAATGGCCTAGGGAAAAAATACACATACTGTTGTAATCGGGCGAGTTTCTATTTTCAGATGCAATAGCAATTTTTGGGTTAGGTCAATCCGTTCGCGAGATAAGGTAGTTTGAAGCCAAGAAATGGTTGAGAAGGCAACAAATTTTTCGCAATTCTGCTGCTCCAAACGCTTAACCAGAATGGCCTAGGGAAAAAATACACGTAACGTTGTAATCGGGCGAGTTTCTACTTTCAGATGCAATAGGAATTTCTGGGTTAGGTCAATCCGTTCGCGAGATATGGGAGTATGAAGCCAAGAAATGGTTGAGAAGGCAAAATATTTTTCGCAATTCTGCTGCTCCAAACGCTTAACCAGAATGGCCTAGGGAAAAAAATGCACATACCTTTGTAATCGGGCGAGTTTCTACTTTCAGATGCAATAGGAGTTTTTGGGTTAGGTCAATCCGTTCGCGAGATATGGGAGTTTAAAGCTAAGAAATGGTTGAGAAGACAACAAATTTTTCGCACTTCTGCTGCTCCAAACGCTTAACCAGAATGGCCTAGGGAAAAAAATGCACATACCTTTGTAATCGGGCGAGTTTCTACTTTCAGATGCAATAGGAGTTTTTGGGTTAGGTCAATCCGTTCCCGAGATATGGGAGTTTGAATCTAAGAAATGGTTGTGAAGACAACAAACTTTTCGCAATTCTGCTGCTCCAAACGCTTAACCAGAATGGCCTAGGGAAAAAATACACGTAACGTTGTAATCGGGCGAGTTTCTACTTTCAGACGCAGCAGGAATTTTTGGGTTTGGTCAATCCGTTCGCGAGATATGGGAGTTTGAAGCCAAGAAATGGTTGAGAAGGCAAAAAATTTTTCGCAATTCTGCTGCTCCAAACGCTTAACCAGAATGGCCTAGGGAAAAAATACACATACCGTTGTAATCGGGCAAGTTTCTACTTTCAGATGCAATAGGAATTTTTGGGTTAGGTCATTCCGTTCGCGAGATATGGGAGTTTGAAGCTATGAAATGGTTGAGAATCCAAAAAATTTTTCGCAATTCTGCTGCTCCAAACGCTTAACCAGAATGGCCTTGGGAAAAAATGCACATACCGTTGTAATCGGGCGAGTTTCTAATTTCAGACGCAACAGGAATTTTTGCGTTAGGTCAATCCGTTCGCGAGATATGGGAGTTTGAAGCCAAGAAATGGTTGAGAAGGCAAACAATTTTTCGCAATTCTGCTGCTCCAAACGCTTAACCAGAACGGCCTAGGGAAAAAATACACATACCGTTGTAATCAGGCGAGTTTCTACTTTCAGATGCAATAGGAATTTTTGGGTTATGTCAATCCGTTCCCGAGATATGGGAGTTTGAATCTAAGAAATGGTTGTGAAGGCAAAAAATTTTTCGCAATTCTGCTGCTCCAAACGCTTAACCAGAATGGCCTAGGGAAAAAATACACATACCGTTGTAATCGGGCAAGTTTCTACTTTCAGATGCAATAGGAATTTTTGGGTTAGGTCAATCCGTTCGCGAGATATGGGAGTTTGAAGCCAAGAAATCGTTGAGAAGGCAAACAATTTTTCGCACTTCTGCTGCTCCAAACGCTTAACCAGAATGGCCTAGGGAAAAAATACACATACCGTTGTAATCGGGCGAGTTTCTAATTTCAGATGCAATAGGAATTTTTGGGTTAGGTCAATCCGTTCGCGAGAGATGGGAGTATGAAGCCAAGAAATGGTTGAGAAGGCAAAAAATTTTTCGCACTTCTGCTGCTCCAAACGCTTAACCAGAATGGCCTAGGGAAAAAATACACATACCGTTGTAATCGGGCGAGTTTCTAATTTCAGATGCAATAGGAATTTTTGGGTTAGGTCAATCCGTTCGCGAGAGATGGGAGTATGAAGCCAAGAAATGGTTGAGAAGGCAAAAAATTTTTCGCACTTTTGCTGCTCCAAACGCTTAACCAGAATGGCCTAGGGAAAAAATACACATACCGTTGTAATCAGGCGAGTTTCTACTTTCAGATGCAATAGGAATTTTTGGGTTAGGTCAATCCGTTCCCGAGATATGGGAGTTTGAATCTAAGAAATGGTTGTGAAGACAACAAACTTTTCGCAATTCTGCTGCTCCAAACGCTTAACCAGAATGGCCTAGGGAAAAAATACACGTCACGTTGTAATCGGGCGAGTTTCTACTTTCAGACGCAGCAGGAATTTTTGGGTTTGATCAATCCGCTCGCGACATATGGGAGTTTGAAGCCAAGAAATGGTTGAGAAGGCAAAAAATTTTTCGCAATTCTGCTGCTCCAAACAATTAACCAGAATGGCCTAGGGAAAAAATACACATACCGTTGTAATCGGGCAAGTTTCTACTTTCAGATGCAATAGGAATTTTTGGGTTAGGACAATCCGTTCGCGAGATATGGGAGTTTGAATCTAAGAAATGGTTGTGAAGACAACAAACTTTTCGCAATTCTGCTGCTCCAAACGCTTAACCAGAATGGCCTAGGGAAAAAATACACGTAACGTTGTAATCGGGCGAGTTTCTACTTTCAGACGCAGCAGGAATTTTTGGGTTTGGTCAATCCGTTCGCGAGATATGGGAGTTTGAAGCCAAGAAATGGTTGAGAAGGCAAAAAATTTTTCGCAATTCTGCTGCTCCAAACGCTTAACCAGAATGGCCTAGGGAAAAAATACACATACCGTTGTAATCGGGCAAGTTTCTACTTTCAGATGCAATAGGAATTTTTGGGTTAGGTCAATCCGTTCGCGAGATATGGGAGTTTGAAGCTATGAAATGGTTGAGAATCCAAAAAATTTTTCGCAATTCTGCTGCTCCAAACGCTTAACCAGAATGGCCTTGGGAAAAAATGCACATACCGTTGTAATCGGGCGAGTTTCTAATTTCAGACGCAACAGGAATTTTTGCGTTAGGTCAATCCGTTCGCGAGATATGGGAGTTTGAAGCCAAGAAATGGTTGAGAAGGCAAACAATTTTTCGCACTTCTGCTGCTCCAAACGCTTAACCAGAACGGCCTAGGGAAAAAATACACATACCGTTGTAATCAGGCGAGTTTCTACTTTCAGATGCAATAGGAATTTTTGGGTTATGTCAATCCGTTCCCGAGATATGGGAGTTTGAATCTAAGAAATGGTTGTGAAGGCAAAAAATTTTTCGCAATTCTGCTGCTCCAAACGCTTAACCAGAATGGCCTAGGGAAAAAATACACATACCGTTGTAATCGGGCGAGTTTCTACTTTCAGACGCAGCAGGAATTTTTGGGTTTGGTCAATCCGTTCGCGAGATATGGGAGTTTGAAGCCAAGAAATGGTTGAGAAGGCAAAAAATTTTTCGCAATTCTGCTGCTCCAAACGCTTAACCAGAATGGCCTTGGGAAAAAATGCACATACCGTTGCAATCGGGCGAGTTTCTAATTTCAGACGCAACAGGAATTTTTGGGTTTGGTCAATCCGTTCGCGAGATATGGGAGTTTGAAGCCAAGAAATGGTTGAGAAGGCAAAAAATTTTTCGCAATTCTGCTGCTCCAAACGCTTAACCAGAATGGCCTAGGGAAAAAATACACATACCGTTGTAATCGGGCAAGTTTCTACTTTCAGATGCAATAGGAATTTTTGGGTTAGGTCAATCCGTTCGCGAGATATGGGAGTTTGAAGCTATGAAATGGTTGAGAAGACAACAAATTTTTCGCAATTCTGCTGCTCCAAACGCTTAACCAGATTGGCCTTGGGAAAAAATGCACATACCGTTGTAATCGGGCGAGTTTCTAATTTCAGACGCAACAGGAATTTTTGCGTTAGGTCAATCCGTTCGCGAGATATGGGAGTTTGAAGCCAAGAAATGGTTGAGAAGGCAAAAAATTTTTTACAATTCTGCTGCACCAAACGCGAAACCAGAATAGCCCGGGAAAAAGTACTCATACTGTTGTAATCGGGCGAGTTTCTACTTTCAGATGCAATAGGAATTTTTGGGTTATGTCAATCCGTTCCCGAGATATGGGAGTTTGAATCTAAGAAATGGTTGTGAAGGCAAAAAATTTTTCGCAATTCTGCTGCTCCAAACGCTTAACCAGAATGGCCTAGGAAAAAATACACATACCGTTGTAATCGGGCAAGTTTCTACTTTCAGATGCAATAGGAATTTTTGGGTTAGGTCAATCCGTTCGCGAGATATGGGAGTTTGAAGCCAAGAAATGGTTGAGAAGGCAAACAATTTTTCGCACTTCTGCTGCTCCAAACGCTTAACCAGAATGGCCTAGGGAAAAAATACACATACCGTTGTAATCGGGCGAGTTTCTAATTTCAGATGCAATAGGAATTTTTGGGTTAGGTCAATCCGTTCGCGAGAGATGGGAGTATGAAGCCAAGAAATGGTTGAGAAGGCAAAAAATTTTTCGCACTTCTGCTGCTCCAAACGCTTAACCAGAATGGCCTAGGGAAAAAATACACATACCGTTGTAATCAGGCGAGTTTCTACTTTCAGATGCAATAGGAATTTTTGGGTTAGGTCAATCCGTTCCCGAGATATGGGAGTTTGAATCTAAGAAATGGTTGTGAAGACAACAAACTTTTCGCAATTCTGCTGCTCCAAACGCTTAACCAGAATGGCCTAGGGAAAAAATACACGTCACGTTGTAATCGGGCGAGTTTCTACTTTCAGACGCAGCAGGAATTTTTGGGTTTGATCAATCCGCTCGCGACATATGGGAGTTTGAAGCCAAGAAATGGTTGAGAAGGCAAAAAATTTTTCGCAATTCTGCTGCTCCAAACGCTTAACCAGAATGGCCTAGGGAAAAAATACACATACCGTTGTAATCGGGCAAGTTTCTACTTTCAGATGCAATAGGAATTTTTGGGTTAGGACAATCCGTTCGCGAGATATGGGAGTTTGAAGCTACGAAATGGTTGAGAAGACAACAAATTTTTCGCAATTCTGCTGCTCCAAACGCTTAACCAGAATGGCCTTGGGAAAAAATGCACATACCGTTGTAATCGGGCGAGTTTCTAATTTCAGACGCAACAGGAATTTTTGCGTTAGGTCAATCCGTTCGCGAGATATGGGAGTTTGAAGCCAAGAAATGGTTGAGAAGGCAAAAAATTTTTTACAATTCTGCTGCACCAAACGCGAAACCAGAATAGCCCGGGAAAAAGTACTCATACTGTTGTAATCGGGCGAGTTTCTACTTTCAGATGCAATAGGAATTTTTGGGTTATGTCAATCCGTTCCCGAGATATGGGAGTTTGAATCTAAGAAATGGTTGTGAAGGCAAAAAATTTTTCGCAATTCTGCTGCTCCAAACGCTTAACCAGAATGGCCTAGGAAAAAATACACATACCGTTGTAATCGGGCAAGTTTCTACTTTCAGATGCAATAGGAATTTTTGGGTTAGGTCAATCCGTTCGCGAGATATGGGAGTTTGAAGCCAAGAAATGGTTGAGAAGGCAAACAATTTTTCGCACTTCTGCTGCTCCAAACGCTTAACCAGAATGGCCTAGGGAAAAAATACACATACCGTTGTAATCGGGCGAGTTTCTAATTTCAGATGCAATAGGAATTTTTGGGTTAGGTCAATCCGTTCGCGAGAGATGGGAGTATGAAGCCAAGAAATGGTTGAGAAGGCAAAAAATTTTTCGCACTTCTGCTGCTCCAAACGCTTAACCAGAATGGCCTAGGGAAAAAATACACATACCGTTGTAATCAGGCGAGTTTCTACTTTCAGATGCAATAGGAATTTTTGGGTTAGGTCAATCCGTTCCCGAGATATGGGAGTTTGAATCTAAGAAATGGTTGTGAAGACAACAAACTTTTCGCAATTCTGCTGCTCCAAACGCTTAACCAGAATGGCCTAGGGAAAAAATACACGTCACGTTGTAACCGGGCGAGTTTCTACTTTCAGACGCAGCAGGAATTTTTGGGTTTGATCAATCCGCTCGCGACATATGGGAGTTTGAAGCCAAGAAATGGTTGAGAAGGCAAAAAATTTTTCGCAATTCTGCTGCTCCAAACGCTTAACCAGAATGGCCTAGGGAAAAAATACACATACCGTTGTAATCGGGCAAGTTTCTACTTTCAGATGCAATAGGAATTTTTGGGTTAGGACAATCCGTTCGCGAGATATGGGAGTTTGAAGCTACGAAATGGTTGAGAAGACAACAAATTTTTCGCAATTCTGCTGCTCCAAACGCTTAACCAGAATGGCCTTGGGAAAAAATGCACATACCGTTGTAATCGGGCGAGTTTCTAATTTCAGACGCAACAGGAATTTTTGCGTTAGGTCAATCCGTTCGCGAGATATGGGAGTTTGAAGCCAAGAAATGGTTGAGAAGACAAAAAATTTTTTGCAATTCTGCTGCACCAAACGCGAAACCAGAATATCCTGGGAAAAAGTACTCATACTGTTGTAATCGGGCGATTTTCTACTTTGAGATGCAATAGGAATTTTTGGGTTAGGTCAAACCGTTCGCGAGATATGGGAGTTTGAAGCTATGAAATGGTTGAGAAGACAACAAATTTTTCGCACTTCTGCTGCTCCAAACGCTTAACAAGAATGCCCTAGGGAAAAAATACACATACTGTTGTAATCGGGCGAGTCTCTAATTTCAGATGCAATAGGAGTTTTTGGGTTAGGTCAATCCGTTCGCGAGACATGGGAGTTTAAAGCTAAGAAATGGTTGAGAAGACAACAAATTTTTCGCACTTCTGCTGCTCCAAACGCTTAACCAGAATGGCCTAGGGAAAAAATACACATACCGTTGTAATCAGGCGAGTTTCTAATTTCAGATGCAATAGGAATTTTTGGGTTAGGTCAATCCGTTCGCGAGATATGGGAGTTTGAAGCCAAGAAATGGTTGAGAAGGCAAAAAATTTTTCGCAATTCTGCTGCTCCAAACGCTTAACCAGAATGGCCTAGGGAAAAAATACACATACCGTTGTAATCGGGCAAGTTTCTACTTTCAGATGCAATAGGAATTTTTGGGTTAGGTCAATCCGTTCGCGAGATATGGGAGTTTGAAGCTATGAAATGGTTGAGAAGACAACAAATTTTTCGCACTTCTGCTGCTCCAAACGCTTAACAAGAATGCCCTAGGGAAAAAATACACATACTGTTGTAATCGGGCGAGTTTCTATATTCAGATGCAATAGGAATTTTTGGGTTAGGTCAATCCGTTCGCGAGAGATGGGAGTATGAAGCCAAGAAATGGTTGAGAAGGCAAAAAATTTTTCGCACTTCTGCTGCTCCAAACGCTTAACCAGAATGGCCTAGGGAAAAAAATGCACATACCGTTGTAATCGGGCGAGTTTCTACTTTCAGATGCAATAGGAGTTTTTGGGTTAGGTCTATCCGTTCGCGAGATATGGGAGTTTAAAGCTAAGAAATGGTTGAGAAGACAACAAATTTTTCGCAATTCTGCTGCTCCAAACGCTTAACAAGAATGCCCTAGGGAAAAAATGCACATGCTGTTGTAATCGGGCGAGTTTCTAATTTCAGATGCAATAGGAATTTTTGGGTTAGGTCAATCCGTTCGCGAGATATGGGAGTTTGAAGCCAAGAAATGGTGGAGAAGGCAAAAAATTTTTTGCAATTCTGCTGCACCAAACGCGAAACCAGAAGAGCCTGGGAAAAAGTACACATACCGTTGTAATCGGGCAAGTTTCTACTTTCAGATGCAATAGGAATTTTTGGGTTAGGTCAATCCGTTCGCGAGATATGGGAGTTTGAAGCTATGAAATGGTTGAGAAGACAACAAATTTTTCGCACTTCCGCTGCTCCAAACGCTTAACAAGAATGCCCTAGGGAAAAAATACACATACTGTTGTAATCGGGCGAGTTTCTAATTTCAGATGCAATAGGAATTTTTGGGTTAGGTCAATCCGTTCGCGAGAGATGGTAGTATGAAGCCAAGAAATGGTTGAGAAGGCAAAAAATTTTTCGCACTTCTGCTGCTCCAAACGCTTAACCAGAATGGCCTAGGGAAAAAATACACATACTGTTGTAATCGGGCGAGTTTCTATTTTCAGATGCAATAGCAATTTTTGGGTTAGGTCAATCCGTTCGCGAGATAAGGGAGTTTGAAGCCAAGAAATGGTTGAGAAGGCAACAAATTTTTCGCACTTCTGCTGCACCAAACGCTTAACCAGAATGGCCTAGGGAAAAAATACACATACTGTTGTAATCGGGCGAGTTTCTACTTTCAGATGCAATAGGAATTTCTGGGTTAGGTCAATCCGTTCGCGAGATATGGGAGTATGAAGCCAAGAAATGGTTGAGAAGGCAAAATATTCTTCGCACTTCTGCTGCTCCAAAGGCTTAACCAGAATGGCCTGGGGAAAAAATACACATACCGTTGTAATCAGGCGAGTTTCTACTTTCAGATGCAATAGGAATTTTTGGGTTAGGTCAATCCGTTCGCGAGATATGGGAGTTTGAAGCTAAGAAATGGTTGAGAGGAGAACAAATTTTTCGCAATTCTGCTGCTCCAAACGCTTAACCAGAATGGCCTAGGGAAAAAAATGCACATACCTTTGTAATCGGGCGAGTTTCTACTTTCAGATGCAATAGGAGTTTTTGGGTTAGGTCAATCCGTTCGCGAGACATGGGAGTTTAAAGCTAAGAAATGGTTGAGAAGACAACAAATTTTTCGCACTTCTGCTGCTCCAAACGCTTAACCAGAATGGCCTAGGGAAAAAATACACATACCGTTGTAATCAGGCGAGTTTCTACTTTCAGATGCAATAGGAATTTTTGGGGTAGGTCATTCCGTTCGCGAGATAGGGGATTATGAAGCCAAGAAATGGTTGAGAAGGCACAAAATTTTTCGCAATTCTGCTGCTCCAAACGCTTAACCAGAATGGCCTAGGGAAAAAATACACATACCGTTGTAATCGGGCGAGTTTCTACTTTCAGATGCAATAGGAATTTTTGGGTTAGGTCAATCCGTTCGCGAGATATGGGAGTTTGAAGCTATGAAATGGTTGAGAAGACAACAAACTTTTCGCAATTCTGCTGCTCCAAACGCTTAACCAGAATGGCCTAGGGAAAAAATACACGTAACGTTGTAACCGGGCGAGTTTCTACTTTCAGACGCAGCAGGAATTTTTGGGTTTGGTCAATCCGTTCGCGAGATATGGGAGTTTGAAGCCAAGAAATGGTTGAGAAGGCAAAAAATTTTTCGCAATTCTGCTGCTCCAAACGCTTAACCAGAATAGCCTAGGGAAAAAATACACATACCGTTGTAATCGGGCAAGTTTCTACTTTCAGATGCAATAGGAATTTTTGGGTTAGGTCAATCCGTTCGCGAGATATGGGAGTTTGAAGCTATGAAATGGTTGAGAAGACAACAAATTTTTCGCAATTCTGCTGCTCCAAACGCTTAACCAGAATGGCCTTGGGAAAAAATGCACATACCGTTGTAATCGGGCGAGTTTCTAATTTCAGACGCAACAGGAATTTTTGCGTTAGGTCAATCCGTTCGCGAGATATGGGAGTTTGAAGCTAAGAAATGGTTGAGAAGGCAAAAAATTTCTCGCAATTCTGCTGCTCCAAACGCTTAACCAGAATAGCCTAGGGAAAAAATACACATACCGTTGTAATCGGGCAAGTTTCTACTTTCAGATGCAATAGGAATTTTTGGGTTAGGTCAATCCGTTCGCGAGATATGGGAGTTTGAAGCCAAGAAATGGTTGAGAAGGCAAAAAATTTTTCGCACTTCTGCTGTTCCAAAAGCTTAACCAGAATGGCCTAGGGAAAAAATACACATACCGTTGTAATCGGGCGTGTTTCTACTTTCAGACGCAGCAGGAATTTTTGGGGTTGGTCAATCCGTTCGCGAGATGTGGGAGTTTGAAGCCAAGAAATGGTCGAGATGACAACAAATTTTTCGCAATTCTGCTGCTCCAAACGCTTAACCAGAATGGCCTACGGAAAAAATACACATACCGTTGTAATCGGGCGTGTTTCTACTTTCAGACACAGCAGGAATTTTTGGGTTTGGTCAATCCTTTCGCGAGATGTGGGAGTTTGAAGCCAAGAAATGGTCCAGGTGACAACAAATTTGTCGCAATTCTGCTGCTCCAAACGCTTAACCAGAATGGCCTAGGGAAAAAATACACGTAACGTTGTAATCGGGCGAGTTTCTACTTTCAGACGCAGCAGGAATTTTTGGGTTTGGTCAATCCGTTCGCGAGATATGGGAGTTTGAAGCCAAGAAATGGTTGAGAAGGCAAAAAATTTTTCGCAATTCTGCTGCTCCAAACGCTTAACCAGAATGGCCTAGGGAAAAAATACACATACCGTTGTAATCAGGCGAGTTTCTACATTCAGACGCAGCAGGAATTTTTGGGGTTGGTCAATCCGTTCGCGAGATGTGGGAGTTTGAAGCCAAGAAATGGTCGAGATGACAACAAATTTTTCGCAATTCTGCTGCTCCAAACGCTTAACCAGAATGGCCTACGGAAAAAATACACATACCGTTGTAATCGGGCGTGTTTCTACTTTCAGACGCAGCAGGAATTTTTGGGTTTGGTCAATCCTTTCGCGAGATGTGGGAGTTTGAAGCCAAGAAATGGTCCAGGTGACAACAAATTTGTCGCAATTCTGCTGCTCCAAACGCTTAACCAGAATGGCCTAGGGAAAAAATACACATACCGTTGTAATCGGGCAAGTTTCTACTTTCAGATGCAATAGGAATTTTTGGGTTAGGTCAATCCGTGCGCGAGATATGGGAGTTTGAATCTATGAAATGGTTGAGAAGACAACAAATTTTTCGCAATTCTGCTGCTCCAAACGCTTAACCAGAATGGCATAGGGAAAAAATATACATACCGTTGTAATCGGGCAAGTTTCTACTTTCAGATGCAATAGGAATTTTTGGGTTAGGTCAATCCGTTCGCGAGATATGGGAGTTTGAAGCTATGAAATGGTTGAGAAGACAACAAATTTTTCGCACTTCTGCTGCTCCAAACGCTTAACAAGAATGCCCTAGGGAAAAAATACACATACTGTTGTAATCGGGCGAGTTTCTAATTTCAGATGCAATAGGAATTTTTGGGTTAGGTCAATCCGTTCGCGAGAGATGGGAGTATGAAGCCAAGAAATGGTTGAGAAGGCAAAAAATTTTTCGCAATTCTGCTGCTCCAAACGCTTAACCAGAATGGCCTAGGGAAAAAATACACATACCGTTGTAATCAGGCGAGTTTCTACATTCAGATGCAATAGGAATTTTTGGGTTAGGTCAATTCGTTCCCGAGATATGGGAGTTTGAATCTAAGAAATGGTTGTGAAGACAACAAACTTTTCGCAATTCTGCTGCTCCAAACGCTTAACCAGAATGGCCTAGGGAAAAAATACACGTAACGTTGTAATCGGGCGAGTTTCTACTTTCAGACGCAGCAGGAATTTTTGGGTTTGGTCAATCCGTTCGCGAGATATGGGAGTTTGAAGCCAAGAAATGGTTGAGAAGGCAAAAAATTTTTCGCAATTCTGCTGCTCCAAACGCTTAACCAGAATAGCCTAGGGAAAAAATACACATACCGTTGTAATCGGGCAAGTTTCTACTTTCAGATGCAATAGGAATTTTTGGGTTAGGTCAATCCGTTCGCGAGATATGGGAGTTTGAAGCTAAGAAATGGTTGAGAAGACAACAAATTTTTCGCAATTCTGCAGCTCCAAACGCTTAACCAGAATGGCCTAGGGAAAAAATACACATTCCGTTGTAATCGGGCGAGTTTCTACTTTCAGATGCAATAGGAATTTTTGGGTTAGGTCAATCCGTTCGCGAGATATGGGAGTTTGAAGCTAAGAAATGGTTGAGAAGACAACAAATTTTTCGCAATTCTGCTGCTCCAAACGCTTAACCAGAATGGCCTAGGGAAAAAATACGCATACAGTTGTAATCGGGCGAGTTTCCACTTTCAGATGCAATAGGACTTTTTGGGTTAGGTCAATCCGTTCGCGAGATATGGGACTATGAAGCGAAGAAATGGTTGAGAAGACAACAAATTTTTCGCAATTCTGCTGCTCCAATCGCTTAACCAGGATGGCCTAGGGGAAAAATACACATACCTTTGTAATCGGGCGAGTTTCTACTTTCAGACGCAGCAGGAATTTTTGGGTTTGGTCAATCCGTTCGCGAGAAATGGGAGTTTGAAACCAAGAAATGGTTGAGAAGACAACAAATTTTTCGCAATTCTGCTGCTCCAAACGCTTAACCAGAATGGCCTAGGGAAAAAATACGCATACAGTTGTAATCGGGCGAGTTTCCACTTTCAGATGCAATAGGACTTTTTGGGTTAGGTCAATCCGTTCGCGAGATATGGGACTATGAAGCGAAGAAATGGTTGAGAAGACAACAAATTTTTCGCAATTCTGCTGCTCCAATCGCTTAACCAGGATGGCCTAGGGGAAAAATACACATACCTTTGTAATCGGGCGAGTTTCTACTTTCAGACGCAGCAGGAATTTTTGGGTTTGGTCAATCCGTTCGCGAGAAATGGGAGTTTGAAACCAAGAAATGGTTGAGAAGGCAAAAAATTTTTCGCAATTCTGCTGCTCCAAACGCTTAAACAAAATGGCCTAGGGAAAAAATACACATACCGTTGTAATCAGGCAAGTTTCTACTTTCAGATGCAATAGGAATTTTTGGGTTAGGTCAATCCGTTCGCGAGATATGGGACTATGAAGCGAAGAAATGGTTGAGAAGACAACAAATTTTTCGAACTTCTGCTACTCCAATCGCTTAACCAGAATGGCCTAGGGGAAAAATACACATACCTTTGTAATCGGGCGAGCTTCTACTTTCAGATGCAATAGGAATTTTTGGGTTAGGTCAATCCGTTCGCGAGATAGGGGATTATGAAGCCAAGAAATGGTTGAGAAGGCAAAAAATTTTTCGCAATTCTGCTGCTCCAAACGCTTAACTAGAATGGCCTAGGGCAAAAATACACATACCGTTGTAATCGGGCGAGTTTCTACTTTCAGATGCAATAGCAATTTTTGGGTTAGTTCAATCCGTTCGCGAGATATGGGACTATGAAGCGAAGAAATGGTTGAGAAGACAACAAATTTTTCGCACTTCTGCTGCTCCAATCGCTTAACCAGAATGGCCTAGGGGAAAAATACACATACCGTTGTAATCGGGCCAGTTTCTACTTTCACACGCAATAGGAATTTTTGGGTTAGGTCAATCCGTTCGCGACATATGGGAGATTGAAGTTAAGGAATGGTTGAGAAATCATCAAAATTTTCGCAAGTCTGATACACGAAACCAATAACTACTATTGCCTAGGGCAAAAATA
Organism: Ptiloglossa arizonensis; assembly: GCF_051014685.1. Classification (NCBI taxonomy): domain Eukaryota; kingdom Metazoa; phylum Arthropoda; class Insecta; order Hymenoptera; family Colletidae; genus Ptiloglossa; species Ptiloglossa arizonensis. The sequence goes on from NW_027478385.1 coordinate 1,756,061, forward strand.
CACATACCGTTGTAATAGATCGAGCTTCTGCTTTCAGATGCAACAGGAATTTCTCGAGTTCGTCAATCCGTTCGCGAGATATGGGAGTTTGAAATTAAGGAATGGTTGAGAAACTACCAAAATTTTAGTAAGTCTGATACTCGAAACCAATAACTACTAATGCCTAGGGCAACAATACACATACCGTTGTAATCGGGCGAGTTTCTACTTTCAGATGCAACAGGAATTTCTCGAGTTCGTCAATACGTTCGCGAGATATGGGCGTTTGAAGTTAAGGAATGGTTGAGAAATCATCAAAATTTTTGCAAGTCTGATACTCGAAACTAATAACTACTATTGCATAGGGCAAAAATACACATACCGTTGTAATCGGGCGATCTTCTACCTTCAGATGCAACAGGAATTTCTCGAGTTCGTCAATCCGTTCGCGAGATATGGGAGTTTGAAGTTAAGGAATGGTTGAGAATCCATCAAAATTTTCGCAAGTCTGATACTCGAAACCATTAACTGCTATGGCCTAGTGCAAAAATGCACATACCATTGTAATCCGGCGAGATTATGCTTTTAGATGCAACTGGAATTTCTCGAGTTGGTAATCCGTTCGCGAGATATGGGAGTTTGAAGTTAAGGAATGGTTTAGAAATCATCAAAATTTTCGCAAGTCTGATACTCGAAACCAATAACTACTATTGCCTAGGGCAAAAATACACATACCGTTGTAATTGGGCGAGCTTCTGCTTTCAGATGCAGCAGGAATTTCTCGAGTTCGTCAATCAGTGCGCGAGATATGGGAGTTTGAAGTTAAGGAATGGTTGAGAAACCATCAAAATTTTCGCTGGTCTGATACTCGATACCAATAACTGGAATGGCCTAGGGGAAAAGTACACACCCCATTGTAATCGGGCGAGTTTCTACTTTCAGATGCAACAGGAATTTCCCGAGTTCGTCAATCCGTTCGCGAGATATGGGAGTTTGAAGTTAAGGAAAGGTTGAGAAACCATCAAAATTTTCGCAAGTCTGATACTCGAAACCAATAACTGCTATGGCCTAGGGCAAAAATACACATACCATTGTAATCGGTCGAGATTATGCTTTTAGATGCAACTGGAATTTCTCGAGTTGGTAATCCGTTCGCGAGATATGGGTGTTTGAAGTTAAGGAATGGTTGAGAAATCATCAAAATTTTCGCAAGTCTGATACTCGAAACCAATAACTACTATTTCCTAGGGCAAAAATTCACATACCGTTGTAATTGGGCGAGTTTCTGCTTTCAGATGCAGCAGGAATTTCTCGAGTTCGTCAATCCGTTCGCGAGATATGGGAGTTTGAAGTTAAGGAATGGTTGAGAAACCATCAAAATTTTCGCAAGTCTGATACTCGAAACCAATAACTGCTATGGCCTAGGGCAAAAATACACATACCATTGTAATCGGGCGAGATTATGCTTTTAGATGCAACTGGAATTTCTCGAGTTGGTAATCCGTTCGCGAGATATGGGAGCTTGAAGTTAAGGAATGGTTGAGAAATCATCAAAATTTTCGCAAGTCTGATACTCGAAACCAATAACTACTAATGCCTAGGGCAAAAATACACATACCGTTGTAATTGGGCGAGTTTCAACTTTCAGATGCAAGAGGAATTTCTCGAGTTCGTCAATCCGTTCGCGAGATATGGGAGTTTGAAGTTAAGGAATGGTTGAGAAACCATCAAAATTTTCGCTGGTCTGATACTCGATACCAATAACTGGAATGGCCTAGGGGAAAAGTACACACCCCATTGTAATCGGGCGAGTTTCTACTTTCAGATGCAACAGGAATTTCTCGAGTTCGTCAATCCGTTCGCGAGATATGGGAGTTTGAAGTTAAGGAAAGGTTGAGAAACCATCAAAATTTTCGCAAGTCTGATACTCGAAACCAATAACTGCTATGGCCTAGGGCAAAAATACACATACCATTGTAATCGGGCGAGATTATGCTTTTAGATGCAACTGGAATTTCTCGAGTTGGTATACCGTTCGCGAGATATGGGTGTTTGAAGTTAAGGAATGGTTGAGAAACCATCAAAATTTTCGCTGGTCTGATACTCGAAACCAATAACTGGAATGGCCTAGGGGAAAAGTACACATACCACTGTAATCGGGCGAGTTTCTGCTTTCAGATGCAACCGGAATTTTTCTAGTTCGTCAATCCGTTCGCGAGATATGGGAGTTTGAAGTTAAGGAAAGGTTGAGAAACCATCAAAATTTTCGCAAGTCTGATACTGGAAACCAATAACTACAAATGCCTTGGGCAAAAATACACATACCGTTGTAATTGGGCGAGTTTCTGCTTTCAGATGCAGCAGGAATTTCTCGAGTTCGTCAATCCGTTCGAGAGAAACGGGAGTTTGAAGTTAAGGAATGTTTGCGAAACCATCAAAATTTTCGCTGGGCTGATACTCGAAACCTATAACTACTATTGCCTAGGGCAATAATACACATACCGTTGTAATCGGGCGATCTTCTACCTTCAGATGCAACAGGAATTTCTCGAATTCGTCAATCCGTTCGCGAGATATGGGAGTTTGAAGTTAAGGAATGGTTGAGAAATCATCAAAATTTTCGCAAGTCTGATACTCGAAACCAATAACTTCTATTGCCTAGAGCACAAATACACATACCATTGTAATCGGGCGAGTTTCTGCTTTCAGATGCAACAGGAATTTCTAGAGTTCGTCAATCCGTTCGCGAGATATGGGAGTTTGAAGTTAAGGAATGGTTGAGATACCATCAAAATTTTCGCAAGTCTGATACTCGAAACCAAAACTGCTATGGCCTAGGGAAAAAATACACACACCATTGTAATCGGGCGAGTTTCTGCTTTCAGATGCAACTGGAATTTCTCGAGTTCATCAATCCGTTCGCGAGATATGGGAGTTTGAAGGTAAGGAATGGTTGGGAAACCATCAAAATTTTCGCAAGTCTGATACTGGAAACCAATAACTACAAATGCCTTGGGCAAAAATATACATACCGTTGTAATTGGGCGAGTTTCTGCTTTCAGATGCAGCAGGAATTTCTGGAGTTCGTCAATCCGTTCGAGAGAAATGGGAGTTTGAAGTTAAGGAATGTTTGCGAAACCATCAAAATATTCGCTGGGCTGATACTCGAAACCAATAACTGGAATGGCCTAGGGGAAAAGTACACATACCACTGTAATCGGGCGAGTTTCTACTTTCAGATGCAACTGGAATTTCTCTTGTTCGTCAATCCTTTCGCGAGATATGGGAGTTTGAAGTTAAGGAATGGTTGAGAAACCATCGAAATTTTCGCAAGTCTGATGCTCGAAACCAATAACTGCTATGGCCTAGGGCAAAAATACACATACCATTGTAATCGGGCGAGATTATGCTTTTAGATGCAACCGGAATTTCTCGAGTTGGTAATCCGTTCTCGAGATATGGGAGTGTGAAGTTAAGGAATGGTTGAGAAATCATCAAAATTTTCGCAAGTCTGATACTCGAAACCAATAACTACTATTGCCTAGGGCAAAAATACACATACCGTTGTAATCGGGCGAGTTTCTGCTTTCAGATGCAGCAGGAAATTCTCGAGATCGTCAATCCGTTCGCGAGATATGGGAGTTTGAAATTAAGGAATGGTTGAAAAACCATCAAAATTTTCGCTGGTCTGATACTCGAAACCAATAACTGGAATGGCCTAGGGGAAAAATACACACACCATTGTAATCGGGCGAGTTTCTGCTTTCAGATGCAGCAGGAATTTCTGGAGTTCGTCAATCCGTTCGAGAGAAATGGGAGTTTGAAGTTAAGGAATGTTTGCGAAACCATCAAAATATTCGCTGGGCTGATACTCGAAACCAATAACTGGAATGGCCTAGGGGAAAAGTACACATACCACTGTAATCGGGCGAGTTTCTACTTTCAGATGCAACTGGAATTTCTCTTGTTCGTCAATCCGTTCGCGAGATATGGGAGTTTGAAGTTAAGGAATGGTTGAGAAACCATCGAAATTTTCGCAAGTCTGATGCTCGAAACCAATAACTGCTATGGCCTAGGGCAAAAATACACATACCATTGTAATCGGGCGAGATTATGCTTTTAGATGCAACCGGAATTTCTCGAGTTGGTAATCCGTTCTCGAGATATGGGAGTGTGAAGTTAAGGAATGGTTGGGAAACCATCAAAATTTTCGCAAGTCTGATACTGGAAACCAATAACTACAAATGCCTTGGGCAAAAATACACATACCGTTGTAATTGGGCGAGTTTCTGCTTTCAGATGCAGCAGGAATTTCTGGAGTTCGTCAATCCGTTCGAGAGAAATGGGAGTTTGAAGTTAAGGAATGTTTGCGAAACCATCAAAATATTCGCTGGGCTGATACTCGAAACCAATAACTGGAATGGCCTAGGGGAAAAGTACACATACCACTGTAATCGGGCGAGTTTCTACTTTCAGATGCAACTGGAATTTCTCTTGTTCGTCAATCCGTTCGCGAGATATGGGAGTTTGAAGTTAAGGAATGGTTGAGAAACCATCGAAATTTTCGCAAGTCTGATGCTCGAAACCAATAACTGCTATGGCCTAGGGCAAAAATACACATACCATTGTAATCGGGCGAAATTATGCTTTTAGATGCAACCGGAATTTCTCGAGTTGGTAATCCGTTCTCGAGATATGGGAGTGTGAAGTTAAGGAATGGTTGAGAAATCATCAAAATTTTCGCAAGTCTGATACTCGAAACCAATAACTACTATTGCCTAGGGCAAAAATACACATACCGTTGTAATCGGGCGAGTTTCTGCTTTCAGATGCAGCAGGAATTTCTCGAGATCGTCAATCCGTTCGCGAGATATGGGAGTTTGATATTAAGGAATGGTTGAAAAACCATCAAAATTTTCGCTGGTCTGATACTCGAAACCAATAACTGGAATGGCCTAGGGGAAAAATACACACACCATTGTAATCGGGCGAGTTTCTGCTTTCAGATGCAACTGGAATTTCTCGAGTTCGTCAATCCGTTCGCGAGATATGGGAGTTTGAAGGTAAGGAATGGTTGGGAAACCATCAAAATTTTCGCAAGTCTGATACTGGAAACCAATAACTACAAATGCCTTGGGCAAAAATACACATACCGTTGTAATTGGGCGAGTTTCTGCTTTCAGATGCAGTAGGAATTTCTCGAGTTCGTCAATCCGTTCGAGAGAAATGGGAGTTTGAAGTTAAGGAATGTTTGCGAAACCATCAAAATTTTCGCTGCGCTGATACTCGAAACCAATAACTGGAATGGCCTAGGGGAAAAGTACACATACCACTGTAATCGGGCGAGTTTCTACTTTCAGATGCAACTGGAATTTCTCTAGTTCGTCAATCCGTTCGCGAGATATGGGAGTTTGAAGTTAAGGAATTGTTGAGAAACCATCGAAATTTTCGCAAGACTGATGCTCGAAACCAATAACTGCTATGGCCTAGGGCAAAAATACACATACCATTGTAATCGGGCGAGATTATGCTTTTAGATGCAACCGGAATTTCTCGAGTTGGTAATCCGTTCTCGAGATATGGGAGTGTGAAGTTAAGGAATGGTTGAGAAATCATCAAAATTTTCGCAAGTCTGATACTCGAAACCAATAACTACTATTGCCTAGGGCAAAAATACACATACCGTTGTAATCGGGCGAGTTTCTGCTTTCAGATGCAGCAGGAATTTCTCGAGATCGTCAATCCGTTCGCGAGATATGGGAGTTTGAAATTAAGGAATGGTTGAGAAACCATCAAAATTTTCGCTGGTCTGATACTCGAAACCAATAACTGGAATGGCCTAGGGGAAAAATACACACACCATTGTAATCGGACGAGTTTCTGCTTTCAGATGCAACTGGAATTTCTCGAGTTCGTCAATCCGTTCGCGAGATATGGGAGTTTGAAGCCAAGAAATGGTTGAGAAGGCAAAAAATTTTTCGCAATTCTGCTGCTCCAAACGCTTAACCAGAATGGCCTAGGGAAAAAATACACATACCGTTGTAATCGGGCAAGTTTCTACTTTCAGATGCAATAGGAATTTTTGGGTTAGGTCAATCCGTTCGCGAGATATGGGAGTTTGAAGCTATGAAATGGTTGAGAAGACAACAAATTTTTCGCACTTCTGCTGCTCCAAACGCTTAACAAGAATGCCCTAGGGAAAAAATGCACATACTGTTGTAATCGGGCGAGTTTCTAATTTCAGATGCAATAGGAATTTTTGGGTTAGGTCAATCCGTTCGCGAGATATGGGAGTTTGAAGCCAAGAAATGGTGGAGAAGGCAAAAAATTTTTTGCAATTCTGCTGCACCAAACGCGAAACCAGAATAGCCTGGGAAAAAGTACACATACCGTTGTAATCGGGCAAGTTTCTACTTTCAGATGCAATAGGAATTTTTGGGTTAGGTCAATCCGTTCGCGAGATATGGGAGTTTGAAGCTATGAAATGGTTGAGAAGACAACAAATTTTTCGCACTTCTGCTGCTCCAAACGCTTAACAAGAATGCCCTAGGGAAAAAATACACATACTGTTGTAATCGGGCGAGTTTCTAATTTCAGATGCAATAGGAATTTTTGGGTTAGGTCAATCCGTTCGCGAGAGATGGTAGTATGAAGCCAAGAAATGGTTGAGAAGGCAAAAAATTTTTCGCACTTCTGCTGCTCCAAACGCTTAACCAGAATGGCCTAGGGAAAAAATACACATACTGTTGTAATCGGGCGAGTTTCTATTTTCAGATGCAATAGCAATTTTTGGGTTAGGTCAATCCGTTCGCGAGATAAGGGAGTTTGAAGCCAAGAAATGGTTGAGAAGGCAACAAATTTTTCGCACTTCTGCTGCTCCAAACGCTTAACCAGAATGGCCTAGGGAAAAAATACACATACTGTTGTAATCGGGCGAGTTTCTACTTTCAGATGCAATAGGAATTTCTGGGTTAGGTCAATCCGTTCGCGAGATATGGGAGTATGAAGCCAAGAAATGGTTGAGAACGCAAAATATTTTTCGCACTTCTGCTGCTCCAAAGGCTTAACCAGAATGGCCTAGGGAAAAAATACACATACCGTTGTAATCAGGCGAGTTTCTACTTTCAGATGCAATAGGAATTTTTGGGTTAGGTCAATCCGTTCGCGAGATATGGGAGTTTGAAGCTAAGAAATGGTTGAGAGGAGAACAAATTTTTCGCAATTCTGCTGCTCCAAACGCTTAACCAGAATGGCCTAGGGAAAAAAATGCACATACCTTTGTAATCGGGCGAGTTTCTACTTTCAGATGCAATAGGAGTTTTTGGGTTAGGTCAATCCGTTCGCGAGACATGGGAGTTTAAAGCTAAGAAATGGTTGAGAAGACAACAAATTTTTCGCACTTCTGCTGCTCCAAACGCTTAACCAGAATGGCCTAGGGAAAAAATACACATACCGTTGTAATCAGGCGAGTTCCTACTTTCAGATGCAATAGGAATTTTTGGGGTAGGTCATTCCGTTCGCGAGATAGGGGATTATGAAGCCAAGAAATGGTTGAGAAGGCAAAAAATTTTTCGCAATTCTGCTGCTCCAAACGCTTAACCAGAATGGCCTAGGGAAAAAAATGCACATACCGTTGTAATCGGGCGAGTTTCTACTTTCAGATGCAATAGGAGTTTTTGGGTTAGGTCTATCCGTTCGCGAGATATGGGAGTTTAAAGCTAAGAAATGGTTGAGAAGACAACAAATTTTTCGCACTTCTGTTGCTTCAAACGCTTAACAAGAATGCCCTAGGGAAAAAATGCACATACTTTTGTAATCGGGCGAGTTTCTAATTTCAGATGCAATAGGAATTTTTGGGTTAGGTCAATCCGTTCGCGAGAGATGGGAGTATGAAGCCAAGAAATGGTTGAGAAGTCAAAAAATTTTTCGCACTTCTGCTGCTCCAAACGCTTAACCAGAATGGCCTAGGGAAAAAATACACATACCGTTGTAATCAGGCGAGTTTCTACTTTCAGATGCAATAGGAATTTTTGGGTTAGGTCAATCCGTTCCCGAGATATGGGAGTTTGAATCTAAGAAATGGTTGCGAAGACAACAAACTTTTCGCAATTCTGCTGCTCCAAACGCTTAACCAGAGTGGCCTAGGGAAAAAATACACGTAACGTTGTAATCGGGCGAGTTTCTACTTTCAGACGCAGCAGGAATTTTTGGGTTTGGTCAATCCGTTCGCGAGATATGGGAGTTTGAAGCCAAGAAATGGTTGAGAAGGCAAAAAATTTTTTGCAATTCTGCTGCACCAAACGCGAAACCAGAATAGCCTGGGAAAAAGTACTCATACTGTTGTAATCGGGCGATTTTCTACTTTGAGATGCAATAGGAATTTTTGGGTTAGGTCAATCCGTTCGTGAGATATGGGAGTTTGAAGCCAAGAAATGGTTGAGAAGGCACAAAATTTTTCGCAATTCTGCTGCTCCAAACGCTTAACCAGAATGGCCTAGGGAAAAAATACACATACCGTTGTAATCGGGCGAGTTTCTACTTTCAGATGCAATAGGAATTTTTGGGTTAGGTCAATCCGTTCGCGAGATATGGGAGTTTGAATCTATGAAATGGTTGAGAAGACAACAAACTTTTCGCAATTCTGCTGCTCCAAACGCTTAACCAGAATGGCCTAGGGAAAAAATACACGTAACGTTGTAATCGGGCGAGTTTCTACTTTCAGACGCAGCAGGAATTTTTGGGTTTGGTCAATCCGTTCGCGAGATATGGGAGTTTGAAGCCAAGAAATGGTTGAGAAGGCAAAAAATTTTTCGCAATTCTGCTGCTCCAAACGCTTAACCAGAATAGCCTAGGGAAAAAACACACATACCGTTGTAATCGGGCAAGTTTCTACTTTCAGATGCAATAGGAATTTTTGGGTTAGGTCAATCCGTTCGCGAGATATGGGAGTTTGAAGCTATGAAATGGTTGAGAAGACAACAAATTTTTCGCAATTCTGCTGCTCCAAACGCTTAACCAGAATGGCCTTGGGAAAAAATGCACATACCGTTGTAATCGGGCGAGTTTCTAATTTCAGACGCAACAGGAATTTTTGCGTTAGGTCAATCCGTTCGCGAGATATGGGAGTTTGAAGCTAAGAAATGGTTGAGAAGGCAAAAAATTTTTCGCAATTCTGCTGCTCCAAACGCTTAACCAGAATAGCCTAGGGAAAAAATACACATACCGTTGTAATCGGGCAAGTTTCTACTTTCAGATGCAATAGGAATTTTTGGGTTAGGTCAATCCGTTCGCGAGATATGGAAGTTTGAAGCCAAGAAATGGTTGAGAAGGCAAAAAATTTTTCGCACTTCTGCTGTTCCAAAAGCTTAACCAGAATGGCCTAGGGAAAAAATACACATACCGTTGTAATCGGGCGTGTTTCTACTTTCAGACGCAGCAGGAATTTTTGGGGTTGGTCAATCCGTTCGCGAGATGTGGGAGTTTGAAGCCAAGAAATGGTCGAGATGACAACAAATTTTTCGCAATTCTGCTGCTCCTAACGCTTAACCAGAATGGCCTACGGAAAAAATACACATACCGTTGTAATCGGGCGTGTTTCTACTTTCAGACGCAGCAGGAATTTTTGGGTTTGGTCAATCCTTTCGCGAGATGTGGGAGTTTGAAGCCAAGAAATGGTCCAGGTGACAACAAATTTGTCGCAATTCTGCTGCTCCAAACGCTTAACCAGAATGGCCTAGGGAAAAAATACACGTAACGTTGTAATCGGGCGAGTTTCTACTTTCAGACGCAGCAGGAATTTTTGGGTTTGGTCAATCCGTTCGCGAGATATGGGAGTTTGAAGCCAAGAAATGGTTGAGAAGGCAAAAAATTTTTCGCAATTCTGCTGCTCCAAACGCTTAACCAGAATGGCCTAGGGAAAAAATACACATACCGTTGTAATCGGGCAAGTTTCTACTTTCAGATGCAATAGGAATTTTTGGGTTAGGTCAATCCGTGCGCGAGATATGGGAGCTTGAATCTATGAAATGGTTGAGAAGACAACAAATTTTTCGCACTTCTGCTGCTCCAAACGCTTAACAAGAATGCCCTAGGGAAAAAATACACATACTGTTGTAATCGGGCGAGTTTCTAATTTCAGATGCAATAGGAATTTTTGGGTTAAGTCAATCCGTTCGCGAGAGATGGGAGTATGAAGCCAAGAAATGGTTGAGAAGGCAAAAAAAATTTTTCGCACTTCTGCTGCTCCAAACGCTTAACCAGAATGGCCTAGGGAAAAAATACACGTAACGTTGTAATCGGGCGAGTTTCTACTTTCAGACGCAGCAGGAATTTTTGGGTTTGGTCAATCCGTTCGCGAGATATGGGAGTTTGAAGCCAAGAAATGGTTGAGAAGGCAAAAAATTTTTCGCAATTCTGCTGCTCCAAACGCTTAACCAGAATGGCCTAGGGAAAAAATACACATACCGTTGTAATCGGGCAAGTTTCTACTTTCAGATGCAATAGGAATTTTTGGGTTAGGTCAATCCGTTCGCGAGATATGGGAGTTTGAAGCTATGAAATGGTTGAGAAGACAACAAATTTTTCGCACTTCTGCTGCTCCAAACGCTTAACAAGAATGCCCTAGGGAAAAAATACACATACTGTTGTAATCGGGCGAGTTTCTAATTTCAGATGCAATAGGAATTTTTGGGTTAGGTCAATCCGTTCGCGAGAGATGGGAGTATGAAGCCAAGAAATGGTTGAGAAGGCAAAAAATTTTTCGCACTTCTGCTGCTCCAAACGCTTAACCAGAATGGCCTAGGGAAAAAATACACATACCGTTGTAATCAGGCGAGTTTCTACATTCAGATGCAATAGGAATTTTTGGGTTAGGTCAATTCGTTCCCGAGATATGGGAGTTTGAATCTAAGAAATGGTTGTGAAGACAACAAACTTTTCGCAATTCTGCTGCTCCAAACGCTTAAGCAGAATGGCCTAGGGAAAAAATACACGTAACGTTGTAATCGGGCGAGTTTCTACTTTCAGACGCGGCAGGAATTTTTGGGTTTGGTCAATCCGTTCGCGAGATATGGGAGTTTGAAGCCAAGAAATGGTTGAGAAGGCAAAAAATTTTTCGCAATTCTGCTGCTCCAAACGCTTAACCAGAATAGCCTAGGGAAAAAATACACATACCGTTGTAATCGGGCAAGTTTCTACTTTCAGATGCAATAGGAATTTTTGGGTTAGGTCAATCCGATCGCGAGATATGGGAGTTTGAAGCTATGAAATGGTTGAGAAGACAACAAATTTTTCGCAATTCTGCTGCTCCAAACGCTTAACCAGAATGGCGTTGGGAAAAAATGCACATACCGTTGTAATCGGGCGAGTTTCTACTTTCAGACGCAGCAGGAATTTTTGGGTTTGGTCAATCCGTTCGCGAGATGTGGGAGTTTGAAGCCAAGAAATGGTCGAGATGACAACAAATTTTTCGGAATTCTGCTGCTCCAAACGCTTAACCAGAATGGCCTAGGGAAAAAATACACATACCGTTGTAATCGGGCGAGTTTCTACTTTCAGATGCAATAGGAATTTTTGGGTTAGGTCAATCCGTTCGCGAGATATGGGAGTTTGAAGCTAAGAAATGGTTGAGAAGACAACAAATTTTTCGCAATTCTGCAGCTCCAAACGCTTAACCAGAATGGCCTAGGGAAAAAATACACATTCCGTTGTAATCGGGCGAGTTTCTACTTTCAGATGCAATAGGAATTTTTGGGTTAGGTCAATCCGTTCGCGAGATATGGGAGTTTGAAGCTAAGAAATGGTTGAGAAGACAACAAATTTTTCGCAATTCTGCTGCTCCAAACGCTTAACCAGAATGGCCTAGGGAAAAAATACGCATACAGTTGTAATCGGGCGAGTTTCCAGTTTCAGATGCAATAGGACTTTTTGGGTTAGGTCAATCCGTTCGCGAGATATGGGACTATGAAGCGAAGAAATGGTTGAGAAGACAACAAATTTTTCGCAATTCTGCTGCTCCAATCGCTTAACCAGGATGGCCTAGGGGAAAAATACACATACCTTTGTAATCGGGCGAGTTTCTACTTTCAGACGCAGCAGGAATTTTTGGGTTTGGTCAATCCGTTCGCGAGAAATGGGAGTTTGAAACCAAGAAATGGTTGAGAAGGCAAAAAATTTTTCGCAATTCTGCTGCTCCAAACGCTTAAACAAAATGGCCTAGGGAAAAAATACACATACCGTTGTAATCAGGCAAGTTTCTACTTTCAGATGCAATAGGAATTTTTGGGTTAGGTCAATCCGTTCGCGAGATATGGGACTATGAAGCGAAGAAATGGTTGAGAAGACAACAAGTTTTTCGCACTTCTGCTACTCCAATCGCTTAACCAGAATGGCCTAGGGGAAAAATACACATACCTTTGTAATCGGCCGAGCTTCTACTTTCAGATGCAATAGGAATTTTTGGGTTAGGTCAATCCGTTCGCGAGATAGGGGATTATGAAGCCAAGAAATGGTTGAGAAGGCAAAAAATTTTTCGCAATTCTGCTGCTCCAAACGCTTAACTAGAATGGCCTAGGGCAAAAATACACATACCGTTGTAATCGGGCGAGTTTCTACTTTCAGATGCAATAGCAATTTTTGGGTTAGTTCAATCCGTTCGCGAGATATGGGACTATGAAGCGAAGAAATGGTTGAGAAGACAACAAATTTTTCGCACTTCTGCTGCTCCAATCGCTTAACCAGAATGGCCTAGGGGAAAAATACACATACCGTTGTAATCGGGCGAGTTTCTACTTTCACACGCAATAGGAATTTTTGGGTTAGGTCAATCCGTTCGCGACATATGGGAGATTGAAGTTAAGGAATGGTTGAGAAATCATCAAAATTTTCGCAAGTCTGATACACGAAACCAATAACTACTATTGCCTAGGGCAAAAATACACATACCGTTGTAATAGATCGAGCTTCTGCTTTCAGATGCAACAGGAATTTCTCGAGTTCGTCAATCCGTTCGCGAGATATGGGAGTTTGAAATTAAGGAATGGTTGAGAAACTACCAAAATTTTAGTAAGTCTGATACTCGAAACCAATAACTACTAATGCCTAGGGCAACAATACACATACCGTTGTAATTGGGCGAGTTTCAACTTTCAGATGCAAGAGGAATTTCTCGAGTTCGTCAATCCGTTCGCGAGATATGGGAGTTTGAAGTTAAGGAATGGTTGAGAAACCATCAAAATTTTCGCTGGTCTGATACTCGATACCAATAACTGGAATGGCCTAGGGGAAAAGTACACATCCCATTGTAATCGGGCGAGTTCTACTTTCAGATGCAACAGGAATTTCTCGAGTTCGTCAATCCGTTCGCGAGATATGGGAGTTTGAAGTTAAGGAAAGGTTGAGAAACCATCAAAATTTTCGCAAGTCTGATACTCGAAACCAATAACTGCTATGGCCTAGGGCAAAAATACACATACCATTGTAATCGGGCGAGATTATGCTTTTAGATGCAACTGGAATTTCTCGAGTTGGTAATCCGTTCGCGAGATATGGGTGTTTGAAGTTAAGGGATGGTTGAGAAATCATCAAAATTTTCGCAAGTCTGATACTCGAAACCAATAACTACTATTTCCTAGGGCAAAAATTCACATACCGTTGTAATTGGGCGAGTTTCTGCTTTCAGATGCAGCAGGAATTTCTCGAGTTCGTCAATCCGTTCGCGAGATATGGGAGTTTGAAGTTAAGGAATGGTTGAGAAACCATCAAAATTTTCGCAAGTCTGATACTCGAAACCAATAACTGCTATGGCCTAGGGCAAAAATACACATACCATTGTAATCGGGCGAGATTATGCTTTTAGATGCAACTGGAATTTCTCGAGTTGGTAATCCGTTCGCGAGATATGGGAGCTTGAAGTTAAGGAATGGTTGAGAAATCATCAAAATTTTCGCAAGTCTGATACTCGAAACCAATAACTACTAATGCCTAGGGCAAAAATACACATACCGTTGTAATTGGGCGAGTTTCAACTTTCAGATGCAAGAGGAATTTCTCGAGTTCGTCAATCCGTTCGCGAGATATGGGAGTTTGAAGTTAAGGAATGGTTGAGAAACCATCAAAATTTTCGCTGGTCTGATACTCGATACCAATAACTGGAATGGCCTAGGGGAAAAGTACACACCCCATTGTAATCGGGCGAGTTTCTACTTTCAGATGCAACAGGAATTTCTCGAGTTCGTCAATCCGTTCGCGAGATATGGGAGTTTGAAGTTAAGGAAAGGTTGAGAAACCATCAAAATTTTCGCAAGTCTGATACTCGAAACCAATAACTGGAATGGCCTAGGGGAAAAGTACACATACCACTGTAATCGGGCGAGTTTCTACTTTCAGATGCAACTGGAATTTCTCTTGTTCGTCAATCCGTTCGCGAGATATGGGAGTTTGAAGTTAAGGAATGGTTGAGAAACCATCGAAATTTTCGCAAGTCTGATGCTCGAAACCAATAACTGCTATGGCCTAGGGCAAAAATACACATACCATTGTAATCGGGCGAGATTATGCTTTTAGATGCAACCGGAATTTCTCGAGTTGGTAATCCGTTCTCGAGATATGGGTGTGTGAAGTTAAGGAATGGTTGAGAAATCATCAAAATTTTCGCAAGTCTGATACTCGAAACCAATAACTACTATTGCCTAGGGCAAAAATACACATACCGTTGTAATCGGGCGAGTTTCTGCTTTCAGATGCAGCAGGAATTTCTCGAGATCGTCAATCCGTTCGCGAGATATGGGAGTTTGAAATTAAGGAATGGTTGAAAAACCATCAAAATTTTCGCTGGTCTGATACTCGAAACCAATAACTGGAATGGCCTAGGGGAAAAATACACACACCATTGTAATCGGGCGAGTTTCTGCTTTCAGATGCAACTGGAATTTCTCGAGTTCGTCAATCCGTTCGCGAGATATGGGAGTTTGAAGGTAAGGAATGGTTGGGAAACCATCAAAATTTTCGCAAGTCTGATACTGGAAACCAATAACTACAGATGCCTTGGGCAAAAATACACATACCGTTGTAATTGGGCGAGTTTCTGCTTTCAGATGCAGTAGGAATTTCTCGAGTTCGTCAATCCGTTCGAGAGAAATGGGAGTTTGAAGTTAAGGAATGTTTGCGAAACCATCAAAATTTTCGCTGGGCTGATACTCGAAACCAATAACTGGAATGGCCTAGGGGAAAAGTACACATACCACTGTAATCGGGCGAGTTTCTACTTTCAGATGTAACTGGAATTTCTCTAGTTCGTCAATCCGTTCGCGAGATATGGGAGTTTGAAGTTAAGGAATGGTTGAGAAACCATCGAAATTTTCGCAAGACTGATGCTCGAAACCAATAACTGCTATGGCCTAGGGCAAAAATACACATACCATTGTAATCGGGCGAGATTATGCTTTTAGATGCAACCGGAATTTCTCGAGTTGGTAATCCGTTCTCGAGATATGGGAGTGTGAAGTTAAGGAATGGTTGAGAAATCATCAAAATTTTCGCAAGTCTGATACTCGAAACCAATAACTACTATTGCCTAGGGCAAAAATACACATACCGTTGTAATCGGGCGAGTTTCTGCTTTCAGATGCAGCAGGAATTTCTCGAGATCGTCAATCCGTTCGCGAGATATGGGAGTTTGAAATTAAGGAATGGTTGAGAAACCATCAAAATTTTCGCTGGTCTGATACTCGAAACCAATAACTGGAATGGCCTAGGGGAAAAATACACACACCATTGTAATCGGGCGAGTTTCTGCTTTCAGATGCAACTGGAATTTCTCGAGTTCGTCAATCCGTTCGCGAGATATGGGAGTTTGAAAGTAAGGAATGGTTGGGATACCATCAAAATTTTCGCAAGTCTGATACTGGAAACCAATAACTACAAATGCCTTGGGCAAAAATACACATACCGTTGTAATTGGGCGAGTTTCTGCTTTCAGATGCAGCAGGAATTTCTCGAGTTCGTCAATCCGTTCGAGAGAAATGGGAGTTTGAAGTTAAGGAATGTTTGCGAAACCATCAAAATTTTCGCTGGGCTGATACTCGAAACCAATAACTGGAATGGCCTAGGGGAAAAGTACACATACCACTGTAATCGGGCGAGTTTCTACTTTCAGATGTAACTGGAATTTCTCTAGTTCGTCAATCCGTTCGCGAGATATGGGAGTTTGAAGTAAAGGAATGGTTGAGAAACCATCGAAATTTTCGCAAGTCTGATGCTCGAAACCAATAACTGCTATGGCCTAGGGCAAAAATACACATACCATTGTAATCGGGCGAGATTATGCTTTTAGATGCAACCGGAATTTCTCGAGTTGGTAATCCGTTCTCGAGATATGGGAGTTTGAAATTAAGGAATGGTTGAGAAACCATCAAAATTTTCGCTGGTCTGATACTCGAAACCAATAACTGGAATGGCCTAGGGTAAAAATACACATACCGTTGTAATCGGGCGATCTTCTGCCTTCAGATGCAACAGGAATTTCTCGAGTTCGTCAATCCGTTCGCGAGATATGGGAGTTTGAAGTTAAGGAATGGTTGAGAAACCATCAAAATTATTGCAAGTCTGATACTCGAAACCTATAACTGCTATGGCCTAGGGAAAAAATACACATACGATTGTAATCGTGCGAGATTATGCTTTCAGATGCAACTGGAATTTCTCGAGTTGGTAATCCGTTCGCGAGATATGAGAGTGTGAAGTTAAGGAATGGTTGAGAAATCATCAAAATTTTTGCAAGTCTGATACTCGAAACCAATAACTACTATGGCCTAGGGCAAAAATACACATACCATTGTAATCGGGCGAGTTTCTACTTTCAGATGCAACAGGAATTTCTCGAGTTCGTCAATCCGTTCGCGAGGTATGGGAGTTTGAAGTTAAGGAATGGTTGAGAAACTATCAAAATTTTAGTAAGTCTGATACTCGAAACCAATCCGTTTCTAATGCCTAGGGCAAAAATAGACATACCGTTGTAATCGGGCGAGTTTCTACTTTCAGATGCAAGAGGAATTTCTCGAGTTCGTCAATCCGTTCGCGAGATATGGGAGTGTGAAGTTAAGGAATGGTTGAGAAATCATCAAAATTTTTGCAAGTCTGATACTCGAAACCAATAACTACTATGGCGTAGGGCAAAAATACACATACCATTGTAATCGGGCGAGTTTCTACTTTCAGATGCAACAGGAATTTCTCGAGTTCGTCAATCCGTTCGCGAGATATGGGAGTTTGAAGTTAAGGAATGGTTAAGATACCATCAAAATTTTCGCAAGTCTGATACTCGAAACCAATAACTGCTATGGCCTAGGCAAAAATACACATACCATTGTAATCGGGCGAGATTATGCTTTCAGATGCAACTGGAATTTCTCGTGTTGGTGATCTGTTCGCGAGATATGGGAGTTTGAAGTTAAGGAATGGTTGAGAAGTCATCAAAATTTTTGAAAGCCTGATACTCGAAACCAATAACTACTATTGCCTAGGGCAAAAATACACATACCATTGTAATCGATCGAGCTTCTGCTTTCAGATGCAACTGGAATTTCTCGAGTTCGTCAATCCGTTCGCGAGATATGGGAGTTTGAAGTTAAGGAATGGTTGAGAAACCATCAAAATTTTCGCAAGTCTGATACTCGAAACCAATAACTACTATTGCCTAGGGCAAAAATACACATAGCGTTGTAATCGATCGAGCTTCTGCTTTCAGATGCAACAGGAATTTCTCGAGTTCGTCAATCCGTTCACGAGATATGGGTGTTTGAAGTTACGGAATGGTTGAGAAACTATCAAAATTTCAGTAAGTCTGATACTCGAAACCAATAACTACTAATGCCTAGGGCAAAAATAGACATACCGTTGTAATCGGGCGAGTTTCTACATTCAGATGCAAGAGGAATTTCTCGAGTTCGTCAATCCGTTCGCGAGATATGGGAGTTTGAAGTTAAGGAATGGTTGGGAAACCATCAAAATTTTCGCAAGTTTGATACTCGAAACCAATAACTACAATGGCCTAGGGGAAAAATTCACAGACCGTTGTAATCGGGCGAGTATCTGTTTCAGATGCAACAGGAATTTTTCGAGTTCGTCAATCCGTTCGCGAGATATGGGAGTTTGAAGCTAAGGAATGGTTGAGAAACCATCAAAATTTTCGCAAGTTTGATATTCGAAACCAATAACTGGAATGGCCTAGGGGAAAAGTACACACACCATTGTAATCGGGCGAGTTTCTACTTTCAGATGCAAGAGGAATTTCTCGAGTTCGTCTATCCGTTCGCGAGATATGGGAGTTAGAAGTTAAGGAATGAAAGAGAAACCATCAAAATTTTCGCAAGTCTGATACTCGAAACCAATAACTACAATGGCCTAGGGGAAAAATACACAGACTGTTGTAATCGGGCGAGTATCTGCTTTCAGATGCAACAGGAATATCTCGAGTTCGTCAATCCGTTCGCGAGATATGGGAGTTTGAAGTTAAGGAATGGTTGAGAAATCATCAAAATTTTTGCAAGTCTGATACTCGAAACCAATAACTACTATGGCCTAGGGCAAAAATACACATACCATTGTAATCGGGCGAGTTTCTACTTTCAGATGCAACAGGAATTTCTCGAGTTCGTCAATCCGTTCGCGAGATATGGGAGTTTGAAGTTAAGGAATGGTTGGGAAACCATCAAAATTTTCGCTGGTCTGATACTCGAAACCAATAACTGGAATGGCCTAGGGGAAAAGTACACACCCCATTGTAATCGGGCGAGTTTCTACTTTCAGATGCAACAGGAATTTCTCGAGTTCGTCAATGCGTTCGCGAGATATGGGAGTTTGAAGTTAAGGAATGGTTAAGATACCATCAAAATTTTCGCAAGTCTGATACTCGAAACCAATAACTGCTATGGCCTAGGCAAAAAATACACATACCATTGTAATCGGGCGAGATTATGCTTTCAGATGCAACTGGAATTTCTCGAGTTGGTGATCTGTTCGCGAGATATGGGAGTTTGAAGTTAAGGAATGGTTGAGAAGTCATCAAAATTTTTGAAAGCCTGATACTCGAAACCAATAACTACTATTGCCTAGGGCAAAAATACACATACCATTGTAATCGATCGAGCTTCTGCTTTCAGATGCAACTGGAATTTCTCGAGTTCGTCAATCCGTTCGCGAGATATGGGAGTTTGAAGTTAAGGAATGGTTGAGAAACCATCAAAATTTTCGCAAGTCTGATACTCGAAACCAATAACTACTATTGCCTAGGGCAAAAATACACATAGCGTTGTAATCGATCGAGCTTCTGCTTTCAGACGCAACAGGAATTTCTCGAGTTCGTCAATCCGTTCGCGAGATATGGGTGTTTGAAGTTACGGAATGGTTGAGAAACTATCAAAATTTCAGTAAGTCTGATACTCGAAACCAATAACTACTAATGCCTAGGGCAAAAATAGACATACCGTTGTAATCGGGCGAGTTTCTACATTCAGATGCAAGAGGAATTTCTCGAGTTCGTCAATCCGTTCGCGAGATATGGGAGTTTGAAGTTAAGGAATGGTTGGGAAACCATCAAAATTTTCGCAAGTTTGATACTCGAAACCAATAACTACAATGGCCTAGGGGAAAAATTCACAGACCGTTGTAATCGGGCGAGTATCTGTTTCAGATGCAACAGGAATTTTTCGAGTTCGTCAATCCGTTCGCGAGATATGGGAGTTTGAAGCTAAGGAATGGTTGAGAAACCATCAAAATTTTCGCAAGTTTGATATTCGAAACCAATAACTGGAATGGCATAGGGGAAAAGTACACACACCATTGTAATCGGGCGAGTTTCTACTTTCAGATGCAAGAGGAATTTCTCGAGTTCGTCTATCCGTTCGCGAGATATGGGAGTTAGAAGTTAAGGAATGAAAGAGAAACCATCAAAATTTTCGCAAGTCTGATACTCGAAACCAATAACTACAATGGCCTAGGGGAAAAATACACAGACCGTTGTAATCGGGCGAGTATCTGCTTTCAGATGCAACAGGAATATCTCGAGTTCGTCAATCCGTTCGCGAGATATGGGAGTTTGAAGTTAAGGAACGGTTGAGAAACCATCAAAATTTTCGCAAGTCTGATACTCGAAACCAATAACTACAAAGGCCTAGGGGAAAAATTCACACACCATTGTAATCTGGCGAGTTTCTACTTTCAGATGCAACAGGAATACCTCCTGTTCGACAATCCGTTCGCAAGATATGGGAGTTTGAAGTTAAGGAATGGTTGAGAAACCGTCAAAATATTCGCTGGTCTGATACTCGAAACCTATAACTGGAATGGCCTAGGGGAAAAGCACACAAACCATTATAATCGGGCGAGTTTCTACTTTCAGATGCAACAGGAATTTCTCGAGTTCATCAATCCGTTCGCGAGATATGGGAGTTTGAAGTTAAGGTATGGTTGAGAAACCATCAAAATTTTCGCAAGTCTGATACTCGAAACCAATAACTGCAATGGCCTAGGGGAAAAGTACACACACCATTGTAATCGGGCGAGTTTCTACTTTCAGATGCAAGAGGAATTTCTCGAGTTCGTCTATCCGTTCGCGAGATATGGAAGTTAGAAGTTAAGGAATGAAAGAGAAACTATCCAAATTTTCGCAAGTCTGATACTCGAAACCAATAACTACAATGGCCTAGGGGAAAAATACACAGACCGTTGTAATCGGGCGTGTATCTGCTTTCAGATGCAACAGGAATATCTCGAGTTCGTCAATCCGTTCGCGAGATATGGGAGTTTGAAGTTAAGGAACGGTTGAGAAACCATCAAAATTTTCGCAAGTCTGATACTCGAAACCAATAACTACAAAGGCCTAGGGGAAAAATTCACACACCATTGTAATCTGGCGAGTTTCTACTTTTATATGCAACAGGAATACCTCCTGTTCGTCAATCCGTTCGCAAGATATGGGAGTTTGAAGTTAAGGAATGGTTGAGAAACCATCAAAATATTCGCTGGTCTGATACTCGAAACCTATAACTGGAATGGCCTAGGGGAAAAGCACACAAACCATTATAATCGGGCGAGTTTCTACTTTCAGATGCAACAGGAATTTCTCGAGTTCATCAATCCGTTCGCGAGATATGGGAGTTTGAAGTTAAGGTGTGGTTGAGAAACCATCAAAATTTTCGCAAGTCTGTTACTCGAAACCAATAACTACTATTGCCTAGGGCAAAAATACACGTACCATTGTAATCGGGCGAGTTTCTGCTTTCAGATGCAACAGGAATTTCGCGAGTTCGTCAATCCGTTCGCGAGATATGGGAGTTTGAAGTTAAAGAATGGTTCAGAAACCATAAAAATTTTCGCAAGTCTGATACTCGAAACCTATAACTGGAATGGCCTAGGGGAAAAGCACACACACCATTGTAATCGGGCGAGTTTCTACTTTCAGATGCAACAGGAATTTCTCGAGTTCATCAATCCGTTCGCGAGATATGGGAGTTTGAAGTTAAGGAATGGTTGAGAAACCATCAAAATGTTCGCAAGCCTGATACTCGAAACCAATAACTGGAATGGCCTAGGGGAAAAGTACTCACACCATTGTAATCGGGCGAGTTTCTACTTTCAGATGCAGCTGGAATATCTCGAGTTCGTGAATCCGTTCGCGAGATGTGAGAGTTTGAAGCTAAGGAATGATTGAGAAACCATCAAAATTTTCGCAAGTCTGATACTCGAAACCAATAACTGGAACGGCCTAGGGGAAAAGTACACACACCATTGTAATCGGGCGAGTTTCTACTTTCAGATGCAACAGGAATTTCTCGAGTTCATCAATCCGTTCGCGAGATATGGGAGTTTGAAGTTAAGGAATGGTTGAGAAACCATCAAAATTTTCGCAAGTCTGATACTCGAAACCAATAACTGCTATGGCCTAGGGGAAAAGTACTCACACCATTGTAATCGGGCGAGTTTCTACTTTCAGATGCAACTGGAATATCTCGAGTTCGTGAATCCGTTCGCGAGATATGGGAGTTTGACGTTAAGGAATGGTTGAGAAACCATCAAAATTTTCGCAAGTCTGATACTCGAAACCTGTAACTGGAATGGCCTAGGGGAAAAGCACACAAACCATTATAATCGGGCGAGATTATGCTTTCAGATGCAACTGGAATTTCTCGAGTTCGTCAATCCGTTCGCGAGATATGGGAGTTTGAATCTAAGGAATGGTTGAGAAACTATCAAAATTTTAGTAAGTCTGATACTCGAAACCAATAACTACTATTGCCTAGGGCAAAAATACAAATACCGTTGTAATTGGGCGAGTTTCTGCTTTCAGATGCAGCAGGAATTTCTCGAGTTCGTCATTCCGTTCGAGAGATATGGGAGTTTGAAGTTAAGGAATGGTAGAGAAACCATCAAAGTTTTCGCTGGTCTGATACTCGAAACCAATAACTGGAATGGCCCAGGGGAAAAGTACACACCCCATTGTTATCGGGCGAGTTTCTACTTTCAGATGCAACAGGAATTTCTCGAGTTCATCAATCTGTTCGCGAGATATGGGCGTTTGAAGTTAAGGAATGGTTGAGAAACAATCAAAATGTTCGCAAGTCTGATACTCGAAACCAATAACTGGAATGGCCTAGGGGAAAAGTACACATACCGTTGTAATTGGGCGAGTTTCTGCTTTCAGATGCAGCAGGAATTTCTCGAGTTCGTCAATCCGTTCGCGAGATATGGGAGTTTGAAGTCAAGGAATGGTTGGGAAACCATCAAAATTTTCGCTGGTCTGATACTCGAAACCAATAACTGGAATGGCCTAGGGGAAAAGTACACACCCCATTGTAATCGGGCGAGTTTCTACTTTCAGATGCAACAGGAATTTCTCGAGTTCGTCAATGCGTTCGCGAGATATGGGAGTTTGAAGTTAAGGAATGGTTAAGATACCATCAAAATTTTCGCAAGTCTGATACTCGAAACCAATAACTGCTATGGCCTAGGCAAAAAATACACATACCATTGTAATCGGGCGAGATTATGCTTTCAGATGCAACTGGAATTTCTCGAGTTGGTGATCTGTTCGCGAGATATGGGAGTTTGAAGTTAAGGAATGGTTGAGAAGTCATCAAAATTTTTGAAAGCCTGATACTCGAAACCAATAACTACTATTGCCTAGGGCAAAAATACACATACCATTGTAATCGATCGAGCTTCTGCTTTCAGATGCAACTGGAATTTCTCGAGTTCGTCAATCCGTTCGCGAGATATGGGAGTTTGAAGTTAAGGAATGGTTGAGAAACCATCAAAATTTTCGCAAGTCTGATACTCGAAACCAATAACTACTATTGCCTAGGGCAAAAATACACATAGCGTTGTAATCGATCGAGCTTCTGCTTTCAGACGCAACAGGAATTTCTCGAGTTCGTCAATCCGTTCGCGAGATATGGGTGTTTGAAGTTACGGAATGGTTGAGAAACTATCAAAATTTCAGTAAGTCTGATACTCGAAACCAATAACTACTAATGCCTAGGGCAAAAATAGACATACCGTTGTAATCGGGCGAGTTTCTACATTCAGATGCAAGAGGAATTTCTCGAGTTCGTCAATCCGTTCGCGAGATATGGGAGTTTGAAGTTAAGGAATGGTTGGGAAACCATCAAAATTTTCGCAAGTTTGATACTCGAAACCAATAACTACAATGGCCTAGGGGAAAAATTCACAGACCGTTGTAATCGGGCGAGTATCTGTTTCAGATGCAACAGGAATTTTTCGAGTTCGTCAATCCGTTCGCGAGATATGGGAGTTTGAAGCTAAGGAATGGTTGAGAAACCATCAAAATTTTCGCAAGTTTGATATTCGAAACCAATAACTGGAATGGCATAGGGGAAAAGTACACACACCATTGTAATCGGGCGAGTTTCTACTTTCAGATGCAAGAGGAATTTCTCGAGTTCGTCTATCCGTTCGCGAGATATGGGAGTTAGAAGTTAAGGAATGAAAGAGAAACCATCAAAATTTTCGCAAGTCTGATACTCGAAACCAATAACTACAATGGCCTAGGGGAAAAATACACAGACCGTTGTAATCGGGCGAGTATCTGCTTTCAGATGCAACAGGAATATCTCGAGTTCGTCAATCCGTTCGCGAGATATGGGAGTTTGAAGTTAAGGAACGGTTGAGAAACCATCAAAATTTTCGCAAGTCTGATACTCGAAACCAATAACTACAAAGGCCTAGGGGAAAAATTCACACACCATTGTAATCTGGCGAGTTTCTACTTTCAGATGCAACAGGAATACCTCCTGTTCGACAATCCGTTCGCAAGATATGGGAGTTTGAAGTTAAGGAATGGTTGAGAAACCGTCAAAATATTCGCTGGTCTGATACTCGAAACCTATAACTGGAATGGCCTAGGGGAAAAGCACACAAACCATTATAATCGGGCGAGTTTCTACTTTCAGATGCAACAGGAATTTCTCGAGTTCATCAATCCGTTCGCGAGATATGGGAGTTTGAAGTTAAGGTATGGTTGAGAAACCATCAAAATTTTCGCAAGTCTGATACTCGAAACCAATAACTGCAATGGCCTAGGGGAAAAGTACACACACCATTGTAATCGGGCGAGTTTCTACTTTCAGATGCAAGAGGAATTTCTCGAGTTCGTCTATCCGTTCGCGAGATATGGAAGTTAGAAGTTAAGGAATGAAAGAGAAACTATCCAAATTTTCGCAAGTCTGATACTCGAAACCAATAACTACAATGGCCTAGGGGAAAAATACACAGACCGTTGTAATCGGGCGTGTATCTGCTTTCAGATGCAACAGGAATATCTCGAGTTCGTCAATCCGTTCGCGAGATATGGGAGTTTGAAGTTAAGGAACGGTTGAGAAACCATCAAAATTTTCGCAAGTCTGATACTCGAAACCAATAACTACAAAGGCCTAGGGGAAAAATTCACACACCATTGTAATCTGGCGAGTTTCTACTTTTATATGCAACAGGAATACCTCCTGTTCGTCAATCCGTTCGCAAGATATGGGAGTTTGAAGTTAAGGAATGGTTGAGAAACCATCAAAATATTCGCTGGTCTGATACTCGAAACCTATAACTGGAATGGCCTAGGGGAAAAGCACACAAACCATTATAATCGGGCGAGTTTCTACTTTCAGATGCAACAGGAATTTCTCGAGTTCATCAATCCGTTCGCGAGATATGGGAGTTTGAAGTTAAGGTGTGGTTGAGAAACCATCAAAATTTTCGCAAGTCTGTTACTCGAAACCAATAACTACTATTGCCTAGGGCAAAAATACACGTACCATTGTAATCGGGCGAGTTTCTGCTTTCAGATGCAACAGGAATTTCGCGAGTTCGTCAATCCGTTCGCGAGATATGGGAGTTTGAAGTTAAAGAATGGTTCAGAAACCATAAAAATTTTCGCAAGTCTGATACTCGAAACCTATAACTGGAATGGCCTAGGGGAAAAGCACACACACCATTGTAATCGGGCGAGTTTCTACTTTCAGATGCAACAGGAATTTCTCGAGTTCATCAATCCGTTCGCGAGATATGGGAGTTTGAAGTTAAGGAATGGTTGAGAAACCATCAAAATGTTCGCAAGCCTGATACTCGAAACCAATAACTGGAATGGCCTAGGGGAAAAGTACTCACACCATTGTAATCGGGCGAGTTTCTACTTTCAGATGCAGCTGGAATATCTCGAGTTCGTGAATCCGTTCGCGAGATGTGAGAGTTTGAAGCTAAGGAATGATTGAGAAACCATCAAAATTTTCGCAAGTCTGATACTCGAAACCAATAACTGGAACGGCCTAGGGGAAAAGTACACACACCATTGTAATCGGGCGAGTTTCTACTTTCAGATGCAACAGGAATTTCTCGAGTTCATCAATCCGTTCGCGAGATATGGGAGTTTGAAGTTAAGGAATGGTTGAGAAACCATCAAAATTTTCGCAAGTCTGATACTCGAAACCAATAACTGCTATGGCCTAGGGGAAAAGTACTCACACCATTGTAATCGGGCGAGTTTCTACTTTCAGATGCAACTGGAATATCTCGAGTTCGTGAATCCGTTCGCGAGATATGGGAGTTTGACGTTAAGGAATGGTTGAGAAACCATCAAAATTTTCGCAAGTCTGATACTCGAAACCTGTAACTGGAATGGCCTAGGGGAAAAGCACACAAACCATTATAATCGGGCGAGATTATGCTTTCAGATGCAACTGGAATTTCTCGAGTTCGTCAATCCGTTCGCGAGATATGGGAGTTTGAATCTAAGGAATGGTTGAGAAACTATCAAAATTTTAATAAGTCTGATACTCGAAACCAATAACTACTATTGCCTAGGGCAAAAATACAAATACCGTTGTAATTGGGCGAGTTTCTGCTTTCAGATGCAGCAGGAATTTCTCGAGTTCGTCATTCCGTTCGAGAGATATGGGAGTTTGAAGTTAAGGAATGGTAGAGAAACCATCAAAGTTTTCGCTGGTCTGATACTCGAAACCAATAACTGGAATGGCCCAGGGGAAAAGTACACACCCCATTGTTATCGGGCGAGTTTCTACTTTCAGATGCAACAGGAATTTCTCGAGTTCGTCAATCCGTTCGCGAGGTATGGGAGTTTGAAGTCAAGGAATGGTTGAGATACCATCAAAATTTTCGCAAGTCTGGTACTCGAAACCAATAACTGCTATGGCCTAGGGCAAAAATACACATACCATTGTAGTCGGGCGAGATTATGCTTTCAGATGTAACTGGAATTTCTCGAGTTGGTAATCCGTTCGCGAGATATGGGAGTTTGAAGTTAAGGAATGGTTGAGAAATCATCAAAATTTTTGCAAGTCTGATACACGAAACCAATAACTACTATTGCCTAGAGCAAAAATACACATACCGTTGTAATCGGGCGATCTTCTACCTTCAGATGCAACAGGAATTTCTCGAGTTCGTCAATCCGTTCGCGAGATAAGGGAGTTTGAAGTTAAGGAATGGTTGAGAAGCCATCAAAATTTTCGCATGTCTGATACTCGAAACCAATAACTACAAAGGCCTAGGGGAAAAATTCACACACCATTGTAATCGGGCGAGTTTCTACTTTCAGATGCAACAGGAATACCTCGTGTTCGTCAATCCGTTCGCAAGATATGGGAGTTTGAAGTTAAGGAATGGTTGAGAAACCATCAAAATATTCGCTGGTCTGATACTCGAGACCTATAACTGGAATGGCCTAGGGGAAAAGCACACAAATCATTATAATCGGGCGAGCGTCTACTTTCAGATGCAACAGGAATTTCTCGAGTTCATCAATCCGTTCGCGAGATATGGGAGTTTGAAGTTAAGGAATGGTTCAGAAACCATCAAAATTTTCGCAAGTCTGATACTCGAAACCTATAACTGGAATGGCCTAGGGGAAAAGCACACACACCATTGTAATCGGGCGAGTTTCTACTTTCAGATGCAACAGGAATATCTCGAGTTCGTGAATCCGTTCGCGAGATGTGAGAGTTTGAAGCTAAAGAATGATTGAGAAACCATCAAAATTTCCGCAAGTCTGATACTCGAAACCAATAACTACAATGGCCTAGGGGAAAAATACACAGACCGTTGTAATCGGGCGAGTATCTGCTTTCAGATGCAATAGGAATTTTTGGAGTTCGTCAATCCGTTCGCGAGATATGGGAGTTTGAAGTTAAGGAATGGTTGAGAAACCATCAAAATTTTCGAAAGTTTGATACTCGAAACCAATAAATGGAATGGCCTAGGGGAAAAGTACACACACCATTGTAATCGGGCGAGTTTCTACTTTCAGATGCAACAGGAATTTCTCGAGTTCATCAATCTGTTCGCGAGATATGGGCGTTTGAAGTTAAGGAATGGTTGAGAAACAATCAAAATGTTCGCAAGTCTGATACTCGAAACCAATAACTGGAATGGCCTAGGGGAAAAGTACTCACACCATTGTAATCGGGCGAGTTTCTACTTTCAATTGCAACTGGAATATCTCGAGTTCGTGAATCCGTTCGCGAGATATGGGAGTTTGACGTTAAGGAATGGTTGAGAAACCATCAAAATTTTCGCTGGTCTGATACTCGAAACCTATAACTGGAATGGCCTAGGGGAAAAGCAAACAAACCATTATAATCGTGCGAGATTATGCTTTCAGATGCAACTGGAATTTCTCGAGTTCGTCAATCCGTTCGCGAGATATGGGAGTTTGAAAGTAAGGAATGATTGGGAAACCATCAAAATTTTCGCAAGTATGATACTCGAAACCAATAACTACTATTGCCTAGGGCAAAAATACACATACCGTTGCAATCGATCGAGCTTCTGCTTTCAGATGCAACAGGAATTTCTCGAGTTCGTCAATCCGTTCGCGAGATATGGAAGTTTGAAGTTAAGGAATGGTTGAGAAACGATCAAAATTTTAGTAAGTCTGATACTCGAAACCAATAACTGCTATGGCCTAGGGCAAAAATACACATACCATTGAAATCGGGCGAGATTATGCTTTCAGATGCAACAGGAATTTCTCGAGTTCGTCAATCCGTTCGCGAGATATGGGATTTTGAAGTTAAGGAATGGTTGAGAAATCATCAAAATTTTCGCAAGTCTGATACTCGAAACCAATAACTACTAATGCCTCGGGCAAAAATACACATACCGTTGTAATTGGGCGAGTTTCTGCTTTCAGATGCAGCAGGAATTTCTCGAGTTCGTCAATCCGTTTGCGAGGTATGGGAGTTTGAAGTTAAGGAATGGTTGAGAAACCATCAAAATTTTCGCAAGTCTGATACTCGAAACCAATAACTGCTATGGCCTAGGGCAAAAATACACATACCATTGAAATCGGGCGAGATTATGCTTTTAGATGCAACTGGAATTTCTCGAGTTGGTAATCCGTTCGCGAGATATGGGAGTTTGAAGTTAAGGAATGGTTGAGGAATCATCAAAATTTTCGCAAGTCTGATACTCGAAACCAATAACTACTATAGCCTAGGGCAAAAATACACATACCGTTGTAATTGGGCGAGTTTCTGCTTTCAGATGCAGCAGGAATTCCTCGAGTTCGTCTATCCGTTCGCGAGATATGGGAGTTTGAAGTTAAGGAATGGTTGAGAAGCCATCAAAATTTTCGCAAGTCTGATACTCGAAACCAATAACTACTATGGCCTAGGGCAAAAATACACATAATATTGTAATCGGGCGATATTATGCTTTTAGATGCAACTAGAATTTATCGAGTTGGTAATCCGTTCGCGAGATATGGGAGTTTGAAGTCAAGGAATGGTTGAGAAATCATCAAAATTTTCGCAAGTCTGATACTCGAAACCAATAACTTCTATTGTCTAGGGCAAAAATACGCATACCATTGTAATCGGGCGAGTTTCTGCTTTCAGATGCAACTCGAATTTCTCGAGTACGTCAATCCGTTCGCGAGATATGGGAGTTTGAAGGTAAGGAATGGTTGAGAAATCATCAAAATTTTCGCAAGTCTGATACTCGAAACCAATAACTACTATAGCCTAGGGCAAAAATACACATACCGTTGTAATTGGGCGAGTTTCTGCTTTCAGATGCAGCAGGAATTTCTCGAGTTTGTCAATCCGTTCGCGAGATATGGGAGTTTGAATTTAAGGAATGGTTGAGAAGCCATCAAAATTTTCGCAAGTCTGATACTCGAAACCAATAACTACTATGGCCTAGGGCAAAAATACACATACCATTGTAATCGGGCGAGTTTCTGCTTTCAGATGCAACTGGAATTTCTCGAGTACGTCAATCCGTTCGCGAGATATGGGAGTTTGAAGGTAAGGAATGGTTGAGAAATCATCAAAATTTTCGCAAGTCTGATACTCGAAACCAATACCTACTATAGCCTAGGGCAAAAATACACATACCCTTGTAATTGGGTGAGTTTCTGCTTTCAGATGCAGCAGGAATTTCTCGAGTTCGTAAATCCGTTCGCGAGATATGGGAGTTTGAAGTTAAGGAATGGTTGAGAAACAATCAAAATGTTCGCAAGTCTGATACTCGAAACCAATAACTGGAATGGCCTAGGGGAAAAGTACTCACACCATTGTAATCGGGCGAGTTTCTACTTTCAATTGCAACTGGAATATCTCGAGTTCGTGAATCCGT
Organism: Ptiloglossa arizonensis; assembly: GCF_051014685.1. Lineage (NCBI taxonomy): Eukaryota > Metazoa > Arthropoda > Insecta > Hymenoptera > Colletidae > Ptiloglossa > Ptiloglossa arizonensis. The sequence continues at coordinate 1,786,199 of NW_027478385.1, forward strand.
TCGCGAGATATGGGAGTTTGACGTTAAGGAATGGTTGAGAAACCATCAAAATTTTCGCTGGTCTGATACTCGAAACCTATAACTGGAATGGCCTAGGGGAAAAGCAAACAAACCATTATAATCGTGCGAGATTATGCTTTCAGATGCAACTGGAATTTCTCGAGTTCGTCAATCCGTTCGCGAGATATGGGAGTTTGAAAGTAAGGAATGATTGGGAAACCATCAAAATTTTCGCAAGTATGATACTCGAAACCAATAACTACTATTGCCTAGGGCAAAAATACACATACCGTTGCAATCGATCGAGCTTCTGCTTTCAGATGCAACAGGAATTTCTCGAGTTCGTCAATCCGTTCGCGAGATATGGAAGTTTGAAGTTAAGGAATGGTTGAGAAACGATCAAAATTTTAGTAAGTCTGATACTCGAAACCAATAACTGCTATGGCCTAGGGCAAAAATACACATACCATTGAAATCGGGCGAGATTATGCTTTCAGATGCAACAGGAATTTCTCGAGTTCGTCAATCCGTTCGCGAGATATGGGATTTTGAAGTTAAGGAATGGTTGAGAAATCATCAAAATTTTCGCAAGTCTGATACTCGAAACCAATAACTACTAATGCCTCGGGCAAAAATACACATACCGTTGTAATTGGGCGAGTTTCTGCTTTCAGATGCAGCAGGAATTTCTCGAGTTCGTCAATCCGTTCGCGAGGTATGGGAGTTTGAAGTTAAGGAATGGTTGAGAAACCATCAAAATTTTCGCAAGTCTGATACTCGAAACCAATAACTGCTATGGCCTAGGGCAAAAATACACATACCATTGAAATCGGGCGAGATTATGCTTTTAGATGCAACTGGAATTTCTCGAGTTGGTAATCCGTTCGCGAGATATGGGAGTTTGAAGTTAAGGAATGGTTGAGGAATCATCAAAATTTTCGCAAGTCTGATACTCGAAACCAATAACTACTATAGCCTAGGGCAAAAATACACATACCGTTGTAATTGGGCGAGTTTCTGCTTTCAGATGCAGCAGGAATTCCTCGAGTTCGTCTATCCGTTCGCGAGATATGGGAGTTTGAAGTTAAGGAATGGTTGAGAAGCCATCAAAATTTTCGCAAGTCTGATACTCGAAACCAATAACTACTATGGCCTAGGGCAAAAATACACATAATATTGTAATCGGGCGATATTATGCTTTTAGATGCAACTAGAATTTATCGAGTTGGTAATCCGTTCGCGAGATATGGGAGTTTGAAGTCAAGGAATGGTTGAGAAATCATCAAAATTTTCGCAAGTCTGATACTCGAAACCAATAACTTCTATTGTCTAGGGCAAAAATACGCATACCATTGTAATCGGGCGAGTTTCTGCTTTCAGATGCAACTCGAATTTCTCGAGTACGTCAATCCGTTCGCGAGATATGGGAGTTTGAAGGTAAGGAATGGTTGAGAAATCATCAAAATTTTCGCAAGTCTGATACTCGAAACCAATAACTACTATAGCCTAGGGCAAAAATACACATACCGTTGTAATTGGGCGAGTTTCTGCTTTCAGATGCAGCAGGAATTTCTCGAGTTTGTCAATCCGTTCGCGAGATATGGGAGTTTGAATTTAAGGAATGGTTGAGAAGCCATCAAAATTTTCGCAAGTCTGATACTCGAAACCAATAACTACTATGGCCTAGGGCAAAAATACACATACCATTGTAATCGGGCGAGTTTCTGCTTTCAGATGCAACTGGAATTTCTCGAGTACGTCAATCCGTTCGCGAGATATGGGAGTTTGAAGTTAAGGAATGGTTGAGAAATCATCAAAATTTTCGCAAGTCTGATACTCGAAACCAATACCTACTATAGCCTAGGGCAAAAATACACATACCCTTGTAATTGGGTGAGTTTCTGCTTTCAGATGCAGCAGGAATTTCTCGAGTTCGTAAATCCGTTCGCGAGATATGGGAGTTTGAAGTTAAGGAATGGTTGAGAAGCCATCAAAATTTTCGCAAGTCTGATACTCGAAACCAATAACTACTAATGCCTCGGGCAAAAATACACATACCGTTGTAATTGGGCGAGTTTCTGCTTTCAGATGCAGCAGGAATTTCTCGAGTTCGTCAATCCGTTCGCGAGATATGGGAGTTTGAAGTCAAGGAATGGTTGAGAAATCATCAAAGTTGTCGCAAGTCTGATACTCGAAACCAATAACTTCTATTGTCTAGGGCAAAAATACGCATACCATTGTAATCGGGCGAGTTTCTGCTTTCAGATGCAACAGGAATTTCTCGAGTTCGTCAATCCGTTCGCGAGATATGGGAGTTTGAATTTAAGGAATGGTTGAGAAACCATCAAAATTTTCGCAAGTCTGATACTCGAAACCAATAACTGCTATGGCCTAGGGCAAAAATACACATACCATTGAAATCGGGCGAGATTATGCTTTTAGATGCAACTGGAATTTCTCGAGTTGGTAATCCGTTCGCGAGATATGGGAGTTTGAAGTTAAGGAATGCTTGAGAAACTATCAAAATTTTAGTAAGTCTGATACTCGAAACCAATAACTACTAATGCCTAGGGCAAAAATACACATACCGTTGTAATCGGGCGAGTTTCTACTTTCAGATGCAATAGGAATTTCTCGAGTTCGTCAATCCGTTCGCGAGATATGGGAGTTTGAATTTAAGGAATGGTTGAGAAACCATCAAAATTTTCGCTGGTCTGATACTCGAAACCAATAACTGGCATGGCCTAGGGGAAAAGTACACACCCCGTTGTAATCGGGCGTGACTCTACTTTCAGATGCAACAGGAATTTCTCGAGTTCGTCAATCCGTTCGCGAGATATGGGAGTTTGAAGTTAAGGAATGGTTGAGAAATCATCAAAATTTTCGCAAGTCTGATACTCGAAACCAATAACTACTATAGCCTAGGGCAAAAATACACATACCGTTGTAATTGGGTGAGTTTCTGCTTTCAGATGCAGCAGGAATTTCTCGGGTTCGTAAATCCGTTCGCGAGATATGGGAGTTTGAAGTTAAGGAATGGTTGAGAAGCCATCAAAATTTTCGCAAGTCTGATACTCGAAACCAATAACTACTAATGCCTCGGGCAAAAATACACATACCGTTGTAATTGGGCGAGTTTCTGCTTTCAGATGCAGCAGGAATTTCTCGATTTCGTCAATCCGTTCGCGAGATATGGGAGTTTGAAGTTAAGGAATGGTTGAGAAACCATCAAAATTTTCGCAAGTCTGATACTCGAAACCAATAACTGCTATGGCCTAGGGCAAAAATACACATACCATTGTAATCGGGCGAGATTATGCTTTTAGATGCAACTGGAATTTCTCGAGTTGGTAATCCGTTCGCGAGATATGGGAGTTTGAAGTTAAGGAATGGTTGAGGAATCATCAAAATTTTCGCAAGTCTGATACTCGAAACCAATAACTACTATGGCCTAGGGCAAAAATACACATAATATTGTAATCGGGCGATATTGTGCTTTTAGATGCAACTGGAATTTATCGAGTTGGTAATCCGTTCGCGAGATATGGGAGTTTGAAGTCAAGGAATGGTTGAGAAATCATCAAAATTTTCGCAAGTCTGATACTCGAAACCAATAACTTCTATTGTCTAGGGCAAAAATACGCATACCATTGTAATCGGGCGAGTTTCTGCTTTCAGATGCAACAGGAATTTCTCGAGTTCGTCAATCCGTTCGCGAGATATGGGAGTTTGAAGTTAAGGAATGGTTGAGAAACTATCAAAATTTTAGTAAGTCTGATACTCGAAACCAATAACTACTAATGCCTAGGGCAAAAATACAAATACCGTTGTAATCGGGCGACTTTCTACTTTCAGATGCAATAGGAATTTCTCGGGTTCGTCAATCCGTTCGCGAGATATGGGAGTTTGAATTTAAGGAATGGTTGAGAAACCATCAAAATTTTCGCTGGTCTGATACTCGAAACCAATAACTGGAATGGCCTAGGGGAAAAGTACACACCCCGTTGTAATCGGGCGTGATTCTACTTTCAGATGCAACCGGAATTTCTCGAGTACGTCAATCCGTTCGCGAGATATGGGAGTTTGAAGGTAAGGAATGGTTGAGAAATCATCAAAATTTTTGCAAGTCTGATACACGAAACCAATAACTACTATTGCCTAGAGCAAAAATACACATAGCGTTGTAATCGGGCGATCTTCTACCTTCAGATGCAACAGGAATTTCTCGAGTTCGTCAATCCGTTCGCGAGATATGGGAGTTTGAAGTTAAGGAATGGTTGAGAAATCATCAAAATTTTCGCTAGTCTGATACTCGAAACCAATAACTGCTATGGCCTAGGGCAAAAATACACATACCATTCTAATCGGGCGAGATTATGCTTTTAGATGCAACTGGAATTTCTCGAGTTGGTAATCCGTTCGCGAGATATGGGAGTTTGAAGTTAAGGAATGGTTGAGAAACCATCAAAATTTTCGCAAGTCTGATACTTGAAACCAATAACTGCTATGGCCTAGGGCAAAAATACACATACCATTGTAATCGGGCGAGATTATGCTTTTAGATGCAACTGGAATTTCTCGAGTTGGTAATCCGTTCGCGAGATATGGGAGTTTGAAGTTAAGGAATGGTTGAGAAACCATCAAAATTTTCGCAAGTCTGATACTCGAAACCAATAACTGCTATGGCCTAGGGCAAAAATACACATACCATTGTAATCGGGCGAGATTATGCTTTTAGATGCAACTGGAATTTCTCGAGTTCGTCAATCCGTTCGCGAGGTATGGGAGTTTGAAGTTAAGGAATGGTTGAGAAGCCTTCAAAATTTTCGCAAGTCTGATACTCGAAACCAATAACTACTATGGCCTAGGGCAAAAATACACATACCATTGTAATCGGGCGATATTATGCTTTTAGATGCAACTGGAATTTATCGAGTTGGTAATCCGTTCGCGAGATATGGGAGTTTGAAGTCAAGGAATGGTTGAGAAATCATCAATGTTTTCGCAAGTCTGATACTCGAAACCAATAACTTCTATTGTCTAGGGCAAAAATACGCATACCATTGTAATCGGGCGAGTTTCTGCTTTCTGATGCAACAGGAATTTCTCGAGTTCGTCAATCCGTTCGCGAGATATGGGAGTTTGAAGTTAAGGAATGGTTGAGAAACTATCAAAATTTTAGTAAGTCTGATACTCGAAACCAATAACTACTAATGCCTAGGGCAAAAATACACATACCGTTGTAATCGGGTGAGTTTCTACTTTCAGATGCAGCAGGAATTTCTCGAGTTCGTCAATCCGTTCGCGAGATATGGGAGTTTGAATTTAAGGAATGATTGAGAAACCATCAAAATTTCCGCAAGTCTGATACTCGAAACCAATAACTACAATGGCCTAGGGGAAAAATACACAGACCGTTGTAATCGGGCGAGTATCTGCTTTCAGATGCAATAGGAATTTTTGGAGTTCGTCAATCCGTTCGCGAGATATGGGAGTTTGAAGTTAAGGAATGGTTGAGAAACCATCAAAATTTTCGAAAGTTTGATACTCGAAACCAATAAATGGAATGGCCTAGGGGAAAAGTACACACACCATTGTAATCGGGCGAGTTTCTACTTTCAGATGCAACAGGAATTTCTCGAGTTCATCAATCTGTTCGCGAGATATGGGAGTTTGAAGTTAAGGAATGGTTGAGAAACAATCAAAATGTTCGCAAGTCTGATACTCGAAACCAATAACTGGAATGGCCTAGGGCTAAAATACACATACCATTGTAATCGGGCGAGTTTCTGCTTTCAGATGCAACTGGCATTTCTCGAGTACGTCAATCCGTTCGCGAGATATGGGAGTTTGAATGTAAGGAATGGTTGAGAAATCATCAAAATTTTTGCAAGTCTGATACACGAAACCAATAACTACTATTGCCTAGGGCAAAAATACACATACCGTTGTAATTGGGCGAGTTTCTGCTTTCAGATGCAGCAGGAATTTCTCGAGTTCGTCAATCCGTTCGCGAGATATGGGAGTTTGAAGTTGAGGAATGGTTGAGAAGCCATCAAAATTTTCGCAAGTCTGATACTCGAAACCAATAACTGGATTGGCCTAGGGGAAAAGTACACACCCCGTTGTAATCGGGCGTGATTCTACTTTCAGATGCAACAGGAATTTCTCGAGTTCGTCAATCCGTTCGCGAGATATGGGAGTTTGAAGTTAAGGAATGGTTGAGAAATCATCAAAATTTTCGCAAGTCTGATACTCGAAACCAATAACTACTATAGCCTAGGGCAAAAATACACATACCGTTGTAATTGGGCGAGTTTCTGCTTTCAGATGCAGCAGGAATTTCTCGAGTTCGTCAATCCGTTCGCGAGATATGGGAGTTTGAAGTTAAGGAATGGTTGAGAAGCCATCAAAATTTTCGCAAGTCTGATACTCGAAACCAATAACTACTATGGCCTAGGGCAAAAATACACATACCATTTTAATCGGGCGAGTTTCTGCTTTCAGATGCAACTGGCATTTCTCGAGTACGTCAATCCGTTCGCGAGATATGGGAGTTTGAATGTAAGGAATGGTTGAGAAATCATCAAAATTTTTGCAAGTCTGATACACGAAACCAATAACTACTATTGCCTAGGGCAAAAATACACATACCGTTGTAATTGGGCGAGTTTCTGCTTTCAGATGCAGGAGGAATTTCTCGAGTTCGTCAATCCGTTCGCGAGATATGGGAGTTTGAAGTTAAGGAATGGTTGAGAAGCCATCAAAATTTTCGCAAGTCTGATACTCGAAACCAATAACTGGAATGGCCTAGGGGAAAAGTACACACCCCGTTGTAATCGGGCGTGATTCTACTTTCAGATGCAACAGGAATTTCTCGAGTTCGTCAATCCGTTCGCGAGATATGGGAGTTTGAATTTAAGGAATGGTTGAGAAACCATCAAAATTTTCGCTGGTCTGATACTCGAAACCAATAACTGTAATGGCCTAGGGGAAAAGTACACACCCCGTTGTAATCGGGCGTGATTCTACTTTCAGATGCAACAGGAATTTCTCGAGTTCGTCAATCCGTTCGCGAGATATGGGAGTTTGAAGTTAAGGAATGGTTGAGAAGCCATCAAAATTTTCGCAAGTCTGATACTCGAAACCAATAACTACTATGGCCTAGGGCAAAAATACAGATACCATTTTAATCGGGCGAGTTTCTGCTTTCAGATGCAACTGGCATTTCTCGAGTACGTCAATCCGTTCGCGAGATATGGGAGTTTGAATGTAAGGAATGGTTGAGAAATCATCAAAATTTTTGCAAGTCTGATACACGAAACCAATAACTACTATTGCCTAGGGCAAAAATACACATACCGTTGTAATTGGGCGAGTTTCTGCTTTCAGATGCAGGAGGAATTTCTCGAGTTCGTCAATCCGTTCGCGAGATATGGGAGTTTGAAGTTAAGGAATGGTTGAGAAGCCATCAAAATTTTCGCAAGTCTGATACTCGAAACCAATAACTGGAATGGCCTAGGGGAAAAGTACACACCCCGTTGTAATCGGGCGTGATTCTACTTTCAGATGCAACAGGAATTTCTCGAGTTCGTCAATCCGTTCGCGAGATATGGGAGTTTGAATTTAAGGAATGGTTGAGAAACCATCAAAATTTTCGCTGGTCTGATACTCGAAACCAATAACTGTAATGGCCTAGGGGAAAAGTACACTCCCCGTTGTAATCGGGCGTGATTCTACTTTCAGATGCAACAGGAATTTCTCGAGTTCGTCAATCCGTTCGCGAGATATGGGAGTTTGAAGTTAAGGAATGGTTGAGAAATCATCAAAATTTTCGCAAGTCTGATACTCGAAACCAATAACTACTATAGCCTAGGGCAAAAATACACACACCGTTGTAATTGGGCGAGTTTCTGCTTTCAGATGCAGCAGGAATTTCTCGAGTTCGTCAATCCGTTCGCGAGATATGGGAGTTTGAAGTTAAGGAATGGTTGAGAAGCCATCAAAATTTTCGCAAGTCTGATACTCGAAACCAATAACTACTATGGCCTAGGGCAAAAATACACATACCATTTTAATCGGGCGAGTTTCTGCTTTCAGATGCAACTGGCATTTCTCGAGTACGTCAATCCGTTCGCGAGATATGGGAGTTTGAATGTAAGGAATGGTTGAGAAATCATCAAAATTTTTGCAAGTCTGATACACGAAACCAATAACTACTATTGCCTAGGGCAAAAATACACATACCGTTGTAATTGGGCGAGTTTCTGCTTTCAGATGCAGGAGGAATTTCTCGAGTTCGTCAATCCGTTCGCGAGATATGGGAGTTTGAAGTTAAGGAATGGTTGAGAAGCCATCAAAATTTTCGCAAGTCTGATACTCGAAACCAATAACTGGAATGGCCTAGGGGAAAAGTACACACCCCGTTGTAATCGGGCGTGATTCTACTTTCAGATGCAACAGGAATTTCTCGAGTTCGTCAATCCGTTCGCGAGATATGGGAGTTTGAAGTTAAGGAAAGGTTGAGAAATCATCAAAATTTTCGCAAGTCTGATACTCGAAACCAATAACTACTATAGCCTAGGGCAAAAATACACATACCGTTGTAATTGGGCGAGTTTCTGCTTTCAGATGCAGCAGGAATGTCTCGAGTTCGTCAATCCGTTCGCGAGATATGGGAGTTTGAAGTTAAGGAATGGTTGAGAAGCCATCAAAATTTTCGCAAGTCTGATACTCGAAACCAATAACTACTATGGCCTAGGGCAAAAATACACATACCATTGTAATCGTGCGAGTTTCTGCTTTCAGATGCAACTGGAATTTCTCGAGTACGTCAATCCGTTCGCGAGATATGGGAGTTTGAAGGTAAGGAATGGTTGAGAAATCATAAAAATTTTTGCAAGTCTGATACACGAAACCAATAACTACTATTGCCTAGGGCAAAAATACACATAGCGTTGTAATCGGGCGATCTTCTACCTTCAGATGCAACAGGAATTTCTCGAGTTCGTCAATCCGTTCGCGAGATATGGGAGTTTGAAGTTAAGGAATGGTTGAGAAACTATCAAAATTTTAGTAAGTCTGATACTCGAAACCAATAACTACTAATGCCTAGGGCAAAAATACACATACCGTAGTAATCGGGCGAGTTTCTACTTTCAGATGCAATAGGAATTTCTCAAGTTCGTCAATCCGTTCGCGAGATATGGGAGTTTGAATTTAAGGAATGGTTGAGAAACCATCAAAATTTTCGCTGGTCTGATACTCGAAACCAATAACTACTATTGCCTAGGGCAAAAATACACATACCGTTGTAATTGGGCGAGTTTCTGCTTTCAGATGCAGGAGGAATTTCTCGAGTTCGTCAATCCGTTCGCGAGATATGGGAGTTTGAAGGTAAGGAATGGTTGAGAAATCATCAAAATTTTTGCAAGCCTGATACACGAAACCAATAACTACTATTGCCTAGAGCAAAAATACACATACCGTTGTAATCGGGCGATCTTCTACCTTCAGATGCAACAGAAATTTCTCGAGTTCGTCAATCCGTTCGCGAGATATGGGAGTTTGAAGTTAAGGAATGGTTGAGAAATCATCAAAATTTTCGCTAGTCTGATACTCGAAACCAATAACTGCTATGGCCTAGGGCAAAAATACACATACCATTCTAATCGGGCGAGATTAGGCTTTTAGATGCAACTGGAATTTCTCGAGTTGGTAATCCGTTCGCGAGATATGGGAGTTTGAAGTTAAGGAATGGTTGAGAAATCATCAAAGTTTTCGCAAGTCTGATACTCGAAACCAATAACTTCTATTGTCTAGGGCAAAAATACGCATACCATTGTAATCGGGCGAGTTTCTGCTTTCAGATGCAACAGGAATTTCTCGAGTTCGTCAATCCGTTCGCGAGATATGGGAGTTTGAAGTTAAGGAATGCTTGAGAAACTATCAAAATTTTAGTAAGTCTGATACTCGAAACCAATAACTACTAATGCCTAGGGCAAAAATACACATACCGTTGTAATCGGGCGAGTTTCTACTTTCAGATGCAGCAGGAATTTCTCGAGTTCGTAAATCTGTTCGCGAGATATGGGAGTTTGAAGTTAAGGAATGGTTGAGAAGCCATCAAAATTTTCGCAAGTCTGATACTCGAAACCAATAACTACTAATGCCTCGGGCAAAAATACACATACCGTTGTAATAGGGCGAGTTTCTACTTTCAGATGCAATAGGAATTTCTCGAGTTCGTCAATCCGTTCGCGAGATATGGGAGTTTGAATTTAAGGAATGTTTGAGAAACCATCAAAATTTTCGCTGGTCTGATACTCGAAACCAATAACTGGCATGGCCTAGGGGAAAAGTACACACCCCGTTGTAATCGGGCGTGACTCTACTTTCAGATGCAACAGGAATTTCTCGAGTTCGTCAATCCGTTCGCGAGATATGGGAGTTTGAAGTTAAGGAATGGTTGAGAAATCATCAAAATTTTCGCAAGTCTGATACTCGAAACCAATAACTACTATAGCCTAGGGCAAAAATACACATACCGTTGTAATTGGGTGAGTTTCTGCTTTCAGATGCAGCAGGAATTTCTCGGGTTCGTAAATCCGTTCGCGAGATATGGGAGTTTGAAGTTAAGGAATGGTTGAGAAGCCATCAAAATTTTCGCAAGTCTGATACTCGAAACCAATAACTACTAATGCCTCGGGCAAAAATACACATACCGTTGTAATTGTGCGAGTTTCTGCTTTCAGATGCAGCAGGAATTTCTCGATTTCGTCAATCCGTTCGCGAGATATGGGAGTTTGAAGTTAAGGAATGGTTGAGAAACCATCAAAATTTTCGCAAGTCTGATACTCGAAACCAATAACTGCTATGGCCTAGGGCAAAAATACACATACCATTGTAATCGGGCGAGATTATGCTTTTAGAAGCAACTGGAATTTCTCGAGTTGGTAATCCGTTCGCGAGATATGGGAGTTTGAAGTCAAGGAATGGTTGAGAAATCATCAAAATTTTCGCAAGTCTGATACTCGAAACCAATAACTTCTATTGTCTAGGGCAAAAATGCGCATACCATTGTAATCGGGCGAGTTTCTGCTTTCAGATGCAACAGGAATTTCTCGAGTTCGTCAATCCGTTCGCGAGATATGGGAGTTTGAAGTTAAGGAATGGTTGAGAAACTATCAAAATTTTAGTAAGTCTGATACTCGAAACCAATAACTACTAATGCCTAGGGCAAAAATACACATACCGTTGTAATCGGGCGACTTTCTACTTTCAGATGCAATAGGAATTTCTCGAGTTCGTCAATCCGTTCGCGAGATATGGGAGTTTGAATTTAAGGAATGGTTGAGAAACCATCAAAATTTTCGCTGGTCTGATACTCGAAACCAATAACTGGAATGGCCTAGGGGAAAAGTACACACCCCGTTGTAATCGGGCGTGATTCTACTTTCAGATGCAACTGGAATTTCTCGAGTACGTCAATCCGTTCGCGAGATATGGGAGTTTGAAGGTAAGGAATGGTTGAGAAATCATCAAAATTTTTGCAAGTCTGATACACGAAACCAATAACTACTATTGCCTAGAGCAAAAATACACATAGCGTTGTAATCGGGCGATCTTCTACCTTCAGATGCAACAGGAATTTCTCGAGTTCGTCAATCCGTTCGCGAGATATGGGAGTTTGAAGTTAAGGAATGGTTGAGAAATCATCAAAATTTTCGCTAGTCTGATACTCGAAACCAATAACTGCTATGGCCTAGGGCAAAAATACACATACCATTCTAATCGGGCGAGATTATGCTTTTAGATGCAACTGGAATTTCTCGAGTTGGTAATCCGTTCGCGAGATATGGGAGTTTGAAGTTAAGGAATGGTTGAGAAACCATCAAAATTTTCGCAAGTCTGATACTCGAAACCAATAACTGCTATGGCCTAGGGCAAAAATACACATACCATTGTAATCGGGCGAGATTATGCTTTTAGATGCAACTGGAATTTCTCGAGTTCGTCAATCCGTTCGCGAGGTATGGGAGTTTGAAGTTAAGGAATGGTTGAGAAGCCATCAAAATTTTCGCAAGTCTGATACTCGAAACCAATAACTACTATGGCCTAGGGCAAAAATACACATACCATTGTAATCGGGCGATATTATGCTTTTAGATGCAACTGGAATTTATCGAGTTGGTAATCCGTTCGCGAGGTATGGGAGTTTGAAGTCAAGGAATGGTTGAGAAATCATCAAAATTTTCGCAAGTCTGATACTCGAAACCAATAACTTCTATTGTCTAGGGCAAAAATACGCATACTATTGTAATCGGGCGAGTTTCTGCTTTCAGATGCAACAGGAATTTCTCGAGTTCGTCAATCCGTTCGCGAGATATGGGAGTTTGAAGTTAAGGAATGGTTGAGGAACCGTCAAAATTTTCGAAAGTTTGATACTCGAAACCAATAAATGGAATGGCCTAGGGGAAAAGTACACACACCATTGTAATCGGGCGAGTTTCTACTTTCAGATGCAATAGGAATTTTTGGAGTTCGTCAATCCGTTCGCGAGATATGGGAGTTTGAAGTTAAGGAATGGTTGAGGAACCGTCAAAATTTTCGAAAGTTTGATACTCGAAACCAATAAATGGAATGGCCTAGGGGAAAAGTACACACACCATTGTAATCGGGCGAGTTTCTACTTTCAGATGCAACAGGAATTTCTCGAGTTCATCAATCTGTTCGCGAGATATGGGAGTTTGAAGTTAAGGAATGGTTGAGAAACAATCAAAATGTTCGCAAGTCTGATACTCGAAACCAATAACTGGAATGGCCTAGGGCTAAAATACACATACCATTGTAATCGGGCGAGTTTCTGCTTTCAGATGCAACTGGCATTTCTCGAGTACGTCAATCCGTTCGCGAGATATGGGAGTTTGAAGTTAAGGAATGGTTGAGAAACTATCAAAATTTTAGTAAGTCTGATACTCGAAACCAATAACTACTAATGCCTAGGGCAAAAATACACATACCGTTGTAATCGGGCGAGTTTCTACTTTCAGATGCAGCAGGAATTTCTCGAGTTCGTCAATCCGTTCGCGAGATATGGGAGTTTGAATTTAAGGAATGATTGAGAAACCATCAAAATTTCCGCAAGTCTGATACTCGAAACCAATAACTACAATGGCCTAGGGGAAAAATACACAGACCGTTGTAATCGGGCGAGTATCTGCTTTCAGATGCAATAGGAATTTTTGGAGTTCGTCAATCCGTTCGCGAGATATGGGAGTTTGAAGTTAAGGAATGGTTGAGGAACCGTCAAAATTTTCGAAAGTTTGATACTCGAAACCAATAAATGGAATGGCCTAGGGGAAAAGTACACACACCATTGTAATCGGGCGAGTTTCTACTTTCAGATGCAACAGGAATTTCTCGAGTTCATCAATCTGTTCGCGAGATATGGGAGTTTGAAGTTAAGGAATGGTTGAGAAACAATCAAAATGTTCGCAAGTCTGATACTCGAAACCAATAACTGGAATGGCCTAGGGCTAAAATACACATACCATTGTAATCGGGCGAGTTTCTGCTTTCAGATGCAACTGGCATTTCTCGAGTACGTCAATCCGTTCGCGAGATATGGGAGTTTGAATGTAAGGAATGGTTGAGAAATCATCAAAATTTTTGCAAGTCTGATACACGAAACCAATAACTACTATTGCCTAGGGCAAAAATACACATACCGTTGTAATTGGGCGAGTTTCTGCTTTCAGATGCAGCAGGAATTTCTCGAGTTCGTCAATCCGTTCGCGAGATATGGGAGTTTGAAGTTGAGGAATGGTTGAGAAGCCATCAAAATTTTCGCAAGTCTGATACTCGAAACCAATAACTGGATTGGCCTAGGGGAAAAGTACACACCCCGTTGTAATCGGGCGTGATTCTACTTTCAGATGCAACAGGAATTTCTCGAGTTCGTCAATCCGTTCGCGAGATATGGGAGTTTGAAGTTAAGGAATGGTTGAGAAATCATCAAAATTTTCGCAAGTCTGATACTCGAAACCAATAACTACTATAGCCTAGGGCAAAAATACACATACCGTTGTAATTGGGCGAGTTTCTGCTTTCAGATGCAGCAGGAATTTCTCGAGTTCGTCAATCCGTTCGCGAGATATGGGAGTTTGAAGTTAAGGAATGGTTGAGAAGCCATCAAAATTTTCGCAAGTCTGATACTCGAAACCAATAACTACTATGGCCTAGGGCAAAAATACACATACCATTTTAATCGGGCGAGTTTCTGCTTTCAGATGCAACTGGCATTTCTCGAGTACGTCAATCCGTTCGCGAGATATGGGAGTTTGAATGTAAGGAATGGTTGAGAAATCATCAAAATTTTTGCAAGTCTGATACACGAAACCAATAACTACTATTGCCTAGGGCAAAAATACACATACCGTTGTAATTGGGCGAGTTTCTGCTTTCAGATGCAGGAGGAATTTCTCGAGTTCGTCAATCCGTTCGCGAGATATGGGAGTTTGAAGTTAAGGAATGGTTGAGAAGCCATCAAAATTTTCGCAAGTCTGATACTCGAAACCAATAACTGGAATGGCCTAGGGGAAAAGTACACACCCCGTTGTAATCGGGCGTGATTCTACTTTCAGATGCAACAGGAATTTCTCGAGTTCGTCAATCCGTTCGCGAGATATGGGAGTTTGAAGTTAAGGAATGGTTGAGAAGCCATCAAAATTTTCGCAAGTCTGATACTCGAAACCAATAACTACTATGGCCTAGGGCAAAAATACACATACCATTGTAATCGTGCGAGTTTCTGCTTTCAGATGCAACTGGAATTTCTCGAGTACGTCAATCCGTTCGCGAGATATGGGAGTTTGAAGGTAAGGAATGGTTGAGAAATCATAAAAATTTTTGCAAGTCTGATACACGAAACCAATAACTACTATTGCCTAGAGCAAAAATACACATAGCGTTGTAATCGGGCGATCTTCTACCTTCAGATGCAACAGGAATTTCTCGAGTTCGTCAATCCGTTCGCGAGATATGGGAGTTTGAAGTTAAGGAATGGTTGAGAAACTATCAAAATTTTAGTAAGTCTGATACTCGAAACCAATAACTACTAATGCCTAGGGCAAAAATACACATACCGTAGTAATCGGGCGAGTTTCTACTTTCAGATGCAATAGGAATTTCTCAAGTTCGTCAATCCGTTCGCGAGATATGGGAGTTTGAATTTAAGGAATGGTTGAGAAACCATCAAAATTTTCGCTGGTCTGATACTCGAAACCAATAACTGTAATGGCCTAGGGGAAAAGTACACACCCCGTTGTAATCGGGCGTGATTCTACTTTCAGATGCAATAGGAATTTCTCAAGTTCGTCAATCCGTTCGCGAGATATGGGAGTTTGAATTTAAGGAATGGTTGAGAAACCATCAAAATTTTCGCTGGTCTGATACTCGAAACCAATAACTGTAATGGCCTAGGGGAAAAGTACACTCCCCGTTGTAATCGGGCGTGATTCTACTTTCAGATGCAACAGGAATTTCTCGAGTTCGTCAATCCGTTCGCGAGATATGGGAGTTTGAAGTTAAGGAATGGTTGAGAAATCATCAAAATTTTCGCAAGTCTGATACGCGAAACCAATAACTACTATAGCCTAGGGCAAAAATAAACATACCGTTGTAATTGGGCGAGTTTCTGCTTTCAGATGCAGCAGGAATTTCTCGAGTTCGTCAATCCGTTCGCGAGATATGGGAGTTTGAAGTTAAGGAATGGTTGAGAAGCCAAAAAAATTTTCGCAAGTCTGATACTCGAAACCAATAACTACTATGGCCTAGGGCAAAAATACACATACCATTGTAATCGGGCGAGTTTCTGCTTTCAGATGCAACTGGAATTTCTCGAGTACGTCAATCCGTTCGCGAGATATGGGAGTTTGAAGTTAAGGAATGGTTGAGAAATCATCAAAATTTTCGCTAGTCTGATACTCGAAACAAATAACTGCTATGGCCTAGGGCAAAAATACACATACCATTCTAATCGGGCGAGATTATGCTTTTAGATGCAACTGGAATTTCTCGAGTTGGTAATCCGTTCGCGAGATATGGGAGTTTGAAGTTAAGGAATGGTTGAGAAATCATCAAAATTTTCGCAAGTCTGATACTCGAAACCAATAACTACTATAGCCTAGGGCAAAAATACACATACCGTTGCAATTGGGCGAGTTTCTGCTTTCAGATGCAGCAGGAATTTCTCGAGTTCGTCAATCCGTTCGCGAGGTATGGGAGTTTGAAGTTAAGGAATGGTTGAGAAGCCATCAAAATTTTCGCTGGTCTGATACTCGAAACCAATAACTGGAATGGCCTAGGGGAAAAGTACACACCCCGTTGTAATCGGGCGTGATTCTACTTTCAGATGCAACAGGAATTTCTCGAGTGCGTCAATCGGTTCGCGAGATATGGGAGTTTGAAGTTAAGGAATGGTTGAGAAATCATCAAAATTTTCGCAAGTCTGATGCTCGAAACCAATAACTACTATAGCCTAGGGCAAAAATACACATACCGTTGTAATTGGGCGAGTTTCTGCTTTGAGATGCAGCAGGAATTTCTCGAGTTCGTCAATCCGTTCGCGAGATATGGGAGTTTGAAGTTAAGGAATGGTTGAGAAATCATCAAAATTTTCGCAAGTCTGATACACGAAACCAATAACTACTATAGCCTAGAGCAAAAATACACATAGCGTTGTAATCGGGCGATCTTCTACCTTCAGATGCAACAGGAATTTCTCGAGTTCGTCAATCCGTTCGCGAGATATGGGAGTTTGAAGTTAAGGAATGGTTGAGAAACTATCAAAATTTTAGTAAGTCTGATACTCGAAACCAATAACTACTAATGCCTAGGGCAAAAATACACATACCGTAGTAATCGGGCGAGTTTCTACTTTCAGATGCAATAGGAATTTCTCAAGTTCGTCAATCCGTTCGCGAGATATGGGAGTTTGAATTTAAGGAATGGTTGAGAAACCATCAAAATTTTCGCTGGTCTGATACTCGAAACCAATAACTGTAATGGCCTAGGGGAAAAGTACACACCCCGTTGTAATCGGGCGTGATTCTACTTTCAGATGCAATAGGAATTTCTCAAGTTCGTCAATCCGTTCGCTAGATATGGGAGTTTGAATTTAAGGAATGGTTGAGAAACCATCAAAATTTTCGCTGGTCTGATACTCGAAACCAATAACTGTAATGGCCTAGGGGAAAAGTACACACCCCGTTGTAATCGGGCGTGATTCTACTTTCAGATGCAATAGGAATTTCTCAAGTTCGTCAATCCGTTCGCGAGATATGGGAGTTTGAATTTAAGGAATGGTTGAGAAACCATCAAAATTTTCGCTGGTCTGATACTCGAAACCAATAACTGTAATGGCCTAGGGGAAAAGTACACTCCCCGTTGTAATCGGGCGTGATTCTACTTTCAGATGCAACAGGAATTTCTCGAGTTCGTCAATCCGTTCGCGAGATATGGGAGTTTGAAGTTAAGGAATGGTTGAGAAATCATCAAAATTTTCGCAAGTCTGATACGCGAAACCAATAACTACTATAGCCTAGGGCAAAAATAAACATACCGTTGTAATTGGGCGAGTTTCTGCTTTCAGATGCAGCAGGAATTTCTCGAGTTCGTCAATCCGTTCGCGAGATATGGGAGTTTGAAGTTAAGGAATGGTTGAGAAGCCAAAAAAATTTTCGCAAGTCTGATACTCGAAACCAATAACTACTATGGCCTAGGGCAAAAATACACATACCATTGTAATCGGGCGAGTTTCTGCTTTCAGATGCAACTGGAATTTCTCGAGTACGTCAATCCGTTCGCGAGATATGGGAGTTTGAAGTTAAGGAATGGTTGAGAAATCATCAAAATTTTCGCTAGTCTGATACTCGAAACAAATAACTGCTATGGCCTAGGGCAAAAATACACATACCATTCTAATCGGGCGAGATTATGCTTTTAGATGCAACTGGAATTTCTCGAGTTGGTAATCCGTTCGCGAGATATGGGAGTTTGAAGTTAAGGAATGGTTGAGAAATCATCAAAATTTTCGCAAGTCTGATACTCGAAACCAATAACTACTATAGCCTAGGGCAAAAATACACATACCGTTGCAATTGGGCGAGTTTCTGCTTTCAGATGCAGCAGGAATTTCTCGAGTTCGTCAATCCGTTCGCGAGGTATGGGAGTTTGAAGTTAAGGAATGGTTGAGAAGCCATCAAAATTTTCGCTGGTCTGATACTCGAAACCAATAACTGGAATGGCCTAGGGGAAAAGTACACACCCCGTTGTAATCGGGCGTGATTCTACTTTCAGATGCAACAGGAATTTCTCGAGTGCGTCAATCGGTTCGCGAGATATGGGAGTTTGAAGTTAAGGAATGGTTGAGAAATCATCAAAATTTTCGCAAGTCTGATGCTCGAAACCAATAACTACTATAGCCTAGGGCAAAAATACACATACCGTTGTAATTGGGCGAGTTTCTGCTTTCAGATGCAGCAGGAATTTCTCGAGTTCGTCAATCCGTTCGCGAGATATGGGAGTTTGAAGTTAAGGAATGGTTGAGAAATCATCAAAATTTTCGCAAGTCTGATACACGAAACCAATAACTACTATAGCCTAGAGCAAAAATACACATAGCGTTGTAATCGGGCGATCTTCTACCTTCAGATGCAACAGGAATTTCTCGAGTTCGTCAATCCGTTCGCGAGATATGGGAGTTTGAAGTTAAGGAATGGTTGAGAAACTATCAAAATTTTAGTAAGTCTGATACTCGAAACCAATAACTACTAATGCCTAGGGCAAAAATACACATACCGTAGTAATCGGGCGAGTTTCTACTTTCAGATGCAATAGGAATTTCTCAAGTTCGTCAATCCGTTCGCGAGATATGGGAGTTTGAATTTAAGGAATGGTTGAGAAACCATCAAAATTTTCGCTGGTCTGATACTCGAAACCAATAACTGTAATGGCCTAGGGGAAAAGTACACACCCCGTTGTAATCGGGCGTGATTCTACTTTCAGATGCAATAGGAATTTCTCAAGTTCGTCAATCCGTTCGCTAGATATGGGAGTTTGAATTTAAGGAATGGTTGAGAGACCATCAAAATTTTCGCTGGTCTGATACTCGAAACCAATAACTGGAATGGCCTAGGGGAAAAGTACACACCCCGTTGTAATCGGGCGTGATTCTACTTTCAGATGCAACAGGAATTTCTCGAGTGCGTCAATCGGTTCGCGAGATATGGGAGTTTGAAGTTAAGGAATGGTTGAGAAATCATCAAAATTTTCGCAAGTCTGATGCTCGAAACCAATAACTACTATAGCCTAGGGCAAAAATACACATACCGTTGTAATTGGGCGAGTTTCTGCTTTCAGATGCAGCAGGAATTTCTCGAGTTCGTCAATCCGTTCGCGAGATATGGGAGTTTGAAGTTAAGGAATGGTTGAGAAATCATCAAAATTTTCGCAAGTCTGATACACGAAACCAATAACTACTATAGCCTAGAGCAAAAATACACATAGCGTTGTAATCGGGCGATCTTCTACCTTCAGATGCAACAGGAATTTCTCGAGTTCGTCAATCCGTTCGCGAGATATGGGAGTTTGAAGTTAAGGAATGGTTGAGAAACTATCAAAATTTTAGTAAGTCTGATACTCGAAACCAATAACTACTAATGCCTAGGGCAAAAATACACATACCGTAGTAATCGGGCGAGTTTCTACTTTCAGATGCAATAGGATTTTCTCAAGTTCGTCAATCCGTTCGCGAGATATGGGAGTTTGAATTTAAGGAATGGTTGAGAAACCATCAAAATTTTCGCTGGTCTGATACTCGAAACCAATAACTGTAATGGCCTAGGGGAAAAGTACACACCCCGTTGTAATCGGGCGTGATTCTACTTTCAGATGCAATAGGAATTTCTCAAGTTCGTCAATCCGTTCGCTAGATATGGGAGTTTGAATTTAAGGAATGGTTGAGAGACCATCAAAATTTTCGCTGGTCTGATACTCGAAACCAATAACTGTAATGGCGTAGGGGAAAAGTACACACCCCGTTGTAATCGGGCGTGATTCTACTTTCAGATGCAACAGGAATTTCTCGAGTTCGTCAATCCGTTCGCGAGATATGGGAGTTTGAAGTTAAGGAATGGTTGAGAAATCATCAAAATTTTCGCAAGTCTGATACTCGAAACCAATAACTACTATAGCCTAGGGCAAAAATAAACTTACCGTTGTAATTGGGCGAGTTTCTGCTTTCAGATGCAGCAGGAATTTCTCGAGTTCGTCATTCCGTTCGCGAGATATGGGAGTTTGAAGTTAAGGAATGGTTGAGAAGCCATCAAAATTTTCGCAAGTCTGATACTCGAAACCAAGAACTACTATGGCCTAGGGCAAAAATACACATACCATTGTAATCGGGCGAGTTTCTGCTTTCAGATGCAACTGGAATTTCTCGAGAACGTCAATCCGTTCGCGAGATATGGGAGTTTGAAGGTAAGGAATGGTTGAGAAACCATCAAAATTTTCGCTGGTCTGATACTCGAAACCAATAACTGGAATGGCCTAGGGGAAAAGTACACACCCCGTTGTAATCGGGCGTGATTCTACTTTCAGATGCAACAGGAATTTCTCGAGTTCGTCAATCGGTTCGCGAGATATGGGAGTTTGAAGTTAAGGAATGGTTGAGAAATCATCAAAATTTTCGCAAGTCTGATGCTCGAAACCAATAACTACTATAGCCTAGGGCAAAAATACACATACCGTTGTAATTGGGCGAGTTTCTGCTTTCAGATGCAGCAGGAATTTCTCGAGTTCGTCAATCCGTTCGCGAGATATGGGAGTTTGAAGTTAAGGAATGGTTGAGAAATCATCAAAATTTTCGCAAGTCTGATACACGAAACCAATAACTACTATAGCCTAGAGCAAAAATACACATAGCGTTGTAATCGGGCGATATTCTACCTTCAGATGCAACAGGAATTTCTCGAGTTCGTCAATCCGTTCGCGAGATATGGGAGTTTGAAGTTAAGGAATGGTTGAGAAACTATCAAAATTTTAGTAAGTCTGATACTCGAAACCAATAACTACTAATGCCTAGGGCAAAAATACACATACCGTAGTAATCGGGCGAGTTTCTACTTTCAGATGCAATAGGAATTTCTCAAGTTCGTCAATCCGTTCGCGAGATATGGGAGTTTGAATTTAAGGAATGGTTGAGAAACCATCAAAATTTTCGCTGGTCTGATACTCGAAACCAATAACTGTAATGGCCTAGGGGAAAAGTACACACCCCGTTGTAATCGGGCGTGATTCTACTTTCAGATGCAATAGGAATTTCTCAAGTTCGTCAATCCGTTCGCTAGATATGGGAGTTTGAATTTAAGGAATGGTTGAGAGACCATCAAAATTTTCGCTGGTCTGATACTCGAAACCAATAACTGTAATGGCGTAGGGGAAAAGTACACACCCCGTTGTAATCGGGCGTGATTCTACTTTCAGATGCAACAGGAATTTCTCGAGTTCGTCAATCCGTTCGCGAGATATGGGAGTTTGAAGTTAAGGAATGGTTGAGAAATCATCAAAATTTTCGCAAGTCTGATACTCGAAACCAATAACTACTATAGCCTAGGGCAAAAATAAACTTACCGTTGTAATTGGGCGAGTTTCTGCTTTCAGATGCAGCAGGAATTTCTCGAGTTCGTCATTCCGTTCGCGAGATATGGGAGTTTGAAGTTAAGGAATGGTTGAGAAGCCATCAAAATTTTCGCAAGTCTGATACTCGAAACCAATAACTACTATGGCCTAGGGCAAAAATACACATACCATTGTAATCGTGCGAGTTTCTGCTTTCAGATGCAACCGGAATTTCTCGAGCACGTCAATCCGTTCGCGAGATAATGGAGTTTGAAGGTAAGGAATGGTTGAGAAATCATAAAAATTTTTGCAAGTCTGATACACGAAACCAATAACTACTATTGCCTAGAGCAAAAATACACATAGCGTTGTAATCGGGCGATCTTCTACCTTCAGATGCAACAGGAATTTCTCGAGTTCGTCAATCCGTTCGCGAGATATGGGAGTTTGAAGTTAAGGAATGGTTGAGAAACTATCAAAATTTTAGTAAGTCTGATACTCGAAACCAATAACTACTAATGCCTAGGGCAAAAATACACATACCGTAGTAATCGGGCGAGTTTCTACTTTCAGATGCAATAGGAATTTCTCAAGTTCGTCAATCCGTTCGCGAGATATGGGAGTTTGAATTTAAGGAATGGTTGAGAAACCATCAAAATTTTCGCTGGTCTGATACTCGAAACCAATAACTGTAATGGCCTAGGGGAAAAGTACACACCCCGTTGTAATCGGGCGTGATTCTACTTTCAGATGCAATAGGAATTTCTCAAGTTCGTCAATCCGTTCGCGAGATATGGGAGTTTGAATTTAAGGAATGGTTGAGAAACCATCAAAATTTTCGCTGGTCTGATACTCGAAACCAATAACTGTATTGGCCTAGGGGAAAAGTACACTCCCCGTTGTAATCGGGCGTGATTCTACTTTCAGATGCAACAGGAATTTCTCGAGTTCGTCAATCCGTTCGCGAGATATGGGAGTTTGAAGTTAAGGAATGGTTGAGAAATCATCAAAATTTTCGCAAGTCTGATACTCGAAACCAATAACTACTATAGCCTAGGGCAAAAATAAACATACCGTTGTAATTGGGCGAGTTTCTGCTTTCAGATGCAGCAGGAATTTCTCGAGTTCGTCAATCCGTTCGCGAGATATGGGAGTTTGAAGTTAAGGAATGGTTGAGAAGCCATCAAAATTTTCGCAAGTCTGATACTCGAAACCAATAACTACTATGGCCTAGGGCAAAAATACACATACCATTGTAATCGGGCGAGTTTCTGCTTTCAGATGCAACTGGAATTTCTCGAGTACGTCAATCCGTTCGCGAGATATGGGAGTTTGAAGTTAAGGAATGGTTGAGAAATCATCAAAATTTTCGCTAGTCTGATACTCGAAACAAATAACTGCTATGGCCTAGGGCAAAAATACACATACCATTCTAATCGGGCGAGATTATGCTTTTAGATGCAACTGGAATTTCTCGAGTTGGTAATCCGCTCGCGAGATATGGGAGTTTGAAGTTAAGGAATGGTTGCGAAATCATCAAAATTTTCGCAAGTCTGATACTCGAAACCAATAACTACTATAGCCTCGGGCAAAAATACACACACCGTTGTAATTGGGCGAGTTTCTGCTTTCAGATGCAGCAGGAATTTCTCGAGTTCGTCAATCCGTTCGCGAGGTATGGGAGTTTGAAGTTAAGGAATGGTTGAGAAGCCATCAAAATTTTCGCAAGTCTGATACTCGAAACCAATAACTACTATGGCCTAGGGCAAAAATACACATACCATTGTAATCGGGCGAGTTTCTGCTTTCAGATGCAACTGGAATTTCTCGAGAACGTCAATCCGTTCGCGAGATATGGGAGTTTGAAGGTAAGGAATGGTTGAGAAACCATCAAAATTTTCGCTGGTCTGATACTCGAAACCAATAACTGGAATGGCCTAGGGGAAAAGTACACACCCCGTTGTAATCGGGCGTGATTCTACTTTCAGATGCAACAGGAATTTCTCGAGTTCGTCAATCGGTTCGCGAGATATGGGAGTTTGAAGTTAAGGAGTGGTTGAGAAATCATCAAAATTTTCGCAAGTCTGATGCTCGAAACCAATAACTACTATAGCCTAGGGCAAAAATACACATACCGTTGTAATTGGGCGAGTTTCTGCTTTCAGATGCAGCAGGAATTTCTCGAGTTCGTCAATCCGTTCGCGAGATATGGGAGTTTGAAGTTAAGGAATGGTTGAGAAATCATCAAAATTTTCGCAAGTCTGATACACGAAACCAATAACTACTATAGCCTAGAGCAAAAATACACATAGCGTTGTAATCGGGCGATCTTCTACCTTCAGATGCAACAGGAATTTCTCGAGTTCGTCAATCCGTTCGCGAGATATGGGAGTTTGAAGTTAAGGAATGGTTGAGAAACTATCAAAATTTTAGTAAGTCTGATACTCGAAACCAATAACTACTAATGCCTAGGGCAAAAATACACATACCGTAGTAATCGGGCGAGTTTCTACTTTCAGATGCAATAGGAATTTCTCAAGTTCGTCAATCCGTTCGCGAGATATGGGAGTTTGAATTTAAGGAATGGTTGAGAAACCATCAAAATTTTCGCTGGTCTGATACTCGAAACCAATAACTGTAATGGCCTAGGGGAAAAGTACACACCCCGTTGTAATCGGGCGTGATTCTACTTTCAGATGCAATAGGAATTTCTCAAGTTCGTCAATCCGTTCGCTAGATATGGGAGTTTGAATTTAAGGAATGGTTGAGAGACCATCAAAATTTTCGCTGGTCTGATACTCGAAACCAATAACTGTAATGGCCTAGGGGAAAAGTACACACCCCGTTGTAATCGGGCGTGATTCTACTTTCAGATGCAATAGGAATTTCTCAAGTTCGTCAATCCGTTCGCTAGATATGGGAGTTTGAATTTAAGGAATGGTTGAGAGACCATCAAAATTTTCGCTGGTCTGATACTCGAAACCAATAACAGTAATGGCCTAGGGGAAAAGTACACACCCCGTTGTAATCGGGCGTGATTCTACTTTCAGATGCAACAGGAATTTCTCGAGTTCGTCAATCGGTTCGCGAGATATGGGAGTTTGAAGTTAAGGAATGGTTGAGAAATCATCAAAATTTTCGCAAGTCTGATGCTCGAAACCAATAACTACTATAGCCTAGGGCAAAAATACACATACCGTTGTAATTGGGCGAGTTTCTGCTTTCAGATGCAGCAGGAATTTCTCGAGTTCGTCAATCCGTTCGCGAGATATGGGAGTTTGAAGTTAAGGAATGGTTGAGAAATCATCAAAATTTTCGCAAGTCTGATACACGAAACCAATAACTACTATAGCCTAGAGCAAAAATACACATAGCGTTGTAATCGGGCGATCTTCTACCTTCAGATGCAACAGGAATTTCTCGAGTTCGTCAATCCGTTCGCGAGATATGGGAGTTTGAAGTTAAGGAATGGTTGAGAAACTATCAAAATTTTAGTAAGTCTGATACTCGAAACCAATAACTACTAATGCCTAGGGCAAAAATACACATACCGTAGTAATCGGGCGAGTTTCTACTTTCAGATGCAATAGGAATTTCTCAAGTTCGTCAATCCGTTCGCGAGATATGGGAGTTTGAATTTAAGGAATGGTTGAGAAACCATCAAAATTTTCGCTGGTCTGATACTCGAAACCAATAACTGTGATGGCCTAGGGGAAAAGTACACACCCCGTTGTAATCGGGCGTGATTCTACTTTCAGATGCAATAGGAATTTCTCAAGTTCGTCAATCCGTTCGCTAGATATGGGAGTTTGAATTTAAGGAATGGTTGAGAGACCATCAAAATTTTCGCTGGTCTGATACTCGAAACCAATAACTGTAATGGCGTAGGGGAAAAGTACACACCCCGTTGTAATCGGGCGTGATTCTACTTTCAGATGCAACAGGAATTTCTCGAGTTCGTCAATCCGTTCGCGAGATATGGGAGTTTGAAGTTAAGGAATGGTTGAGAAATCATCAAAATTTTCGCAAGTCTGATACTCGAAACCAATAACTACTATAGCCTAGGGCAAAAATAAACTTACCGTTGTAATTGGGCGAGTTTCTGCTTTCAGATGCAGCAGGAATTTCTCGAGTTCGTCATTCCGTTCGCGAGATATGGGAGTTTGAAGTTAAGGAATGGTTGAGAAGCCATCAAAATTTTCGCAAGTCTGATACTCGAAACCAATAACTACTATGGCCTAGGGCAAAAATACACATACCATTGTAATCGTGCGAGTTTCTGCTTTCAGATGCAACTGGAATTTCTCGAGCACGTCAATCCGTTCGCGAGATATGGGAGTTTGAAGGTAAGGAATGGTTGAGAAATCATAAAAATTTTTGCAAGTCTGATACACGAAACCAATAACTACTATTGCCTAGAGCAGAAATACACATAGCGTTGTAATCGGGCGATCTTCTACCTTCAGATGCAACAGGAATTTCTCGAGATCGTCAATCCGTTCGCGAGATATGTGAGTTTGAAGTTAAGGAATGGTTGAGAAACTATCAAAATTTTAGTAAGTCCGATACTCGAAACCAATAACTACTAATGCCTAGGGCAAAAATACACATACCGTAGTAATCGGGCGAGTTTCTACTTTCAGATGCAATAGGAATTTCTCAAGTTCGTCAATCCGTTCGCGAGATATGGGAGTTTGAATTTAAGGAATGGTTGAGAAACCATCAAAATTTTCGCTGGTCTGATACTCGAAACCAATAACTGTAATGGCCTAGGGGAAAAGTACATACCCCGTTGTAATCGGGCGTGATTCTACTTTCAGATGCAACAGGAATTTCTCGAGTTCGTCAATCCGTTCGCGAGATATGGGAGTTTGAAGTTAAGGAATGGTTGAGAAATCATCAAAATTTTCGCAAGTCTGATACTCGAAACCAATAACTACTATAGCCTAGGGCAAAAATAAACATACCGTTGTAATTGGGCGAGTTTCTGCTTTCAGATGCAGCAGGAATTTCTCGAGTTCGTCAATCCGTTCGCGAGATATGGGAGTTTGAAGTTAAGGAATGGTTGAGAAGCCATCAAAATTTTCGCAAGTCTGATACTCGAAACCAATAACTACTATGGCCTAGGGCAAAAATACACATACCATTGTAATCGGGCGAGTTTCTGCTTTCAGATGCAACTGGAATTTCTCGAGTACGTCAATCCGTTCGCGAGATATGGGAGTTTGAAGTTAAGGAATGGTTGAGAAATCATCAAAATTTTCGCTAGTCTGATACTCGAAACAAATAACTGCTATGGCCTAGGGCAAAAATACACATACCATTCTAATCGGGCGAGATTATGCTTTTAGATGCAACTGGAATTTCTCGAGTTGGTAATCCGTTCGCGAGATATGGGAGTTTGAAGTTAAGGAATGGTTGAGAAATCATCAAAATTTTCGCAAGTCTGATACTCGAAACCAATAACTACTATAGCCTCGGGCAAAAATACACATACCGTTGTAATTGGGCGAGTTTCTGCTTTCAGATGCAGCAGGAATTTCTCGAGTTCGTCAATCCGTTCGCGAGGTATGGGAGTTTGAAGTTAAGGAATGGTTGAGAAGCCATCAAAATTTTCGCAAGTCTGATACTCGAAACCAATAACTACTATGGCCTAGGGCAAAAATACACATACCATTGTAATCGGGCGAGTTTCTGCTTTCAGATGCAACTGGAATTTCTCGAGAACGTCAATCCGTTCGCGAGATATGGGAGTTTGATGGTAAGGAATGGTTGAGAAACCATCAAAATTTTCGCTGGTCTGATACTCGAAACCAATAACTGTAATGGCCTAGGGGAAAAGTACACACCCCGTTGTAATCGGGCGTGATTCTACTTTCAGATGCAATAGGAATTTCTCGAGTTCGTCAATCCGTTCGCGAGATATGGGTGTTTGAAGTTAAGGAATGGTTGAGAAGCCATCAAAATTTTCGCAAGTCTGATACTCGAAACCAATAACTACTATGGCCTAGGGCAAAAATACACATACCATTGTAATCGGGCGAGTTTCTGCTTTCAGATGCAACTGGAATTTCTCGAGTACGTCAATCCGTTCGCGAGATATGGGAGTTTGAAGGTAAGGAATGGTTGAGAAATCATAAAAATTTTTGCAAGTCTGATACACGAAACCAATAACTACTATTGCCTAGAGCAAAAATACACATAGCGTTGTAATCGGGCGATCTTCTACCTTCAGATGCAACAGGAATTTCTCGAGTTCGTCAATCCGTTCGCGAGATATGGGAGTTTGAAGTTAAGGAATGGTTGAGAAATCATCAAAATTTTCGCAAGTCTGATACTCGAAACCAATAACTACTATAGCCTAGGGCAAAAATACACATACCGTTGTAATCGGGCGAGTTTCTACTTTCAGATGCAATAGGAATTTCTCGAGTTCGTCAATCCGTTCGCGAGATATGGGAGTTTGAATTTAAGGAATGGTTGAGAAGCCATCAAAATTTTCGCTGGTCTGATACTCGAAACCAATAACTGGAATGGCCTAGGGGAAAAGTACACACCCCGTTGTAATCGGGCGTGATTCTACTTTCAGATGCAACAGGAATTTCTCGAGTTCGTCAATCGGTTCGCGAGATATGGGAGTTCGAAGTTAAGGAATGGTTGAGAAATCATCAAAATTTTCGCAAGTCTGATGCTCGAAACCAATAACTACTATAGCCTAGGGCAAAAATACACATACCGTTGTAATTGGGCGAGTTTCTGCTTTCAGATGCAGCAGGAATTTCTCGAGTTCGTCAATCCGTTCGCGAGATATGGGAGTTTGAAGTTAAGGAATGGTTGAGAAATCATCAAAATTTTCGCAAGTCTGATACACGAAACCAATAACTACTATAGCCTAGAGCAAAAATACACATAGCGTTGTAATCGGGCGATCTTCTACCTTCAGATGCAACAGGAATTTCTCGAGTTCGTCAATCCGTTCGCGAGATATGGGAGTTTGAAGTTAAGGAATGGTTGAGAAACTATCAAAATTTTAGTAAGTCTGATACTCGAAACCAATAACTACTAATGCTTAGGGCAAAAATACACATACCGTAGTAATCGGGCGAGTTTCTACTTTCAGATGCAATAGGAATTTCTCAAGTTCGTCAATCCGTTCGCGAGATATGGGAGTTTGAATTTAAGGAATGGTTGAGAAACCATCAAAATTTTCGCTGGTCTGATACTCGAAACCAATAACTGTAATGGCCTAGGGGAAAAGTACACACCCCGTTGTAATCGGGCGTGATTCTACTTTCAGATGCAATAGGAATTTCTCAAGTTCGTCAATCCGTTCGCTAGATATGGGAGTTTGAATTTAAGGAATGGTTGAGAGACCATCAAAATTTTCGCTGGTCTGATACTCGAAACCAATAACTGTAATGGCGTAGGTGAAAAGTACACACCCCGTTGTAATCGGGCGTGATTCTACTTTCAGATGCAACAGGAATTTCTCGAGTTCGTCAATCCGTTCGCGAGATATGGGAGTTTGAAGTTAAGGAATGGTTGAGAAATCATCAAAATTTTCGCAAGTCTGATACTCGAAACCAATAACTACTATAGCCTAGGGCAAAAATAAACTTACCGTTGTAATTGGGCGAGTTTCTGCTTTCAGATGCAGCAGGAATTTCTCGAGTTCGTCATTCCGTTCGCGAGATATGGGAGTTTGAAGTTAAGGAATGGTTGAGAAGCCATCAAAATTTTCGCAAGTCTGATACTCGAAACCAATAACTACTATGGCCTAGGGCAAAAATACACATACCATTGTAATCGGGCGAGTTTCTGCTTTCAGATGCAACTGGAATTTCTCGAGTACGTCAATCCGTTCGCGAGATATGGGAGTTTGAAGTTAAGGAATGGTTGAGAAATCATCAAAATTTTCGCTAGTCTGATACTCGAAACCAATAACTGCTATGGCCTAGGGCAAAAATACACATACCATTCTAATCGGGCGAGATTATGCTTTTAGATGCAACTGGAATTTCTCGAGTTGGTAATCCGTTCGCGAGATATGGGAGTTTGAAGTTAAGGAATGGTTGAGAAATCATCAAAATTTTCGCAAGTCTGATACTCGAAACCAATAACTACTATAGCCTAGGGCAAAAATACACATACCTTTGTAATTGGGCGAGTTTCTGCTTTCAGATGCAGCAGGAATTTCTCGAGTTCGTCAATCCGTTCGCGAGGTATGGGAGTTTGAAGTTAAGGAATGGTTGAGAAGCCATCAAAATTTTCGCAAGTCTGATACTCGAAACCAATAACTACTATGGCCTAGGGCAAAAATACACATACCATTGTAATCGGGCGAGTTTCTGCTTTCAGATGCAACTGCAATTTCTCGAGTACGTCAATCCGTTCGCGAGATATGGGAGTTTGAAGGTAAGGAATGGTTGAGAAACCATCAAAATTTTCGCTGGTCTGATACTCGAAACCAATAACTACTATTGCCTAGAGCAAGAATACACATAGCGTTGTAATCGGGCGATCTTCTACCTTCAGATGCAACAGGAATTTCTCGAGTTCGTCAATCCGTTCGCGAGATATGGGAGTTTGAAGTTAAGGAATGGTTGAGAAACTATCAAAATTTTAGTAAGTCTGATACTCGAAACCAATAACTACTAATGCCTAGGGCAAAAATACACATACCGTAGTAATCGGGCGAGTTTCTACTTTCAGATGCAATAGGAATTTCTCAAGTTCGTCAATCCGTTCGCGAGATATGGGAGTTTGAAGTTAAGGAATGGTTGAGAAATCATCAAAATTTTCGCTAGTCTGATACTCGTAACCAATAACTGCTATGGCCTAGGGCAAAAATACACATACCATTCTAATCGGGCGAGATTATGCTTTTAGATGCAACTGGAATTTCTCGAGTTGGTAATCCGTTCGCGAGATATGGGAGATGAAGTTAAGGAATGGTTGAGAAATCATCAAAATTTTCGCAAGTCTGATACTCGAAACCAATAACTACTATAGCCTAGGGCAAAAATACACATACCGTTGTAATTGGGCGAGTTTCTGCTTTCAGATGCAGCAGGAATTTCTCGAGTTCGTCAATCCGTTCGCGAGGTAAGGGAGTTTGAAGTTAAGGAATGGTTGAGAAGCCATCAAAATTTTCGCAAGTCTGATACTCGAAACCAATAACTACTATGGCCTAGGGCAAAAATACACATACCATTGTAATCGGGCGATATTATGCTTTTAGATGCAACTGGAATTTATCGAGTTGGTAATCCGTTCGCGAGATATGGGAGTTTGAAGTCAAGGAATGGTTGAGAAATCATCAATGTTTTCGCAAGTCTGATACTCGAAACCAATAACTTCTATTGTCTAGGGCAAAAATACGCATACCATTGTAATCGGGCGAGTTTCTGCTTTCAGATGCAACAGGAATTTCTCGAGTTCGTCAATCCGTTCGGGAGATATGGGAGTTTGAAGTTAAGGAATGGTTGAGAAATCATCAAAATTTTTGCAAGTCTGATACTCGAAACCAATAACTACTATAGCCTAGGGCAAAAATACACATACCGTTGTAATCGGGCGAGTTTCTACTTTCAGATGCAATAGGAATTCCTCGAGTTCGTCAATCCGTTCGCGAGATATGGGAGTTTGAATTTAAGGAATGGTTGAGAAACCATCAAAATTTTCGCTGGTCTGATACTCGAAACCAATAACTGTAATGGCCTAGGGGAAAAGTACACACCCCGTTGTAATCGGGCGTGATTCTACTTTCAGATGCTACAGGAATTTCTCGAGTTCGTCAATCCGTTCGCGAGATATGGGAGTTTGAAGTTAAGGAATGGTTGAGAAATCATCAAAATTTTCGCAAGTCTGATACTCGAAACCAATAACTACTATAGCCTAGGGCAAAAATACACATACCGTTGTAATTGGGCGAGTTTCTGCTTTCAGATGCAGCAGGAATTTCTCGAGTTCGTCAATCCGTTCGCGAGATATGGGAGTTTGAAGTTAAGGAATGGTTGAGAAGCCATCAAAATTTTCGCAAGTCTGATACTCGAAACCAATAACTACTATGGCCTAGGGCAAAAATACACATACCATTGTAATCGGGCGAGTTTCTGCTTTCAGATGCAACTGGCATTTCTCAAGTACGTCAATCCGTTCGCGAGATATGGGAGTTTGAAGGTAAGGAATGGTTGAGAAATCATCAAAATTTTTGCAAGTCTGATACACGAAACCAATAACTACTATTGCCTAGAGCAAAAATACACATAGCGTTGTAATCGGGCGATCTTCTACCTTCAG